>NW_006921816.1:5111035-5121442 GCF_000298275.1 Orycteropus afer afer | reverse complement strand
ATTGTGGGGCTGGTGCGGGATCGGGCAGTGTTTCGTTCTGCTGTGCATGGGGTCGCTATGAGTCGGAAACGACTCGACGGCACTTAACAACAACAACAATTCTAATTCAGTCTTCAGTTTTCCCCAATTATCTCAAACTGTTTCTTATAGTTTGTTCAAACCAAGTTTCAATTAAAAAACAAAATTGAATTTAGTTGTTATATCTCTTCAGCATCTTTTAATCTAGATGTTGTTGTTGTTGTTGTTTGCTGTCAAGTCAGCCCCAACTCATAGCGACCCTTCCTTGGGTTTCCAAGGCAGTATCACTACGGAAGTAGGATTGCCCAACCTTCTGATTTTTCTTTTTTTTCATGTTCAGCTACTGAAGAAATGGGTTAGTGTTCCTGTATGATTTCCCACATGCAAGGTTGGACTGATTGCATCTTTATATTACCCTTTTAACTTCTTCCTCTGTTGCCTTTGTTTTCTATAAAGTGGAGGTTAGGTAAAACCTTTCACTCGAGGACAGACACATGTACACGATATTCATTACAGCACCATTCACCATGCAAAAAGATGGAAACACAGTAAATGCCCATCAATGGTTAAAGAAACTATGGTATATACACACAATGGAATACTATGCAACATTAAAGAACAAAGATGAATCTGTAAAACATCTCATAACAGGATGAAACTAGAGGACATGATGACTAGAATTAATCAATCACAAAAAAGATAAATATTGTATGAGACCACTGTTGTAAAAAGTCAAGAAAAGGATTTCACATAAAAATAAATATTCTTTGATAGTTGTCAGAAGTGGTAAAGGAAAGAAGGTAAAGCACTAACTAGAGGACATATTAATTTGAGTGAAGGGGAAGGCAATAAAAAAAATGTACATGCTAATTTTACACCTGTAATAAGTTGAATTGACAAAAGTTGTGTGATAGATATGTTTATAACAAAGGGAAAAAGAATAAGCAGTGGAATGGATAAAGGGTAGAGAAATTTCTAGAATTGAGGTGAGGAACAAGTAGAGGATCATGTCTCTTAAATAATTTATTTTCACTGAGGACAAAGATCTGACATTGAATATGTTTAATTTTTCTATTTTCATTGTTCATTAGCAAATACCATGTTTGATAGCTGTAAATCCAAGGAAGCTCTCCTGTGACACAAATAAAGTAGCTGCTTAAAATTTTGCTTGTGCTTTGAAATAGATCACAATAAACACCTTCTGACCCCATGCAAGAATTAGTGTGGTCAGTCATTCATTCGCTCAGACAACTTTCAATGCAATGAGTCAGATGCTGCCATAGAAAAATAAATAAGATATTATCCACTCACAGTCTAAAGAAGAAGAAAGATGTAGAAGGAATGGTTTTATGCAGAGGAATGGTTTCTTGCCCTCAAAAAAACTGAAATACTAAGAGATTCTGAACACAGGATATGGAACTTCCCAGGCAAAGGCAGAAAAGGAGAATCTTGAAGGAGCCCTGAAGGTATCTGTCTAGGTCTGAGCAGGAGAGAGAAATCACACAATAATTTTTTAAATTAAACTTTTTTTTTCCCTCAGATAAGTGTAGATCCACATACAGTTGTAAGAAATAATACACAGAGATGAGCTGTACACTTTACCCAGTTTCTCCCAGTGGTAAGATCTTGCAAAAGTCATACAATATCACAACCAGAATATTGACATTGGTACAGTCAAGAGACAAAACAGTTCCACTGCAATACAGATCCCGCATGAAGTCCTTTCATAGTTATATCTCTTTTGCTCCAATTTGTAAGACAGCTACCTGGCCAATGGACTGGAAGAGATAAGTATTTGTACCCATTCCAAAGAAAGGTGATCCAACAGAATGTGAAAATTATCAAATATTAATATCATACTTAAGTAATATTTTGCTGAAGATAATTCAAAACTTGTTGCAGCAGCATATTGACAGGAAACTTCCAAAAATGCAAGCTGTATTCAGAAGAAGATGTGGAATGAGGGATATAATTGCTGATGTCAGATGGATCTTGGCTGAAGGCAAAGACTAGCAGGAAGAGGTTTATTGACTATGCAAAGGCATTCCACTGTGTGGATCACAATAATTTATGGATAACATTGTGAAGAATGAGAATTCCAGAACACTTAATTGTGTTCATGAGGAATCTGTACATAGAACAAAAGACTATCCTTCAAACAGAACAAGGGGATACTTCTTGGTTCAAATTTAGGAAAGGTGTACATCAGGGTTTTATCCTTTCACCATACTTATTCCATCTGTATGCTGAGGAAATAATTTGAGAAGCTGAACTATATGAAGAAGTCTGCAGCATCAGGATTGGTGGAAGATTCATTTTTTAAAAAATATGATATACAGATGCCATAATCTTGTTTGCTAAAAAGTGAAGATGACTTCAAGCACTTACTGATCAGAATCAAACACTACAGCCTTCATTATGTATTTCACCTCAGCATAAAGAAAACAAAAGTCCTCTCAACTGGACCAATAAACAACATCATGATAAATGGAGGAAAGATTGAGATGATCAGGGATTTCATTTCAGTTGGATCCATAATCAACACCCATGACAGCAGTAGTGAAGAAATCAGACTTCATACTACACTGGGCAGATCTGCCACAAAAGACCTTAAAATGTTAAGGAACAAAGACATCACTTTCAAGACTAGGGTGCACCTGACCCAAGCTATGGTATTTTCAATAGCCTCATATGCATAGGAAACTGCAAAATGAATAAGAAAGACCAAAAAAGGGGCAATGCCTTTGAATTGTGGTGTTGGTGAAGAATGCTGAAAGTTCCATGAACTGCCAGAAGAACGAACAATTCTGTCCTGGAAGTGCAGCCAGATGCTTAGAAGTGAAAATGGCCAGACTTTGCCTCACTTACTTTGGTCATGTTATCAGAAGGGAAAAATCCCTGGAAAAGGATATCATGCTTAGTAAAGTAGTTGTTGTTGTTAGGTGTCATCAAGTCAGCTCTCATTCATAGAGACCCTATGTACAACAGAACAAAACACTGCCCAGTCCCACACCAGCTCCATGATTCCCACTATACTAGACCCCAGAGCCGCAGCCACTGTGTCAATCCATCTCGTTGAGGGCCTCCCCTTTTTTGCTGACTCTCCACTTTGCCAAGCACAACATCCTTCTCCAGAGATTGGTCCCTTCTGACATTACCAAAGTAGGTGAGATGAAGTCTGGCCGTTCTTGTTTCCCAGGAGCATTCCGACTGCACTTCTTCTAGGACAGATTTGTTAGTTCTTCTGGCAGTCCATGATACTTTCAGTATTCTTCACCAACACCACAATTCAAAAGCATCAGTTCTTCTTCAGTCTTCCTTATTCATTGTCCAGCTTCCACATGAATAGGAGGATAAAGGGGAATACCTTCAAGGAAATGGATTGACACAGTGTCTATAATGATGGGCTCAATCCTAGCGATGATTGTGAGAATGGTGCAGGATTGGGCAGTGTTTCACTCTGTTGTGCATAGGGTCCACTAAGACTTGAAGCCAACTCAATGGCACCTAACAATAACAACAACCCTTTTCCTCCTGTATTTCTTGCCTATACCTCTGATATCCTTAACTCTTGGTATTCACTGACCTGTTCCCTATTTCTGTCATTTTGCCATTCCAAAAATACTATACAAATAGAACCATACAGTTTATAACTTTTGGGGATTGGAAAAAAAAAAATTTGATTTAGAGGAGATATTTTGGCAAAAATATTTTCATAAGTGATATCACAATCTACATTTTGCATCATTTCAGGATGCTCATAATGTTAGTGTGGTAGTTATGTTTGTGTGTCAACTTGGCTGGGCCTGTTTGAGTGGCTTGGCAGCTGGTGGTAGTTATTCCCATGATGAGACTGGCAATCAACTCCATGGTGGGATTTACCACAAGCAGCTGGTAGCTGCATTTGAGTATATGGTCTGCTTCCTGTATATAAGGAGAAGCCTTGGGGATGGTCTCTAGCTTATGGCACGCTTGGCCCCTGCATGTAGCCATGTCATTGTTCAGAAGCCTGCCATGCTCTGCTGAGTTTGGGAATTACAATGGGCTTGAATTAATGGCTTGCTGTGTGATTTGGTAATATCAGGACTGTACCTTTTTACTTGTCAACCTTGGGCTTTTCAGCCTCAGCAGCCAGCAGCTGTCTGAGTGAAGAAAATCCTCTAGCTTCAGTGGGCTGGGAGCTGGAGGCAGAGCTGAAGCCCAAGGTCGAGGGGCTTTCACCCAGCCACATGAGGCTGGCACTTTGAAATTACTTGGACATTTAGCCTCCAAATTGTGAGAGAATAAACTCCTGTTTGTGAAGGCCATCCTATTTGTGTTATATTCTTGTCAGAGCGGCACTAAGTAACCAGAACAGCTAGGTTCTCTCACTATTAGTAATGCTAAGATTGATCACAGTTAAGGTGGTGATGCCTTCAGCTGTAAAATTATTTTTCCTATATATTCAGCTAAAATCTGAGAGGTGTTATTTTAGAATCATGGAAACATACAGTTCCCCTTAAATATTTCTTATGTGAGTCAGTTATTGCACTGATGTTATAAAATGGTGATTGCTTAATTCCATCTCTTTTCTTTTCCATTTATTAGCTGGCTTTTTTTTGTACAGAACAGCTTACTTCTATCAATGAGGCTATTAGGTTACTCCAAAATACATTTCCTGTTGGAACATGAAAATGTGGGCTTATTCATATGCCTATAATTGCAAAAATTTTGGGAAAGTATTGAAGTGATGCCTTCCTAAGATAACCAACTCTAGTCTCATGTACTTTGAAGCCTGTTCCTTTCAACTCCTTCTTTGTGAGATCTCTATACTTCCCTGTATCACATCTGTTCTCAGCAGTTCCTTCTTAGGATGAGGCTCTTTCCTTCTAAAGGTAAACTCCTATTCCTATACTGATGTTATCTGGCCTCTATACTTTACCACTTTCTGGGTAATTTTTGTCAACAACTCTGCTATTCTCACACGCTTTTCCCTAATTGCATGTAAATTGGAGTTTGTCATCTTTCCTACCTCCTAGTTACACTATATAGCTCTGGTGGCATAGTGCCTAAGGCACTTAACTGCTAACCAGAAAGTTGGTGGTTCACACCCACCAGCCTCTCCTTGGAAGGAAGAGTAGGCAGTCTACTTCTAAAATGATACCACCTTGGAAACCCAAGGAGGGGCCGTTATGAGTCGGAGATGACTCAACAGTACATAACAACAACTACAGTTACACTGTAAGTTGTGAGAGATTTTATGTGCTCTCCTTTTACTATCCATGGACAATTTGGAGGAGTATCAGTTTATTCCAATGCAAGTGTCTGCCATTACCCTAGAGATCTAGAAGTCACACATTTTTTCAGCTTAATTTAAAATAAATAGTACATGATATTTAGGAAAAAATATAGGTGATTATCTTTATGATTTCAGAACATGGAAGGCTTTAACAAGATTTAAAAAAAGGGTAAAGGATTGAGGAAAATATCGATAAATTCAGCCACATTAAAATTAAGAATTGTTGCTCATCAAAAGACAGGATAAACAGACTGTAAAAACAACAGCAAAACAGAAAGAAAATATATACAATACATATAACTAAAAAGGTCAGTATCCAGAATATACAAAGAATATCAATGAATCAGGAGGGCAATGACAAAAAACTTTATAGAAAAATAGGCAAAGACATAAATAGCTACTTCACAAGCAAGCAAACAAAATCCATAACTAATGAACTTATGAAAGAGATTCTAAACCTCATTTGTAATCAAGGAAATGTTAATTAAAACCACAATCAAAAATAATTACACAACCACAATGATTAGCAAAAATCATTAAGAGTCAGGCAATGCAAAGTAAAATGAGGTTAAGTAGTAAGGGGAACTCTCCTTTATTGCTGGCAAGAGGGTATATTCATGTAGCTTCTTCGGGAACAGTTTTTCATTATCTAGTAAAGTTAAATATATGCATATATCGCTTCTTAGCAATTTCATTCCTAGGATTATGCATATGTAAAATTTGGCACTAAAATTGCAGTTGATTTACAAAAAAAAAAAATGGGTGGTAAATGGGGAAATAAAAAGAGAATTCTGCTAAATTTTGTTAAAAGAGTACATTTAATTGATTATAGCCATCAATTGGAAATATATTGATACAAATTTTAAGTTTAATTGAGTAGCCATATGAAAAAAAATATTAGCCATTATCTTTCATTGGAAAAAAAAATTCAGTTGGTGTGCATGTCTAAATGATAAAAGTTTTAAAATTACATCATGATCTTGGACTAGGTAAATATTTCTTTAAAAGAACACATAATGCACTAACCATTAAGGGAAAAATGATAAATTAGGCTATATTAAAGAGAAATACTTTTACCTATCAAAAGATACTATTAGAAGAGTAAAAAAGATAAGACTAGTATAAAACATTTACAATGTTTGGTCTGATAATGGAGTCATATCCACAAAACATAATGAACTCCTACTATCATTAAGGAAAAGGCAGATAACTAAATTGAAAAATGAGCAAAAGACACCGAAAGCTACCCATAATAGAATATATCCTAGAAGATATTTAACATACAAAAAAGCACTGGACATCATCAGTCATCAGAGGTATGTAAATTAAAACTGCAATGTGAAACTTCTTTCTGTTCTGTGAGACCAGAAGAATTGGATGGTGCTCAGCTAACTTCACTGAACATTTTAATCTAAGATTCCATAGAAGAATCTCTATCAAAAAGGGGGGGAAATAAACAGAAAAAAATGTAAGGTTTTTAATAGAAATCAGAACTTCTGGTGCCACTAAGGCTGGATGAACACCTGAAATTATTGTCGTGAGAAAATAAACTTTAAACCTCCCAACACAACTTTTGTAGTAAAGTATGCTTGCCTTGAGAATTGTGCCCTCTCAAATATGTATCTCTGGACCAGATGGACACCAGTATCTTAAAAGGCTGGAAAAGAAAATGAGAGGGCAAAGACTTCATGTTAATGTGATGGAATGATTGGAATAAGATAGTAAGAATGGTTAAACAACTTGAAGAATGTAAACAATGTCAATGAATTGTACCTGTAAAATTTGCTGATATGATGTATCTTCGCTATGCATATTTTCACAGAAAATACAATAATTTCTTTTAATTCCACAATATGATGCTTCTATATAACCACCAGAATTAGTAAAATAAAGAAAACAGACAGTACCAAGTGTTGACAAAATGTGAAAGAACTGAACTTTGCATACATTACAGATAGGAGTATTAATTGATAGAAGCATTTTGAAATTTGTTTGGGAGTACCAGCTAAAGTTGAACGTTTACAAATTATGATCTATAGGTATGTCTAGGCAAAAGGGAATACAGACATGACACTATATGTAAGTTTGGCAGATTACATTTCTACATACATATTTGTATGTACTATAAAACCAAAGCCAAATTCACTGCCATCAAGTCAGTTCTGACTCATAGCAACCCCATTGGGTTTCTGAGGCAGTAAATCTTTATGGAAGTAGATTACCCCATATTCCTTCATGGAGCAGCTGTTGGGTGATGAACTGCCAACTTTCTGGATAGCAGTTAAATGCCTTAGGCAGTACACCACCTGAGCTCTTTACGTGCTGTAAGAATGTCCATATATAGAATAGAGCCAACAGGGAGCAAAGATATGAGAACTTCTTAGCTTCAGCTAATCACCCAGAGGGAGTGAGTTGTTGGGTCCATGGGCTCTAGACCATGGTCAAGGGGTGCATCAAGCTTAATTGGCATGACACATTATACAAAAACATTGGTCTACATCTTACTTTGGGGAGTAGCGATTGGGTTCTTAAAAGCTTGCAAGCAGCCATCTAAGATGCAGCAATTGGTCTCTTGTCATCTGGAGCAAGGAGGAATGAAGAAAACCAAAGGCACATGGAAAAAATTAGTCCAAAGGACTAATTGAACAAGCAAACCTCAGTCTACATGACTGAAACCAGAAAAAGTAGATGATGCCTGGCTACCACTGTTAACCACGTGGAAGAGAATCAGTGAGGAAGATCCTGGATAGAGTGGGAGAAAAATGTGGAACATAGCTCAAAATCATAAAATAAAAAAAAGACCACGCTTACTGATCTGATAGAGGTTGGTGAAACCCCCAAGACTATGGCTCCTAGTCACCCTTCAAGCCTAGAATTGAACTTTCTCCTGTGGCTTCCAGTCAAAAGTAGACAAGTATATAAGGTAGACATTTACACCTGGTAGGTACATTCCTTAGAATAATCAATACTGGGGATCAGAAGGGCAGTACTTGCACAGGGAGAAAGCTCAGAGGGTAAGAATGCATAGGAAAGAAGGACACAGGGAAAAGGTAACCACAGGGTGGAAGTGAAAAGAGAGCTGTTACATTATGAGGATTGGAATCCCTGCTATGAAACAAAATGTGTATGTACTGTTATATGGAGACTGAATTTGCTCTGTAAACTTTCACCTAAATCCCAATTTAAAAAAAAAAAAAAAAAAACTATGATCTAGCAATTCTAAGTATATACTCAGCAGAAATGAGTGCATATGTTTCTCAAATAATATGTACATAAATATCATAGCACTATTCATCATTAGCTAAATGGAATGAATGCTGACATAACACATTTTCACCAAACCTGGCACAGCAGAAATAGACCACTGCAAGCCTACCCTGCAAGGAAAGATTCTTTACCACAGAACTTACCACAATATTTAATGGCACTTGAACATATACTATCTCTCACACTCTTCTGTCACCACTCTTCTGTAAGTTTGACATACTATGGTGACATCATCATAGTATGATGCTACAAGTTATGCCATCGGTATTGCAAACACTAACATTGTCACCCATGGTCGAGAGGTTTTAGTGAAGCTTCTAATCTAAGACATATTAGAAAGAAAGACCTGGAATGTACTTTTCTAAAAAATTAACCCATTAAAACAGTGGAAAACTGCCTGATACAGTGCTGCAAGAAAAGCTCCTCAGAGTGAGAGACATTCAAAATATGATGTGAAGAGATACCACCACAAGCTACAGTTGACCATAATGACAATGATGGAGAAAAGCTTTCTGGACCTTGATGTACTGATGTCTCATTACTCAAAATGAGAAGAAACAGCAGCAAACATCCACTAATAACAAGATCATGGAATGCATGAAGTGTGAATCTAAGAAAATTGGAAATTTGAAAAAATAGCAATGAAACACATAAAGATTGACGTGTTAGGTATTAGCTGAAATGGAGTAGTATTGGCCATTTTTTAATCAGATAATCATGTAGTCTACTATGCCAGGAAAAATAAATTGAATGTGAACTGTGTCCCATTCATCATTAATGGGAACATTTCAAGATCTATCCTGAAGTCAGCTGCAGGGGTCCAGGTGAGGAGAGAGAACCCAGGAGTGCCCAAAGCAGCAGGATGGGAGAGCAGTAGAAAGGGGATTAAAAGGCAGGAACCTAGATAGAGAAGCAATCAGCCATAGGGATCCAGGTGAGGAGAAGGAACCCAGGCACCCCCAAAGCAGCAGGGTAGGAGAGTGGGAGAAAGGGGATTAAAAGGCCCAGGAACCTGGACAGAGGAGCAGTCAGCCGCAGGGATCCACATGAGGAGAGGGAACCCAGGAACCCCCAAAGCAGCAGGGTGGAAAAGCAGGAGAAAGGGGATTAAAAGGCCCAGGAACTGGGACAGAGGAGGAGTCAGCTGCAGGGACCCAGGTAAGGATGGTAGGAGAGGTTTCCAACAGGGAGACAAACTTGTCTGTCAGTTTCTCCTACCATGGTGACATGTTGATATGAGTTTTGAGGCTGAGCCACTGGTGTTTTAAACTCAGTGGGATGTACATGGAGCACAGGTATCAGCCCAGCTTCCACACTAAGACAGACTAGGAAGAAGGAAGAGGCTGTCCACTTCTCAAAGAATTGGCCAGGGAAAACCTTATTAATAGCAAAGAAACACTGTTTGATACATTGCCGCTCAACTTTATGAATACTCCTGTTAGGTTAGAAGGCTCTCAAAATAGGACTGGGAAAGAGCTGCATCTTCTGACTAAACCCAGACTTAGTCCTATGGATAAGGTAAAGCTTTCAAGACCTCCATTTGCTGATGCGGCACCACTTAAATTGAAGAGAAACAGCTGCAGACATCCATTAATCATTGGAACATGGAATATACGAAGTTATGAATCTAGGAAAATTGGAAGTTGTCAAAAATGAAATGGAACACATAATGATTGATATCCTCAGTATTACTGAGCTGAAATGGACTGGTTTTGGCCATTTTGAAACAGACAACCATGTGATCTACTATGCTGGGAATGACAGTATGAAAAGGAATGGCGTGGCATTCATCATCACAAAGGATGTTTCAAGATCTGTCCTGAAGTACAATGCTGTCAGTGATA
>NW_006921816.1:5103383-5108910 GCF_000298275.1 Orycteropus afer afer | reverse complement strand
AGAGTTGATGCTTTTGAGTTTTGGTGCTGGTGAAGAATGCTGAAAGTACCATGAACTGCTAAAAGAACTAACAGATCTGTCCTGGAGGAAGTGCACCGAAATGCTCCTTGGAAGCAAGAATGGCCAGACTTCGTCTCACCTATTTTGGTCATGTTGTAAGAAGAGACCATTCCCTGGAGAAAGATGTCAAGCTTGTTAAGGTGGAGGGTCGATGAAAGAGGGGAAGTCCTTCAACGAGATGGATTGACACAGTGTCTGCAATGATGGGTCAAGTATAGCAGGTATTGTGGAGCTGGCACAGGATCAGGCAGTGGTTTATTCTGCTGTGCATGGGGTTGCTATGAGTCAGAGACAACTTGACGGCACCTAACAACAACAACAGCAATCCTGAAGTACAATGCTGTCACTGATACATACATATACAGGGACAATCAATTAATATGACTATTATTCAAATTAATGCACCAATGAATAAAGCCAAAGATGAAGAAATTGAAGATTTTTACCAAATTCAATAGGCTGAAATTGATCAAATATTTAATTAAGATGCATTGATAATTATTGGTGATTAGAATGCAGAGGTTGGAAACAAAGAAGAAGGATGAGTAGTTGGGAAGCATGGCCTTGGTGATGATAGAAATGTCAACAGAGTTGGTATAATAGAACTTTTCAAGATCAATGACTTGTTCATTGAAAATATCTTTTTTTCAACAACATAAACAGCACCTGTGCACCTGGACCTCACCAGATGGCATACATAGGAATCAGATTGACTACATCTGTGGAAAGAGGCAATGGAGAAACTCAGTACCATCAGAACAAGGCCAGGGACTGGCTGTGAAAAAGACCATCAATTCCTTATATGCAGTTCAAGCTGAAGTTGAAGAAAATGAACACAAGTCCACAAGAGCTAACATATGACCTCGATTATATTGCACCTGAATTTGCAGACCATCTCAAGAACAGATTTGAAACATGAAACACCAATGACCAAAGAAAGACCAGATGAGTTGTGGGATGGCATCAAGGACGTCATACATGAAGAAGTAAAAGGTGATTTAAAACAAAACAAAACAAAAAGATAGGAAAGAAAGAAAAGACCAAATGGATGTCAGAAGATACTCTGAAATTTGTTATTAAACATAAAGTAGCTAAAGCAAATGGAATAAATGAGGAAGTAAAAGAGCTGAATTTCAAAGAGCAGTTCAGAAAGACAAAATAAATTATTATAATTTAATACACTAAAACAGGAGTTAGAGAACCAAAAAGTAAGAATACACTCAGCATATTTCAAGCTCAAAGAACTGAAGATGTAATATTGATGGATTCTATTAGCAAAATAGAATACAGGAAGCATCAAAAGAAGATGAAAGGAATACACGGAGTCATTGTATCAAAAAGAATTGGTCTGTGTTCAGCCATTTCAAAAAGTAGTATATGATCAAGAACCAATGGTATGGAAGGGAGAAATCCAAGCTACCCTGAAGAAATTGTCAAAAAGAAAAAAGGCTCTAGGAGTTGATAGAATACCCATTGAGATATTTCAGTAAATGGTTGCAGAGCTTGAGACCCTCATTTATTTATGTCATGAAATTTAGAAGACAGCTACCTTGCTAGCCACCCAACTGGAAGAGATCCATATTTGTGCTCATTCCAAAGAATGGCATTCCAATAGAATGTGGAAAATAAAAACAATATCATTAATTCACAAGAAAGTAAACTTATACCTCAAATAATTCAAAAATGGTTGCAACACATCGACAGAGAACTACTAGAAATTTAAGCCAGATTGAGAATGAAGGATATAATCTGATGGATCTGGGCTGAAAGCATAGAGTATCAGAGAGATGTTCACCAGTGATTTATTGAGTATCCAGAGGTATTTGACTATGTGGATCAAAACAAATTATGGATAACATTGGGAACAATGGGAATTCCAGAACATTTAATTGTGCTCATGTGGAACCCGTACATAGATAAAGAGACAGTCATTCCAAGGGAATACTACATGGTTTAAAATCAGGAAAGGTATGTGCCAGAGTTGTATTCTTCCACTATACTTATTCAATTTCTGTACTAAGCTAATAATCTGAGAAACTGGACTATATGAAGAAAAACATGGGATCAGGATTGAGGAAAATTCATTAACAACTGGTGATATGCAAATGGCACAACTTTGCATGCTGAAAGCAAAGAAGACCTGAAGTATATAATAATGAAGAGCAAAGACTACAGCCTTCATAATATATTACACCTCAACATAAAGAAAACAAAAAGCCTCCCAACAGAACCAATAGACAACATAATAAATGGAGAAAAGATTGAAGTTATCAAGTATTTCATTTTATTTGGGTTCATGATAAACACTCATGGAAGCAATAGTCAAGAAATCAAATAAAGTATTGTATTGAAAAATCTGCTACAGTAGAGCTATTTAAAGTGCTAAGGAGCAAAGCTGTCACTTTGAAGACTAAGGTGTGCCTAATCCAAGCCATGGTATTTCCAATTGGCTCATATGCATGCAAAAGCTGGACAATGAATTGGGAAGCTGGAAGAAGAACTGAAAGCTTTGAATTACAGTGTTGGTGAAGAATTTTGAATATACTTTGGACTACCAGAAGAATGAACAAATGTGTCTTGGAAGAAGTACAGAAAAAATGCTCCTTAGAAGCAAGAATGGCAAGGCTTTGTCTGGCTTTGAGAAGGAAGCTCCTCACCAGTTTTATTTTGAGTGCCTTCTAACCTGAGAGGCTCATCATCTGGCACTATATCAGACAATGTTACACTGCTATTCATAAGGTGTTTATAGGCCAATTATCGAGTCCTTCTTTCTAATCTGTTTTAGTCTAGAAGCTCCATGGAACCTGTCCACTATGGGTAACCCTGCTGGTGTATGTAATACTGGGTGCATAACTTCCAGCATTACAACAATATGCAAGTCACCATAGTACAACAAACTGACATATGTTTGGTGGAGTAATTATGTTACTAAAAAAATAAAATAAATAACAAAATGTTCAATCCTCAAAATCATGTGACAGTTTCACGAACCAAAATAATCTCCTCACTCTGAACAGATATCAGCAGGAATAAGGTGATGAAAGCTCTTCAACTTCCAATACTACTTCAAACATAGCTACAAAACATAATGGAAAAGAAAGACTTCCTCAAAGAGCAAAATCATAGTCTATACTGAACAATGGACTAAGTAGTCCCATCCTAGGAGAAGAATAAATGTCTAAAAGAGAAACTTTCTCCATGATTAAGGTAGGTAGTCAATGAAAGTCCTTCCCAGCAAGATTTCCTTATGGGTATGGAGCAGTAGCTGGTATATAGATATATATATATTTTTTAATCTATGTAGGAATTGATTTTAGATAATGAGCTCCAACCCACTATTGTATATTGGGTATAGGATGGATTACCCATTATGTATCGACTAGGTCATAATCACTAGGCCACACTTTGATAGGGAAACATTCGCTGCAAATTTAAGTTTTCTATCTTATATGTAGGAGCTCTGTTAGCATAGTGCCTAAGGCACTTGACTGCTAATCAGAAGCCTGGTGGTTCAAACCCACCAGCCACTCCTCGGAAGGAAGATGGGGCAATCTACTTTCATAGTGATACTGCCTCGGAAACCCAAGGAAGGGTTGCTATGAATCAGGTCCGACTTGACGGCACTTAACAACAACACCTTCATATACATATCTTCATAGTATCTTCATACTATGCTCTGGTAGCATAGTGCCTAAGACACTTAACTGCTAACCAGAAGCTGGCAGTTCAAACCCACCAGCCACTCCTCAGAAGGAAAGTTGGGCAATCTACTTCCATAGTGATACTGCCTCGGAAACCCAAGGAGGGGTCGCTATGAGTCAGGGCCTACGGCACATAACAACAACAACAACATCTTCATATTGAAGAAAAAATCCAGACCTTGAATTGAAAGTAAAATAATACAAAAGATATTTCAAAAATTACTCCACCAATATATTGACAGAAGACTTCCAGAAATGCAAGCTGGATTCAGAAGAGGACATGAAATAGGGATATCATTGCTGATGTCAGATGGATCTTGGCTAAAAGCAAAGAATACCAGAGAGATATTTCCTTCTGTTTTATTGACCATGCAAAAGCTATCGACTGTATGGATCATAACAAATTACAGATAACATTGAGAAGAATGGGAATTCCAGAACACTTAATTGTACTCATGAGGAACCTGTATATAGCCCAGGAGGCTATCATTAGAACGGAACAAGGGGACACTGTATGGTTTAAAATCAAGAAGGGAGTGTGGCAGGATTGTATCCTTTCACCATACTTATTCAATTTGTATGCCAACCAAATAATCCAAGGAGTTGGGTTGTATGAAGAATAACATATCATCAGGATTGGAGGAAGACTCATTAATAACCTGCAATACACAGATGTCACAACTTTGCTTGCTGAAAGTGAGGATGACTTAAAACACTTACTGATGAAAATTAAAACTAAAGTCAGCAGTATGGATTACACTTCAACATAAAGAAAACAAAAATCCTCACAATCGGACCAATGAACAGCATCACAATGAAAGGAGAAAAGATTGAAGTTGTCAAAGACTTCATATTACTTGATTTTACAATTGACACCAATGAAAGCAGCAGTCAAGACATCAGATGATGTATTGCTTTGGGAAAATCTGCTGCAAAAGACTTCTCTTAACCTAAGCTATGGAATTTTTGATCATCTCTTATGCATGTAAGAGCTGGACTATGAATAAGGAGACCATATGAAAAAGAGATTTGATGCAATGTACACCAGTGACCAAAGACCAGACAAGTTGTGGTATGACATCAAGAACATCATACATAAAGAATGAAAATCATGGGCAAGTCACTCCAACATATAATCACCAATTAAATATAAACACAAAAATGTCACAATGCCTCAGAGACAACAGAGCATCACCGTCCACACAAAGAAGCAAGATAAAGCAGGAGAAACAAGGGACCAGGATACAGACCAAAGCACATCCCCGAGGAAGACACAGCATTGGAACTCCCTGATAAGGAATTCAAAAAAATATATTTAGGTTTCTTCAAAGGATTGAGAGACAGATCAAGGAAAACACAAACAAAACCCTAGAAGAATTTTGGGAAAAAATACAAGAACAAAATGACAAAATAAAGGAAAAATTAGAAATGATTCAACATCTACAGATAGAAATCCAGAAGATTAATACTACTAAATTGTCAGAAATAGATAACACATTGAAAGGGCAAAGAAATAGAATAGACAAATGGAAGACAGAATTAATGAGATTGAAGACAAATACCTGAATACTTCTTTAAAAAGGGATCAATCAGAAAAAAGATCAAAACAAAGTGAAGAAAGCCTAAGGGTCATGTGGGATGCCATCAAAAGGAATAACTACGTGTCATTGGAATTCCAGAATAGGAAGAGAAAAACAAAACCACTGAGAAAATTGTCCAAGATTTGTTGAAGGAGAACTTCCCTGATATGATGAAAGATGAGAATA
>NW_006921816.1:5098348-5102733 GCF_000298275.1 Orycteropus afer afer | reverse complement strand
GGGTAACCTCAAAGAAAAATGATAAACCTTCACATCAAAATCAAAAAGAGGACCAGCACAAATATTTAGCAAATACTAAAACAGTAGCAACAAAGGAAGTGATAACACGATTCATAAACAAAACAAGCTCAGCATAGAGAATTATATGGAACAAGGAAATCAACACCACGAAAAAGCACATAACAAAAATGAGAGCAACAAATTCATATTTGCTGATAATTACATATCTAGCAAGGGACTTATCTCTAAGTTTTATAGAAAACTCCAATGCCTCAACCCCAAAGGAATTAACAATCCAATTGAAAAATGGGCAGAAGACATGAATAGACACTTCATCAAGGAGGATATTCAGGTGATCAGCTAATACATGAAGACATACTCACAATCACTGACCATCAGAGAGATACAAATCAAAACAACAATGAGATACCGTCTCACCCCAGCACTGATGGCAAGGTTTGATGAGACAGAAAATAGCAAATGCTGGCAAGGATGTGCAGAGATTGGGACTCTCAAACACTGCTGGTGGGACAGTGAAGTGATACAACTACTATGGAAAGCAATACAGCAATTCCTTAGAAAATACCATTTGACCCAGCAATCCCATTACTAGGTATTAAAATAAAAAGAGAAAAAGAACAACATACATAAAGAAAGCAAAAGGCCATTAAAAAGACAGAAAAGGGAGAAAAGAGTAAAATGGATGTCATAAGAGAGTGGGAAAATTTCTCTTGAACAGAGTACTAAAGAAAATGAAAGAAATGTTGAAATAAAAGAGCTGAACAGAAGATTTCAAAGGAGAGCTTGAGAAAATGAAGTATTATAAAGAAATATCCAAAGCTTGAAATTAGAAAACGAAAAGGAAGAACATACTCAGTCTTTATGGAGCTGAAATAACTGAAGAAAAAGCCCAAACTTCAAATTGCAATAATGAGGGATTCTGTGGGGAAATTTTGAATGATGCAGAAAGTATCAAAAGAAGATGGAAGAAATTCACAGTCACTGTATCAAAAATAACTGGTTGACATTCAATCATTTCAAAAAGTAGCATATGACCAAGAACCAGTGATACTGAAGGAAAAAGTTCAGGAAGCGCTGAAGGCGCTGGTGAAAAATAAGGCTTCAGGAACTGGTGGAATACCCTTTCAGGTGTTTCAACAAACAAATGTAGTTCTGGAGGCGCTTATTCATTTATGCCAAGAAATTTGGAAACAAGCTACATGGCCAGTTAACTGGAAGAAATCCATATTTGTGCCCATTCCAAAGAAAGGTGACTAAACAGAATGTGGAAATTATCAAACGATATCACTAATATCACATGCAAGTAAATTTTGCTGAAGATAGTTCAAAATCGGTTGTAGCAATATATTGACAGAGAACTTTCAGAAATTCAAGCTGGATTCAGAAGAGTATGTGGAATGAGGGATAAAATTGTTGATGTCAGATGGATCTTGGCTGAAAGAATAACAGAAAAACATTTATCTGTATTTTATTGACTATGCAATGGTATCCAACCATGTGGATCATAACAAATTACAGATAACAATGTGAAGAATGGGAATTCCAAAACGCTTAATTGTGCTTATGAGGAACTTGTACATAGACCAAGAGGCAGTTTGAAAAGCACAAGGTTTACTGCACAGTTTAAAATCAGGAGGGGTTTGCATCAGAGTTGTATCCTTTCCCCATAGTTGTTCAAATTTTATGCTGAGCAAATAATCCAAGAAGCTGGACTATATGAAGAAGAGCATGGCATTAGGATTGGAAGAAGACTCCTTAACAGCTTGAGATATGTAGATGACACAACCTTGTTTGCTAAATGCAAAAAGGACTTGAAGTCCTTACTGATGAACATCAAAGACTACAGCCTTCAGTATAGATCACAACTCAACATAAAGAAAACAAAAATCCTCATACATTGACCAATAAGCAACGTCAAGATAAATGGAGAAAAGATTGAAGTTGTCAAATATTTCATACTACTTGGAGCCACAATCGACACGCATGGAAGTAGCAGTCAAGAAATAAGACATTGTATTGCACTGGACAAATCTGTTACAAAAGACCTCTTTAAAGTGTTAAAGAGCAATGATGTCACTTTGACAATAGGTGCGCCTAACCCAAGCCATGGCATTTCCAATAGCATAATCTGCATGTGAAAGTTGGACAATGATTAAGGAAGATCAAAGAATTGATTCCTTTGACTTGTGGTGTGGGTGAAGAATCCTGAAAATAACATAGAATGAAAAAAACAGACAACTCCATCCTGAAAGAAGTGCAGCCAAAATGCTTCTTATAAGAGAGCATGGTCAGGCTTCTTCTCACCTACTTTGGTCATGTTGTCAGAAGAGATCCGTCCCTGGAGAAACATATCATGATGGTAAAGTAGAAGGTCGGTGAAAAAGCATACCATCAGTGAAGTGGATTGACAACACAACTTTGCTTGCTGAAAGTGAGGATGACTTGATGTACTTACTGATGAAGATTGAAGAATACAGTCTGTAGTATGGATTACATCTCAATATAAAGAAAACAAAAATCCTCAACTGTTGGTCTTATAAGCAACATTACGATAAATGGAGAAAAGATTGAAATTGTCAAAGACTTCACATTGCTTGGTTCCACAATCAATGCCAATGGAAGCAGCAGTCAGGACATCAGAGGACGTATACCACTGGGGAAATGAGCTGCAAAGGACCTCTTTCAAGTGCTGAAGAGCAAAGACATCTCCTTGAGGACTAAGGTGCACCTGATACAAGCCATGGTATTTTCAATCTCCTCATATGCATGTGAGAGCTGGACAGTGAATAAGGAAGACCGAAGAATTGATGCTTTTGAACTGTGGTGTTGGCGAAGAATACTGAAAGTACCGTGGACTGCTAAAAGTACTAACAGTTCTGTCCTGGAGGAAGTGCAGCCAGAATGCTCCTTGGAGGCGAGAATGGCCAGACTTTGTCTCACATACCTTGGTCATGTTATCAGAAGGGACCATTCCCTGGAGAAATATGTCATGATTGAGGGTCGACAAAAGAGGGGAAGGCCCTCAACAGGATGGATTGACACAGTGGCAGCAGCGATGGGCTCAAGTGTAGCAAGAATCATGGAGCTGGCTCAGGACCAGGTGGTGTTTCATTCTGCTATTTGGAGAAAACTTGATAGCACTTAACGACTGCTGAAGGCTGTAGTCTTTCATCTTCATCAATAAGTGCTGCATGTCCTTTTTGCTTTCAGCAAGCAAGGATGTGTCATCTGAATACCACAGATTTTTAATGAGTCTTTCTCCAATCCTGATGCAATGTTTCTTCATATAGTCCAGCTTTATAGATCACTTACTCAGCATGCAGAATGAGTATATATGGTGAAGCAATAGAACCCAGATGTACACCTTTCCTGATTTTATCCCCTTGCTCTGTTCTAAAAACTGCCTCTTGGTCTATGTGTAGGTTGTACATGAGCACAGTTAAATGTTTTGGAATTATCACCGTTTCCAATGTTATCCATAATTTGTTATGATTCACACAGTTGAATGCCTTTGCACACTCAATAGAACACCAGTAAATATCTCTATGGTATTCTCTGCTTTCAGTCCAGACCCATCTGATATCAGCAATGATATCCCTCATTCCACAGTCTCTTCTGAATCTGGCTTAAAATTCTGACAGTTCCCATTGGTGTACTGCTGAAACTGTTTTTTATTTATCTTCAGCAAAATTTCACTTGTTTGTGATGTTAATGATATTGATTGATAATTCCCACATTCTGTTGGATCCCCTTTCTTCAGAATGTCCACAAATATGGATTTCTTCTAATTGGTTGGTGTGACAGTTGGAGTTGTGTGTCAACTTGGCTGGAACACAGTTCTGAATGATTTAAGCAGTTGTGATGTGGGTTATTCCCATGATGAAATCGGATGTATATGCTTTGAGCAGCCAATCCATTAAAAGGGAGTTTCCCTAGGGTGGCCTGCTTCCAATATATTTATGGACATCTTGGGAAAAGGAGACACTCTTCTGTGTACCTGGATCCTGTTGTGCTGCCTACAACTGTCCATAAGCAGACAATCCACCATTTGGCTGGAAATCTTGGATTCATCATTCGTTGGAGTCAGCAGCTGATATACTGCCTGCCAACCTTGAGCTCATCAGCCCCTGCAGCTGTGTGAGTCTACTTGTGAAAGTAGAATACCCTTTTGAAATAGAAAAGCCTCCAGCTTGATGTTTGATCCAAGATCTTGGGACTTGCCAGATTCTTTAAGTGTGTGAGCCATTTTCCTAAGATGAATTTCTCTCTCTATCTGTGTGTGTGTGTGTGTCTGTGTGTGTAGGAGCTCTGGTAGCAGAGCGCCTAAGGCACTTGACTGCTAACCAGAAGACTGGTGGTTCAAA
>NW_006921816.1:5091532-5095168 GCF_000298275.1 Orycteropus afer afer | reverse complement strand
TGCTGTTGGAGACCTCTCGTATCACCCCCACCTGGGTCCCTGTGGCTGACTGTTCCTCTGTCTGGCTTCCTGGCTTTTAATCCCCTTTCTCTTGCTCTTCTGGCCTGCTGCTTTGGACGTCCCTGAGTTGTCCCTGGGGCTGACTGCTCCTCTGTCCAAGTACCTGGCTTTTATCCCCTTTCTCCTGCTCTTCCGGCCTGCTACTCTGTTTGGGCCTGAGTTGTCTCCCCTCACCTACTCCCTTCGGCTGATTGCTCTTCTCTCTGGCTTCCTGGCTTTTAATCCCCTTTCTCCTGCTCTTCCCGCTTGCTACTTTGGGTGTCCCTGAGTTGTCTCTCCTCACCTGTAACCCTGGGGTTACAATAGTGATACTGCCTCAGAAACCCAAGGTGAGGTCGCTATGAGTTGGGTCGGACTTGATGCCACATAACAACACAGCAACTATATATATATACACACATACATATAAGCTCTACTGGTTTTGCTTTTCTAGAGAACCCAGCCTAACACAGTTGGCCAGAAAGGTGTCTTCCAAATTTCTTGGCAAAAAAAGGTTAGCACCTCCTGCATTGCATCCATTACTTGAAACATCTCAATGTATTCCATCACCTCCTGGAGTCTTTTTTTTTCCTTCCCCCTTGGATTTCTTCCTTCAATACTATCAATTCTTAAGCATATAGTATCTCTTGAAATAGCAGGATATCTACCAGTTTTTTTGGAGAAGAGTTACAGTGACTCTGTGTTTTCCTTCCATCTTCTTTTGATGTTTCCTGCATCACTCTATTTTGTCCACAGAATCCTTCAGTACTGCAACTTGAGGCTTGAATCTTTCTGCAGCTCTTTAAGCTTGAGAAATGCCAAGCATGTTCTCCTATTTTAGCTTCCTAACACCAGCTCTTTGCACATTTCATTGTAATAATTTACTTTGTCTTCTGCAGCCACCCTTAAGATATTCTGTTCAATTCTTTTAATTCACTATCTCTTCCACTTGCTGTAGCTATTCTACATTTAAGAGAATTTCAGAGTCTCCTCTGACATCCATTTTGGTCTTTCTTTTTTCCTGTCTTTTTAATGACCTCTTGCTTTCTTCATACATAATATTCTTGATGTCATCCCACAGCTCACCCAGCCTTCAGTCATTAGTTTTCAATGTGTCTAAACAATTCTTGATACAGTTTCCAAATTCAATTTGGGTATTCTCAAGTTATACGCTGATTCTTGTGGACTTGTTTTAGTTGTTGTTGCTGTTGTTATTTTATTTTATTTTATTTTATTTCCTGGTATTGTTCTATTCTTCTTCAGCTTCTATTTACACTTGCATATGAGTAATTGATGGTCTGTTTCATAGTCAGCCCCTGGCCTTGTTCTGAAAAATGATATTGAGCTTCGGCATTGTCTCTTTCTACAGATGTAATCTATTTGATTGCTGTGTATTCCAACAGCTAAGGCAATGTGGATAGTTGTCATTTATGTTGTTAAAAAGAGGTGTTTGCAATGAATAAGTCATTCATCTGGCAAATTCTATCATGCTATCTCTGGAGTTATTTCTATCACTAAGGCCTTATTTCCAGCTACCAATCATTCTTCTTTTTCTCTTGTTTTACCATTCCAGTCACCAGTTACTGCATCTTTATTGCATGCTTGATTTATTTCAGAAAGAAGAAAATGGTAAATGTCACTAATTTCTTCATCTTTGGCATTAGTTGTTGTTACATAAGTTTGAATAATAGTCATATTAACAGATCTTCCTTGTAGAAACATGGATATTATCCTATCACTAATATAACTGCTCTTCAAGATAGTTTTTGAAATGTTCTTTTTGAGGATGAATGTGTCATTCTTCTTCAATTTGTTATTCTTCACATAGTAGACCATATGATTGTCCAATTTAAAGTAGCTAACACCAGTTCATTTCAGCTCACTAATGCCTAGGATATCAATCTTTTTGAGCTCTATATAATTTTTTACTATTTTCAATTTTCCCAAATTCATACATCATGCATTCTTTGTTCTGATTATTGATAAAAATTTGCATCCATTTTTTTCCCATTTTGAATCATACCCATCAGCAAATGAAGGTCCCAAAATCTTCATCCACCCACTTCATTAAGGTCCATTAACTGTGAGGATGCAGCTCTTCCTCCAGTCATATTTTAAGTGCCTTACAACTGAAGGGCTCATCTCTGTACCAGATAATGTTCCCTTGTGATTCATAAAATTTTCACTGGCTAATTTTTTTAAGAGTACATCACCAAGTTCTTTTTCCTAGTCTTAATCTGGAAACTCTGCTGAAACTTGTCCACCTTGCACAACCCTACTGGTATTTAAAATACTGGTGGCATAACTTCCAATATCAAAGCAACCACAATCCACTACAGTTCAACAAACTGATAGATGTATGACTGAAGATGGTTACTTAAGGATAATTCAAATGCAAAACAAGTATTTATCCAAAGAAGACATATCATTGCCTCCTACATGATGAAAGAAGGCAATGTAATTTTCCATCCACTTAAGATTAGATAATCTCACTGGAGCAAGGAATATCATAAAAATGTTCACTTTCATTTTATTGGCTATGCAAAAGCATTCAACTATGTGGATCACAGCAAATTGTGGGTAATATTGCAATGAATGAGAATTCCAGAACACTTACTTGTGCTCATGAGGCTGTTGTTTAGACAGAACAAAGGGATACTGAGTGGTTTAAAATCATGAAGGGAGTGTGTCAGGGCTGTATCCTTTCACCATACTTATTTAATCTGCATGCTGAGCAAATAATCTGAGAAGTTTGACTACATGAAGAAAGTGGCATTAGGATTGGAGGAAGAATCATTAATAACCTGCAATATGCTGATGGCACAACTTTGCTTGTTGAAAGTGAGGATGACTTGAAGCACTTACTAATGAAGATTATAGACTACAGTCTGCAGTATGGATTATACCTCAACATAAAGAAAACAAAAATCTTCACATCTGGACCAACAAGCAGCATCATGATTAATGGAGAAAAAAATTGAAGTTGTCAAGTATTTCATTTTACTTGGATCCATAATCAACACCCATGGAAGAAGAAATCAAGAAATCAGATGTTGTATTGCACTGGGCAAATCTGCTCCAAAAGACCTCTTTAAGGTGCTCAAGAGAAAAGATAGCATTTTGAAAATTAAGGTGGGCTTACTTCAAGCCGTGCTATTTTTAGTCACCTTATATGCATGTGAAAGCTTGACAATGAATAAGGAAGACTGAGTAAGAGTTGATGCTTTTCCATTGTGGTGTTGGCAAAGAATACTTAAAATGCCATGGACTGCCAGCAGAATGAACAAATCTGTCCTGGAAGAAGTGCCTCTTTGGAAGCGAGAATGGCCAGACTTAATCTCACCAACTTTGGTCATGTTGTTAGAAGAGACCATTCCTTGGAGAAGGATTTTATGCTTGGCAAAGTTGAGGGTCAGCAAAAAAAGGGAAGATCCTCAATAAGATGGATTGGCAACATGGCTGATTTGGTCCTCTAGTGCTGCTCTCCTCTCAGCCACTCCTGGGAAGGAAGGTTGGGCAATCCTACTTCCGTAGTGATACTGCCTCGAAAACCCAAGGAGGGGTCGCTATGAGTCAGGCCGACTCGACGGCACATAA
>NW_006921816.1:5074208-5091432 GCF_000298275.1 Orycteropus afer afer | reverse complement strand
TGGGCAATCCTACTTCCGTAGTGATACTGCCTCGAAAACCCAAGGAGGGGTCGCTATGAGTCAGGCCGACTCGACGGCACATAACAACAACAACAGTGCTGCTCTAATGGAAAATACCACAAATGGTTGTCTTGAGTAAGCAGGGGTTTATAGTCTTACAGTTTAGGAGGCTAGAACTCCAAGTTCAAAGTGCCAGGTCTAGGGGCTGAGTTAAAGCCCCTCAATCTGGGGCTTCAGCTCCACCTCTTGTTTCTGGCCCAATGAAGCTGGAGGCTTCTCTTAACTCAGAGAGTTGATGGCTGCTGAAGCTGACAAGCCCAAGGACAACAACTATAATGGCACATTCCCAAGGTTATCAAACAACACAGCAGGCCACTAGTTCAAGTTTAGAAACATCCCAAGGTCAGCAGGAAAACATGGCAGGCTGGAGAACAACAATTCAGCTACATCCAGGGTCCAAATATGCCAAAAAAACTCAGAAACCTTTCTAAAATCTGTCTTCTTATTTACTGAAAGCAGACCACATCCCTAAGGCAGTGAGCTTCAGTAGATTCCCACATGGAGTTGGTTATCAGTCTCATCATGGGGAATAGCTACACCTAACTGCCAGGCCACTCAAAACCAGGACCAGTCAAGTTGAAACACAACTTAACTACCACAGGTTGCAATGATGGGCTCAAGTATAGCAAGAATTGTGAGGATAGTGCATAACAGGCAGTATTTCACTCTGTTGTACGTAGGGTCACTAGGAGTCAGAGAACAACTTGAAGGCACCTGATAACATGATGATCAACAGGTTTCAGCAAAGCTTCCAGACTAAAATAGATTAAGAAGAAAAACCTGGCAATCTACTTCCTAAAGTAAAGTTTTTAGTAAACTAAAGCAAAATGAGAAAATATGATTTATTAGCAACTGGTTCAACTGGGATTTCAACCTAGGCAGTCTAGGTCTAGAGTCTTTGCCCTTAACTACTATCACAAATTGACTTCTAATGGGCTGATAACCTAAATGATATGTGGGCAACAATGTTGGATTGTTCAATGAAAAAATGAGTAGCCACTTGAACCCAGAGTAGATCCTCATTCCTTGTCCACTCTCGACACACCTCAAAATTGGTGCAATATAGTGGTGCTCTAAAGACATGAAAGGAGTTGATGTATCTTGTTATGAGGCAGTTTCAAAAAAGCAGGAGTGCATTTAATGCTCACTGGCCCTCCTACGTTTTGCCTAATATGCCAAAATGTTCCAAAGCCTCCTCTGAAATGCTGGGTTGACTTTTATATTCCTCACTGCCTCTCCATGTCCCAGTCCAGTCCTAAATCATACATATCATGGAAATTCACCAACACAACATGAAAAAAAAATGGAGAGAAGGCAATGAAAAGGAAATGAATGCTCAGATTGTTTATATTTAAAGAGATCAAGAAAAAAAAATATATTCCTTGTTGAAAAGTAAAATTCATGTAGAATAAAGCAATTTTGAACCTATGTGTTTTGTTTTTTACTTCCTATTCTCCCTATATCTTGCCTATTTTCTCCTTTCAGCAATTCACAGGGAATAAATAGAGTCCAGAGACAGAACCTATCATTAGCTAAAGCAGAAGGTATCATGAAATGTGCTCTATTGGATAACTGTCAAACTTCAGAGCTGCCTACTCATCCCTAGCAGAGCAACATGGGCATATTTTTCTAAGTAATGATATACAGTTTCTCTTCATTATTTGCTTGCAATTCCTGCACATAGATTAATTGTTATATAATGGGCTAATTATCTAACAGGAATAACTGAGTAGAAATAAGTGCCTTAGTCTCATGTATATCTTTTACATGTATCTGATGACTAATTCATTTTGAAAGATGAATAAAATAGAAAATACAGTATGGCTTCTCAGTAATCATTTCTTCAATTCATGGGGTAAAGGAAGTTAAATTTTTAACAAAACAGAATATTCTCTAATTTTCTGCCATTATTCTTTATGTCCTAACTCAGGAATGCAGCATCCAAATATAATAAATGTTCATGAATGAGCGTATCTTTTTGAAAAATCTATAAACTAGCAGAGTTCCAGTGGAATAGGCAGACAAGTTGCACAGACCCTCTGGCACAAAACAATGAGAAACCAATTGAAACCAATACAGAAGATGATCTTGGAACCCTGAATTTTGAAGGCAAGTGTGAAGAAGTGGATTAAAAAACAATCAATAGAAGAACCTGAATGAAAACAGTATAGAGACAAATGGATCTGAAGACTGCCAGCTCCTGAGGACACAGCAATTTTGATTATAACCTGGTAACAACCAAAGAATCAGCTCTGCTCACTAAAGCCTTCATGGACAAGGACTGCATTACTGTATGACAACCAGAAAGGAAAACAGTGAAAAAGGAGCCAGACCTGTGGACTCCCAGCGACTGTCTTGAGGGTGCAGCCATTTTGAATATTCACCAGTGGTGGGATTGACCATTTTGAATATATGCAAGTGGCATTCTTATGTGGACAGCAACATAAGAGTGGGCTCTACTTACCAAGGACAGCAGGGCAGCGCATTGGAGGCTGATGATTGGAAAGGTGCAATATTCCCCTTGTTACTCTTACACACCGCACACTCTTGCTGAACAGATGTGTGGCCATCCCCTGCCTCCACCTATGTTCTTGACCAGCAGGAATTCCATTCTGGTCTGTGCTATGACAGACATTGGGTGTCATGCGTCACCCCTCACAGTTTTGTATTTGATTGTTTGTTTTTAAATTATTTTTTTCTATATTTCTTCTATCTTCCTTTTTTTTCCCTCTCTTTATTGTCCTTAGTTCTTGTTTTCTCTTTTTCTTTTCTTCTTTTCCCTTCCCTTTTTCTGGTGTCCTTTTCTTTATTTCTTTTTGTACCTCCCATCACTTGTTTTTACTTTTGCAGCTTTCCCATTTTTTTCTTTATTTTTCTTTCACTCTTGCTCTTTATCTGTCTTTGATTTTGGTGAGCTTGATGTTGATATGTCTTGGTGTTTTTCCTTTGGTGTCTATTCTGTTTGGGGTTCATTGAACTTCTTGAATGGACATATTCTCATATTTCATCATGTCAGGTAAATTCTCTTCTAACAAATCTTTGAAAATTTCCTCTGTGGTTTTATTTGTCTCTTCCTGTTCTGGGATTTTGATTACATGTAGGATATTCCTCTTGATGGTATCCTACAGGAATCTTAGGCTTTCTTCATTTTGTTTTGATCTTTTGTCTGGTCTGATTGACCCCTTGACAAAGTAGTATTGAGGTATTTTTCTTCAATCTCTTTAACTCTGTCTTCCATTGATTTGATTCTACTCCTTGCCCAGCCAATGTGTTATCTATTTCTGTAATCTTAGTTTTAATCTTATGGATTTCTATTTTGCTGTTTTCGTATCATTTCTAATTTTTTATTAATATTTATTCCTATATTGTTCTGAAGTTTTGTCAGTGGTTTTCTTAATCTGTCTCTCACTCTTTGGAAAGTACCCAAATATAATTTTTTTTAATTGCTTATCAAGTATTTCCAATGCTGCTTCTTTCTCAAGGATGTTTTCTCATTTTGTATCCTGGTTCCTTATTTCTACTACTTTATATTACTCCATTGTGTGGACTGTGATTGTCTATTGTCTCCAAGACTTTGTGGTAGTGTTGTATTTGGTTTAATGTGTGAAAGAGAATGAGAGTGTTTGTATATATCTCTGTTAGCTGTTTGTAAAGAGCAGTTGAGAGTGAGTGGAGCTGGTATTGGCTGCTATCTATCATTGGTCACTTGGTGAACAAGCAAGTGGTGGCTCTCACTCAGTGGGAGGGGCTAAAGGAAGTACAGGCTTGGTTGTGTTGTGTTGGAACAATTGCTGTCTTTCACTGAATTAGACCAAGAAAAAAAAAAAAAAAGTCCTGCTAAAAAAATAAAAGCAAGAGATAAAAAATTCAAATAGCAAAAACAAACAGGAACAATCATGGAAAAAAAGTGTAATGCAACAAAGGAGATAGATATTTTCAAAATACATTAAAATGGATAAAATAAAGATAATGATAAAAAGAAAAAGAAAAAAAAAAACTCTCACAATATCTGGGAAGAGAGGAATAAGAGAAAAGAGCAATCCTGAAAGCAGCATGAGAAAAACAGAAAGTTACCTATAAAGTTGCCTATAAAGAGAAACCAATAAGACTAAGTTCTGATTTCTTGGCAAAAACTACTAAGGTGAGAAGGCAACAGGATGATAAGTATAAAACACTGGGGGAAAAAATCTCCAAGCAAGAATTATATACCCATGAAAACTATCCTTCAAGATGATGGTGAAATTAGGAAAATTCCAGATTAGCAGAAATTAAGGGAATTTGTTAAAAGCAAAGCAACTTTACAAAAGATGCTAAAGGGAGTCCTTGAGACACAGAACCAACAACATCAAACAACAACCAGTGATTAACACACATGACAATATAACCCAGAAACCAAGCCAGTTATACAAGTATCCAAAGTAAAACAAGCTTACAAGACTAAACAGGGAATCAGAAACATAACTTGGTAAATGAGTACAACTAAGAACCAAACAGAGGGAATAAATAGTGTAGTCACAGAACTTCTAAATGGTGCAAAGTCAAGACAACTGCAAGACACACAGACTGTTTTAAACCTGGGAAGAAAATAATAAACCACAGGATAATCTCAAAGAAAATTAATAAAATTTCACATCAAAATAAAAAAGAGGATAAGCACAAGTATTTAGCAAATACTAAAGCAATAATAATGACAGAGATGGTAACACAATTCATAAACAAAATGAGCTCACCACAGAAAATTATATGGAACAAACAAACCAGCATCATCATAAAGAAATACATAACAAAATGACATCAGTAAGTTTATGTTCATTAATAATAATATTGAATGTCAATGGATTAAAAGTTCCACTCGAGAGACAGAGAGTTGCAGACCAAATAAGACAATATGACCCATCAATATGCTGTCTACAAGAGAGTCAACTTAGACACAAAGACAAAAATAGACTAACAATTAAAGGTTGGAAAAAGATATGCTAACCAAATGGCAACCAAAAAGGACAAGAGTGGCAATATTAATTTCTGATGAAATTGACTTTAAGACAAAAGCTACCATAGGAGACAAAGAAGTATATTATATAATGATTAAAGAATCAATTGAACTAGAGGACATAACCATAATAAATATCTATGCACCCAATGAAAGAGCCCCAAAATACATAAAACATGCTTTAACAGAACTGAAAAGACAAATAGATGACTCCACAGGAATATTGTTGTTGTTGTTATGTTGTTATGTGCCGTCGAGTCGGCCCTGACTCATAGCGACCCCTCCTTGGGTTTCCGAGGCAGTATCACTACGGAAGTAGGATTGCCCAACCTTCCTTCCGAGGAGTGGCTGGTGGGTTTGAACCGCCAGCCATCTGGTTAGCAGGCAAGTGTCTTAGCCACTATGCTACCAGAGCTCCATTAGGAGACTTTAATACACACTTTCAATAAGAGACAAAACAACTGGAAAGAAACTCAATAAAGATGCAGAAGAATTAAACAATATGATCAACCAACTTGACCTTATAGACATCAACAGATCACTCCACCCAACAATAGCAAAATATATTTTCTTTTCCATCACACATGGAACATTTTCCATGATAGAACATGTTAGGCCACAAAGCAAACCTCAATAAATTCTAAAACACTGAGATACTACAAAGTATCTCAGATCGCAATGATATAAAATAAGAGATCAACTCTAGGTAGAAACGGAAAAAGAGAAAATTCATGGAAACTGGATAACACCCTTCTCAAAAACAACTGGGTAATAGAGGAAATAAGAAATGAAATGTAAAAATTCTGCGGATCAAATGAGAATGAAAACACAGCATACTAAAATCTTTGGGACACAGCAAAAGTAGCAATCAGAGGACAATTTATAAAAATAGATGCACATATCAAAAAAGAAGAAAGAGCCAAAATCCACACCTTTAATCATCTCCAACAATTAGAAAAAGAGCAGAAAAAAAAAAAAAAAGCCAATAGTCACCAGAAGAAAAGAAGTAATAAATATTCAATCAGAAATAAATGAAACAAAAAATAGAAAGACAACGGAAGAAATCAACAAGACTAGAAGTTGGTTCTTTGAAAAGATTAATAAAATCAGCAAACTACTGCAAGCTTAACAAAAGAAAAGAAGGATAAGATGCAAATAATATGACTAAGAAATGAAAGAGGTGACATCACAATAGAACCAACAAATAAAAAGAATAATATCAGGATACTATCAAAAACTGTAGTCCAACAAATTTGAAAGCCTAAAGAAATGGACAGATTTCTAGAAACACACTACTTACTTAAACTAACACAGACTGAAGTAGAAAATCTGAACAGACTCATAACAAAAGAAGAAATTGAATGGATCATAAGAAAATTACCAACAAAAAAAAAGTTCTGGACCAGATGGTTTCACTGGAGAATTCTACAAATCATTCAGGGAAGAACTGATACCAATCCGACTAAAACTATTTCAGAACATAGAAAAGAAAGGAATCTTTCCAAATACATTTTATAAAGCAAGAATAACTCTGTTATCAAAACAAGGTTATGCACCACTAGACAGGAAAACTACAAACCAATATCATTCATAAATACAGATGCAAACATCTTCAATAGACTTCAATAACCTAGTTAATAGACTCCAAGAACACATGAAAAATATAATATATCATGACCAAGTGGGATTCAGATCAGGTATGCAAGGATCACTGAACATTAGAAAAACAATAAATGTAATCCAGCACATAAGTAAAATAAAGGAAAATAATCACATGATCATATCAATAGATGTAGAAATGGCATTTGATCAAATCCAACACTCACTCTTGATTTAAAAAAAAAAAAAAAAGAAAAACTCTCAGCAAAATAGGAATAGAAAGGACATTCCTCAACATAATAAAGGGCATATATCCAAAACCAATAGCCAACATGATTCTCAATGGAGAGAGACTGAAACCATTCCCCTTGTGAACAGGAACCAAACAGGGATGCCCTCTATCTCCACTTCTATTCAACATTATATTAGAAGTCCTAGCCAGGGCAATAAGGCAAGAAATGAAAATCAAAAACATCCAGATTGATAAGGAGAAATAAAAGAACACCCAAGAGACTCAGCAATAAAACTACTGGAACTTCTTGAAAGATTCGGCATAGTGGCAGGATACAAGATCAACATACAAAAATCAGTTGAATTCCTCTACACCAGCAAAGAGGTCTCTGAAAAGGAAATAAGGGAATCAATACCATTTAAAATAGCTACCAAAAAGATAAGATGCTTAGGAATAAATCTTACCAGTAACACAAAAGACCTATACAAAAAAGCTACAAAACATTACTTCAAGAAACTATAAGAGATCTACATAAATGGAAAAACATACCATGCTCATGGATAGGAAGATAGAATATTGTAAAAATGTCAATATGACCCAATCTATACATTCAATGCAATCCCAATCCAGATTTCATCAACATTCCTTAATGACATGGAAAAACCAATCGCTAATTTTATAAGGAAAGGAAAGAGACCTCAGATAAGCAAAGCATGACTGAAGAAGAACAAAGTAGGAGGTCTCATACTCCTAGGTCTCAAAACCTACTATACAGCCACAGTAGTCAAAACACACTGGTAGTTGTACAACAACAGACACATAGATCAGTGGAACAGAATTGACAACCTAGAAACAGACCCATTGACCTATGATTAGCTCATCTTTGACAAAGCACTGCAATCCATTCATTGGGGAAGAGACAGTCTTTTTAACAAATAATGCAGGCAAAACTGGACATCTATTTACAGAAAAATGAAACAAGATCCATACCTCACACCATACACAAAAACTAACTCCAGATGGAGCAAAGACTTAAAGATAAAACCTAATAATATAAATTCATCAAAGAAAAAATAAGGGCAAACTTAAGGGCCCCAATATAAGGCATAAACAGACTATCGAGCATAACCCAAAATGCATAAACAGCAGAAGATAAACTAGGTGATTGGGACCTTCTGAAAACTAAAATTAAATATGTGCATCAAAAGACTTTTCCAAAAGAGTAAAAGGAGAACCTACAGAATGGAAAAAAAATAGTCAGCAAAGACATATCAGACAAAGGACTTATCTCTAAAATTTATAGAAAACTCCAACACCTCAACATCAAAAAGACAAACTACACAATTAAGAAATGGGCAGAGGACATGAACTGACAATTCACCAAAGAAGATATTAAGGCATCCAACAAACACATGAAGAAGTGTTTGCAATCAGTAGCCATTTCTGTTGTTGTTAGGTGTCATTGAGTCATGTCCAACTCATAGCAACCCTGTGCACAGCAGAATAAAACACTGCCCAGTCCTGTGTCAGCCTCACGATCCTTGCTATATCTGAACCCATTGTTGCAGCCACTGTGTCAATCCATCTCATTGAGGGCCTTCCCTTCTTCATTGACCCTGCACTTTACCAAGCATGATATCCTTCTCCAGGGAATGGTTCCTTCTGACAACATGACCAAAGTAGGTGAGACGACGCTTGGCCATTCTCACTTCCAAGGAGCATTCCAATTGCACTTCTTCCAGGACAGATTTGTTAGTCCTTTTAGGAGATCAGGATACTCTTAGCATTCTTCTCAAATACTACAACTCAGAATCATCAACTCTTCCTCAGTCTTCCTTATTCACTGTCCAGCTCTCACATGCATAAGAGGCAATTTAAAATACCATGGCTTATGTTAGGTGCACCTTAGTCTTCAAGGAGTTATCTTTGCTCTTCAGCACTTGAAAGAGGTCTTTTGCAGCAGATTTGCCCTAAGCAATATATCATCTGATGTCTTGACTGCTGCTTCCACTGGTATTGGTATGTTTTCTGTAGCCATTAGAGAGATGTAAATCATAATAACCACAAGATACCATCTCACCCAGCATTAATAACAAGCTTCAACAAAGCAGAAAATGACAAATGCTAGCGAGGATGTGGAGAGATTGGGACTCTCGTACACTGCTAAGGGGACTATAAAATGATACAACTACTGTGGAAATTGCTATGGTGATTGTCTAAAAATTTGGAAATAGAAATATCATTTGATCCAGAAATACCATTATTAGGTATACATCTTAAAGAAATGAGAGCAAGGACACAAATAGGTATATGCATACCCACGTTCCTCACAGTACTATTCACAATAACAAAGAGAAGGAAACAACCTAAGCGCCCGTCAGCCAAGGAATGGATAAACAAACTGTGGTATGTACACACAATGGAATACTTTGCAATTCTAAAGAAAATGTAGAATCTGCAAAACATTGCATAACATGGATGAACTTGGAGAACATTATGCTAAGTGAAATAAGTCAATTAATACAATACAAATATTGTATTAGTCCATTATTGTGAAAAGTCAAGGAAATGTTTATACATAGAAGGAAACTTTCTTTGTTGGTTACCAGGGATGGGAGGGGAAGGGAGGGAAAATATCGAAATAGGTTTAAAAAAAAGACTTCATATATATATATATATATATATATATTGTTGTTGTTGTTGTTGTTATGTGCCGTCGAGTCAAACCCGACTCATATATATATATATATATATATATATATACACACACACACACATATACATACACATATACATATACATATATAAACCAACCAAACTCACTGCCATCAAGTTGGATCTGAGTCACAGCCACCCCTCCTTGGGTTTCCTAGGCAATATCACTATAGAAGTAGATTGCCCAATCTTCCTTCTGAGGAGTGGCTGGTTGGCTTTGAACCGCCAGCCTTCTGGTTAGCAGTCAAATGCCTTAGGCACTATGCCACCACAGCTCCTATAAAGATTATTAGTGGTTACCAGGGGTAGGAAAAAGGGGGAAAGCAGAAGCTTTTGTTTGGGGGGCATTGAGCTTATGCTAATAGGTGGTGGAATATTTTGGAAAAAAATAGCAATAATGATGGCACAACAGGAAAAATGTAATCATTGTCCCTGAGTGGTAAATGTGGTAGTTGTTAGGTTGGTGAATGTCTTGTTGTATATGTTTTCACCACAATAAAAGTAAAAAAAAAGAAAAGAAATCTTTAAGCTAGCCATCATTTTTCCTCAAAGAAATAGCTTCTTTTACATAAGATCATATTATATTATATGATATAACGAGAATTCTCAAAGAAAGGAATATTTTCAAAGCATAATAAACAGTTATTTTCTTTAGTTCTTGATTAATAAAACCTGTATTGTACAAAAGATTGGGGAGTAGCTTAAAAACCAGTCAGAGAATTGCTGATTGTGTAAATACTACACATGTTTTTATTGACCTGATATCCAGAAATTTGATAAAAATTTGGGTATATCAGAACACTGACAATGGGTCAATATCACCATCATCTGTTATTTTCCACTTTTCTGTAAACAAATGTTTATTATAATTCTTAAGTTTTGTATGACTATTTTTCAAAGCTATAATACAATTTTCTAGCTTCTTTCAAAATGTGTATACTTGTGTCTCATACATTTCTATAGAATTTAAGGTATATTATAGAAATAGATGTAATATAATAAGATTTTGTACACAAAATTAAATATAAAATGAATAGTCAAACACAAGTAACTAAATTTCATTGCTCCAGGATTCTGACCAAATGATAAATGGAATGAATAAATGAGATACTAGAGGTCAGCACTAGAGAATAGGTAAGGGGCTATTCATAACATAATATTCAAGAAATATATCTTAGTGTTATGAGAGCCTAAAGAATAGAAGACAAAGAAAGGTGATTTAAACTTTTATTTTTGAGAAAATGTTATGCTCTTCTAGGGAGTAACCTGAGGATATATTGAAAGAAAATATTGTACTATAACTTTTAAAGTTTTTAAGATACAATAACAGAAATAACAATATCCATCTACATGAAAACTAGTGTTTCAGAGAGGTTGACTATAAAAACAAATGGAAAAAATATATACTACTAAAGAATAGCATCTATTAAATAAGTCTTTACTGAGTGATCATATGATTAAGAAAATAAATATTAATGAAGAATTTTTAAAAATATATAAATTTCAATTTCTAACTTTAAAAACTAGGGCAAACTGCAGATAGAAGAATGGTTTTGTTTTGCTTTTAAAATTTTTATTGTGATTTGGGTGAAAGTTTACAGAGCACATTCCTTTTCCATACAGCAGTTCACATATATTTTGTCTTATGACATTGACCACAATTTCCCACAATGCAACAGCTTTCTTCCCACTTCCCATAGTTACCTCTTCCCCATGTCCTTTCTTCCCTGCACTCATGACCCACAAGCTGTCTCCCTGTGTATACATAGCCCTTCTATTCTCCCATGATTGATCTCTCCAAAGAGTGTATCAACCTAATGTAAATTTTCATCTCAAATGCCTGTCTTTTGTTTGGCTGGAAGCCACAGGAGTGGGCTCAGTTCTAGACCTGAAGGGCAGCTAGGAGTCATAGTCTCAGGAGTCCCATCAGGTTCTATCAGACCATCAAATCTGTTTCCTTTCTTTTTATGATTTTGAGTTTTGTTCCACGTTGTTCTCCCACTCTATCCAGGATCTCCTACATAGATCCCCATCTGAGTGGTTAACAGTGGTAGCTAGGCACCATCTAGTTCCTCTGGTCTCGTAGTCATATAGGTTGAAGACTGCATGGTGAACCAGTCCCTTGGACTAATTTTTCCATGCATCTTTGATCTTTTCTTCATTCTTCTTTGCTCTACATGAAGAGAGACTCATCATTGCAGCTAGATGGCCACATGCAAGCTTTTAAGATCACAGTGGCTACTCACCGAAGTAGGATGTAGAACAATGTTTTTTTTGTGTAGTATGCTATGCAAATTGAGCTAGATGTTCGGTGGGACCAAGGTCCCAAGCCCACAGGTCCAACTGCTCACTCCCTTCAGGTAGCTGACTGTGGCCAAGAAGTGACTACAACTTTGTCCTTTGTAAGCTCTACTATATGCCTGGAAATTCTTACAGAACACACAAATACATTTGTAGAAACATTGTCTTCCAACCTTACACAACGTCATGGGCACACCCCCCTCTGCATAGACATACCTAATAGTTCAGCCTGTCCACCCATCTATCCACCCATATACCAATGTTTGTCATCACTGACAATGCAGTACTGTATATGCAAAAGAGTTCACCTTTGTTGTCTGTACCTCCCATGCACCTCTGTATGTCTAGATAGAAGAATGTTTCATTAACACAATATAGAATATCTATGCAAAAAATAACAGCCAAGAAATTGGCTAAGATTATTTTAAACAGTTTCAAAAACACTAGCCAATGACGTAAGTCAAGAGAAAATCCACCAGCCTCTCCTTGGGAGAAAGATGTGGCAGCCTTCTTCCATAAAGATTATACCTTAGTTTCTAAACCCTGTAGGGCAGTTCTACTGTATCCTTTATGTGGCTGAGTCAGAATCAACAACACAGAAATGAGTTTGGTTTGGAGTGACAAATAAGGACAAAGATAATGGGACTAATAAGAGATGAAAGCAAACAAATAATGTAACAAAACTTTAGAAATTTGACAGCTGGTGGGTAAAATAAGAAGCTTGAAGCTCAGTGCCTCTTGAAGAAACCAAAAAACAATCCATAATGCTCAATAATGTCAAGAGTTGGAGGCCTTAGGTGCCAATGAAATTAAGGGAGTGGGTGGAGATGAAAATAGGAGGTCTGTCTAAAATTAATTTTTTAAAACAATAGTAAAGCCCTAGATACTCATGTCTTATACCTGTGCTTTTGAAAAAAAAGCCTCTAGAATGAAAAACCGAATCCAGGGAAAACAAAGCAGAGACAAGGAGGTGAAGACATTTTCAAAGGAAATATAATTAATATCCTCAAATAAATTAAAAAATAAAAATGAGAGAATGATATTCAAAAAGGTGCAGAATATTTAAAATATCCTAAAGAAAATGAAAGATTAAATAGAATGATATGTTGATAATATTCAGGGAGTCTCATATTAAAGTTAGGAAATGGAAAGTAAAGGCAGCTTTAAAAAAAAAAAATAAGAGTTTGTTTTTCAGAAAGTCTATTGCACATATAATAGATTATTTCAAGAGCAATGAAAGCAAAAGAGAGAAAACCATAGAAGTTATGCAAAATTTTCAGATGGAAAAGAACAAATAAATGCACAGTACATTGAGGTGGGGGAAAATATCTCACACCATTGTACCTAAAATTTCAGAATACCTGAAGTGGGGAAATATCATGTCCTAAGAAGTTTTAGCAAGACAACAAGGTGCCATTAACAAAGGAATGGAAATAAAAATAACACTAATTAATATCATGCTACATCTATATAAAATATTACCATTGGGAAAAACTGGGAGGAGAATACATAGGACTGTGTACAATTTTTGCAACTTCCTATGAATATCATGGTTGATAAAGTGTAGGGTCAGCGAAAGAGGGGAAGGCCCTGACAAAATGGGTTGACACAGTAGCTGCAACAATGGGCTCATGTATAGCAAGTCTTGTGAGGCTGGCACAGGACCCAGTAGTGTTTTGTTCTGTTGTGCATAGGGTCGCTATGAGTTGGAGCCAACTTGACGGCATCTAACAGCAAGAACAATGAATCTATGATTATTTCAAAAGAAAAATTTTTAAAAATACCATCAGAATCTTAACAGCAACTCTGGAGGTTAGAAAACAAGATGGATCAAATGGACAGAATAAGTAGGTACAAAATATCTAACACATATTATCAATAGGATATATCTTACAAATACATAATTGTGGTAGTTATGTTTGTGTTTCAATTTGGCTTGGCCTGGTTGGTTGGCTGGGCAGCTGGTGGTAGTTATTCCCCATGATGAGACTGGCAATCAACTTCATCATGGGATCTACCAGAAGCAGCTGAATAGCTGCCTTTGGGATGTGGTCTGCTTCCCATATTTAAGGAATGGTCTCTAGCATATGGGATGCTTGGACCCTGAATGTAGCTGTGTCATTGCTCAGAAGCTTGCCATGCTCTGCCAACCTTGGGACTTACAATGGACTTAAGTTAAGGGCCTGCCATGTGGTTTGGTAACATCGGGACTGTGCCTTTTTATTTGTCAACCTTGGGGCTTCTCGGCCTCAGCAGCCAGCAGCTCTCTGAGTGAAGAAAAGTCTCTAGCTCCAGTGGCCGGGAGCAGGAGGCAGAGCTGGATCCCAAGTTTGAGGGGCTTTCACCCAGCCCCTAGAACCTGGCACTTTGAACTTGGACTTAAAACCTCCAAATTGTAAGAATAAACTCCTGTTTGTTAAGGTCACTGCATTTGTGGTATATATTCCTTTCAGAGCAGCACTAGTTAACCAGAATAATAATGAATCATAAATTTTTCTAATAGAGAGTACATTTTTAACAGCATAGGGAACATTCATAAAAACTGAACATATCGTAAGCTAAAAACAAAACAGAAAAAGTGCAAAGTTAAAAATTATGCAAACAGTATTGTAGAAAAAAATAAAGAAAATAGGATACTAATAATAAAATTATTAAACAAAAGACCCTTTTTCCCTGAAAATATCAAAAGAACATATTAAGCTGCTTTTTATTTAAAAGTGACATAGGAAAAAAAGTAGAGAACTTTATGAAACTAATACTCAAAATCTGACACAAAAAGTTTTAAGACAGGGAAAACAGTTTGGTAGTTTCTCAAACTGTTAAACATAGAATTACTATATGATCCACCAACTTAACTCCTGGGTGGTTGTTCTTGTTAGGTGCCATCAAGTCATCTTCAACTCATGGGGAGACGGAAAGAAAAACGAAACACTGCCCGGTCCTGTGCCAGCTCTATGATCCTTGCTATACCTGAGCCTATTGCTGTAGCCACTGTGTCAACCCATCTTGTTGAGGGTCTTCCCCTCTTTTGTTGACCCTCCACTTTAGCAAGCATGGTATCCTTCTCCAGGGCATGGTTTCTCTTGACAACATGACCAAAGTAGGTGAGACGAACTCTGGCCATTCTCACTTCCAAGGAGCATTCTGGCTACACTTCTTTCAGGACAGGTCTGTTAGTTCTTTTAGCAGTCCATGGTACTTTCAGCATTCTTCACCAATACCACAAATCAAAAGTGTTGACTCTTCTTCAGTTTTCCTTATTCGTTGTCCAGCTCTCACATGCATAAGAGGCGATTGAAAACACTATGGCTTGTGCCCAGTGCACCTTAGTCTGCAAGGAGACACCTTTGCTCTTCAGCACTTGAAAGAAGTCCTTTGCATCTGATTTGCACAGTGCTATATCAGAAGGAAGGTTGGGCAATCTACTTCTGTAGTGATACTGCCTTGGCAACCCGAGGAGGGGTCGCTATGAGTCAGATCCGACATGATGGCACATAACAACAACAACAACAATGTGTCATCTGATGTCCTGACTACTGCTTCCATTGGTGTTGATTGTAGACTCAAGCAATGTGAAGTCTTTGACAACTTCAATCTTTTCTCCATTTATCGTGATGCGATAAATCACGTGGTTATAGGTCCAGTTGTGAGGATTTTTGTTTTCTCTATATTGAGACATAATCCATACTGCAGACTGTAGTCTTCAATCTTCATCAGTAAGTCTTCAAGTCATCTTCACTTTCAGCAAACAAAGTTGTGTCATCTGCATATCACAGGTTGTTAATGATTCATCCTCCAGTCCTGTTGCAACATTCTTCCTCATATAGTCCAAAGTCTCAGATTATTTGGCAGCATATAGATTGAATAAGTATGGTAAAAGGATACAACCCTGATGCACTCCCTTCTTGATTTTAAACCATGCAGTTTCCCCTTGTTCTGTTCAAACAACCACCTCCTGGTCTATGTATAGGTTCCTCATTAGTACAATTAAGTGTTCTGGAATTCCCCTTCTTCTTAATATTATAACAGAACATATATACCTACCTATATTTGAGTATGTACCTACCTATTTCACTCCTAGATATATGCTCAAAAGACTTCAGAGCAGGCACTCAAATATATATTTATATACTATTATTCATTGCAACATTATTGACAATAGCTATCAGGTGAAAACATCCCAAGTACACATCAATAGATGAATGTATAAATAAAATGTCATATATCCATGCAATGGAATATTATTCAGCAATAAAGAGAAATATAATGCTGATGCATGCTATGATATGGTGAACCTTGAAAACATTATATAGAAAGAAATAAGTTAGGCACAAAAGGACAAATATTTTATGATGTAATCTATATGAAATATCTAGAATAGGAAAATATATAAAGAACAAAGTTTATTAGTTGTTACCAAGAATGGGTAGGAGAGGAAAATGTGGTATTATTGCTTATGGGGTACTAAGTATCTGTTAAGGGTGATAAAAAAAAAATTGGAAATGAATAATGGTGGTGGTTGTACAACATAGTGAAACATAATTAATGCCACTGAATTGTACATGTAAAAATGGTTGAAATTGTAAATGTGTTATATGTATTCTACCACAACAAAATTTAAATATATATATATATATATATATATATGAACTAAAGGAAACAAGACTCTTTTGAGAAACAATCCAGGTTGATTCTAGACCACGGGCTGAACATATTCAAGAAAAACATGAAATATCTTCTTATGCCAGAAAAAAAAGGATGCCATTAAAGACTACTAGGATTGTGTAAAAAACAATGTGCTGAATTATTTAAACATATTCTGACTGCCCAAAATTGGGGGCATTAAAGCTTCATAAGAATAATAAGTACAATATAGAGAAATCCATTATAAATGGTACTAAAACACTCCAAAAATTTATTGGTTATCTTTGGAGAATAACAGAGAACAAACTCACTCTTTCAAAACTAATTTAAAAAGAGAACAAGGGGTTAAACATTTTTCTTGTCTTTCTACATGGATTGTAACCCACAGTAACCAAACACTTGATTAAGGAGAGTTAGTCATTATACCAGTAGCCCAATTAATAAATGAAGAAGAAATTACAGAATTAAACTAGCATAATTTTGCAGTACTTAAGAAATTGTCAGATCTAGATAATGATCACCAGTGGCTTCTCACCTAACAAAAGAAGAGCTACAGGACATCATTTCACTTGTGATGAAGATACACAGTAGTACTAAGAAGTATTTTTATAAATAAAAAGAAAGAGGAGGATGATTAAGAGAAGAAGACATTAATAGACTACCAAGCATAATTCAAAATGCAC
>NW_006921816.1:5067987-5073007 GCF_000298275.1 Orycteropus afer afer | reverse complement strand
AATTTTGGTCAATGACATGAGACAAAGTATATGTGAACTGCTGTATGAAAAGTGAATTTACTCTGTAAATCTTCACCCAAATCCTAATTAAAAAAAAAAAAAAAAAAGAGAAGACATTAGATCTGATCAACTTGCAGGAAATACAAAAGATCAAGAAACATGTTAACTTATACAATATGTATAAAATCAGCAAATTCCAGATTGGTAAAAAAAAAAAAACCTTAAATAGTAAGCAATTTGCTATATTCAATAAATAAATTGCAAAGAAAAAAATGGAGAGAGAGAGAACTGGAAAAACAAAGAGTAAATCCAAAAATTAAAAAATGATTTAAAAGATATATCAGCCAATCATATCAAAAATATAAAACTCAAATTGTGAAAATACACGTACATGACAATTAGGTAAGTGTGAACACTGACTAGATATTTTCTGATATTGATAATTATTGTTAATTTGTCTTAGTGTGATAATGATTTTCTGGTTACGTTAAAATAAAAGTTCCTACATTTTGGAGATGAGTACAGAAATATTTACAAATGAAATAAAATTACTTCAATTGCTCAAAATAATTGGAGTTTGGGGATGAGAAGTGCAGGAGGCAGGTAATAGCTATACAAGATTGGTCCTGAGTTAATAATTGTTGAAGATAGATGATGGGTACATGATTCTTTATTCTAATCCCTCTACTTATCTACTTAAAATTTTCTAAAATAAATAAAAAATTTTAAAACATTCAAACTTTACTAAAAAATATAAAGCAAAATGAAAACTTAAGTCAAAAACACCCATCTTCAGAATGTACAAAAACAATATTGTAAGGTCATGGATTTTCCTGTAATTAACTTATACTTTTATTCAATTTAGTCAAAATTCAAAATCAACTTGTTATATATTAAAACTTTATTCAGTAACAAAAATGTTTTGTAAATGAAGAATAAAGGGGAAAATTTTAACATAAAAGATGCATGACAAAAAAAGTTTGTTTAAAGCAGAGGCATTGGTAGAAAGATCAAAAATTTGAAACTCCTACACTGTGTTAGTTGCCAGGGATAATGTCATTAAATAAGAGAGAAGTATTCCTTGACCTTCTGCCCTCTTGGAGCCAACAGTCTAGCAAGAGACCCAGACATTAAGTAATCTTACAAATAAGTATAAAATTACAACTGGAGCCAGGCTAAAGAAGGAAAGCTAGAACACTGTGAGAGAGTTGACTGGAAAACTGGTACATGAGATTTGAAAACAAATTAGCTTTGGCTAGGGGAGCCTTCCAGACAGAGAACATGTTTTGTGAAGATCCTGGTGTCTGGAAGAAGATTGATTTGTTCATGGGGCAAGAAATAGGAGTGTGAAAGGAACATAGAGGGCAGAAGAAGGAGTTGTGAAAGTAAGGTCAAAAAGTTAGGTAGCCACCAGATCAACCCTTGCAACAGAAGAATTGACCATTCTCAAGAGAAAGTGGCTATAAACTAGCAATCTGCATACAAGAGTAAACACAGGCTTCAGCCTTGCTCTGTCTGGACCAGATAAGGATTTGGGACACCATTAAAGAGAATTAACCATGAGGTGATGAGATCAGTTTTGCATTTTTTAAAAAAATGCAATAAAGCAGCTATGTAGGATTTCTGGTAAGGTGGAGGAATAGGCAGACAAGTGACACAGACCATCTTCAACAAAGAAAAGAAAAACCAGTTGACAGAGATACAGAATATAATCCTGGAGCCCTGAGCTTTGAAAGGAACTATACAGAAGTGGATTAGGCATCACAGTACCCTGCTTGCATAGATAACATACAAACAAAACAAGAAAATGAAAATCGTGGGCAAGTCACTCCAACATACAATCACCAATTAAATATAAATGCAAAAAGTATATATTTGGAGTCAACAGTGCATCACAGTCCACACAAAGAAGCAAGATAAAGCAGGAGAAACAAGGGACCAGGATACAGATCCAAAACACATCACTAAGAAAGATACAGCATTGGAACTCCCTGATAAGGAATTCAAAAAAATTATAGTTAGGTATCTCCAATGAATTGAGAAACAGAACAAGGAAAACACAGAGAAAACCCTAGAACAATTTCTAAAGACAATACAAGAATAAAATGACAAAATAAATGAAAAATTAGAAATGAAACAAAATCTACACATAGAAATCCAGAAGATTAATACTAAATTTTCAGAAATAGATAAGACAGTGAATGGGCAAAGGAGTAGAATTGAATCAATGGAAGGCAGAATTAGGGAGATTGAAGACAAATACCTGAACACTTCTTTGGAAAGGGATAAATCAGAAAAAAAAGATCAAAACAAAAGGAAGAAAGCATAATGTTCATGTGGAATACCATCAAAAGGAATAACCTATGTGTAACCAGAATTCCAGAACAGGAAGAGACAAATAAAAACACAGAGAAAATGGCCAAAGATTTGTTGGAAGAGAATTTTCCTGGTATGATGAAAGATGAGAAGATATCCATTCAGGAAATCCAACAAACCCCAAACAGGATAGACCCCAAAAGAAAAGCACACAGACATATCATCATCAAACTCACAAAAACCAAAGACAAAAAATCATGAGAGCAGAATGAGAAAAATGAAAATTTACCTACAAGGGGTAACCAATAAGACTAAGCTCAGATTTCTCGACAGAAACCTTGAAGGCGAGAAAACAATGGGATGGTATATATAAAACACCGAAGGAGGAAAATTTCCAACCAAGAATTATGTACCCAACAAAACTGTCCCTCAAATATGATGGTGAAATTATGACATTTCCAGGTAAGCAGAAATTAAGGGAATTTGTTAAAACCAGACCAACCTTACAAGAGATGCTAAAGGGAGCCCGTAGGACAGAGAAGCAATAACAGCCAACAATAACTGACCATTAAAACACATGATGATATAACCCAGGAACCAACCCAGCTATGGAAGTATCCAAAGTAAATAAGCCTAGAAGATTGTAAACAGGGAACCAGAGACATCAATTGACAAATGAGGACAACTACAAACCAAAAAGAGGGAAAACACTGTGTCATTACTGAAGTTCTAGATGGCAAGGAAGTCAAGACAACTACAAAATAGAACGGACTGTTCTAAACTTGGGAAGAAAACTATAAATCACAGGATAACCTCAAAGAAAAATGATAAACCTTCACATCAAAAAAAGAGGACCAGCATAAATACTCAGCAAATACTAAAACAATAGCAATGAAGAAAGTGATAATACAATTCATAAACAAAACGAGCTCAGCATAGAAAATTATATGGAACAAAGAAATAGACACCACAAAAAAAAAAAAAACATAATAAAAATGACAGCAACAAATTTATATTTTCTGATAAATACATTTCTGGCAAGGGGCTTAGCTCTAAGATTTATAGCAGAAGAGTAGATGACCAAACTATGGTCCCTACACATAATGGAATGCTATGCAGCACTAAAGAATAATGTAGAGTCTGCAAAACACTGCATAATATGGATGAACTTGGAGGACATTATGCTCAGTGACTTAAGTCAATCACAGAAAGACCAATATAGTATTAGTTCGTTGTTGTGGAGGGTCAAGGAAAGGTTTATATATGGCGGGAAACTTTTTTTTTTGGTTGTCAGGGGTGGGGGGGGGGGGGAAGGAACACTGCAAAAAAAAAAAAAAGTATTGATCCATGTCACTTTAGTTTTGTGTATTTCACTGTACATAAATTACATTTCAATAAAATGCATTAAAACAAAAAAAAAAGAGCAGCTATGTAGAGGGGTTTAACCATGAGATGATTTCAGTTTTGCATTTAAAAAAAATGCACTTAAGCTACTACACAGAGACTGATTTTCAGATAGACAAGTGCAGGTATAAGATAAGTTATGAGATTATTGTAGTACTCTAAGCAAGAAATGTTAGTGGCTTATATAAGAAGGTAACAGATGTAAGATATATCAAGAAAGAAGAGTTAAAGGAATTGTGGGTGTGTTGTAGGAATATGAAGTTGAAGTTATAGCATATGAGGAGGTGTGAAAAGAGAAGACTCTTAAGTTTCTGGTATAGGAAAATGGACTCTTCTTTCACAGAGCTGCATAATGGAAGCAAACAAAAATAGCTGCTGTGCTTGCATGTAGGAATTCCTTTCTGATGACTTTGATTTTCTCCAGAGTGGCATATTACATCAATGGGGATAGACTATACATTATTCATTAGAAACTGCTGAGCCTATGTACAAGAAATTTGGAAGAAAAATACAGCTAGAACCATATTTCAAACTACATTCCAAAATAAATTTCAGATATATTAATAAATTATAAATAATTTATAAAACAATAAAAAAAAAATCACATAGTGAAATATATCTACTTTTGGAGCAGAGAGGGAATAAAAGTTGAGGCAGAAACCATAAATAAAAGAATGGTAAAAATGAACACATAAAAATAAAATATTTGTATAGCAAACTAGGAGGATAATGAAAACTAGGAAAATAATTTCATCACATGTGAATGAAAAAAAGGTTTAGTATACTTGATAAAAAAAAATTATTAAAAATAATTAAGAAAAAGATGAACACAGTCATTGAAACAATAAGCAAAGAATATTAATAAAGCTATTTGTCCTCAAGTCAATTCTGACTCAAGGCAAATCCATGTGCCTCAGTGTAGAACTGTACTCCATAGAGTTTTTAATGGCTGATTTTCAGTAGATAACCAGGTCCTTCTTCCAAAGTGCTTCTGAGTGGACTGAAGCATTTCAGTTAGCAGTTAAGAACATCAACTGTTTGCATCACTCCAGGATGTCAAAGAATATAAACAAATGACTTAATTTAAATATTTGCATATATATATATTGTTGTTACGTGCTGTCAAGTCGGACCCGATTCACTGTGACACCTCCTTGGGGTTCTGAGGCAGTATCACTATGGAAGTGGATTGTCCCATCCTCCTTCTGAAGAGTGGCTGGTGGGTTTGAACCACCAGCCTCCTGGTTAGCAGTCAAGTGCCTTAGCCACTATGCTATCAGAGTTCCCATGTATATAAATA
>NW_006921816.1:5064576-5067747 GCF_000298275.1 Orycteropus afer afer | reverse complement strand
TATATATATATATATATACACACACACATACATATATATACAAAGTATATATAATTTATGTATATATAAATAAGACCATTACTTTTTTAGGGAAATATATTAAACTTCAGTAGTGATCAAAGAAATGTAAATTACATAGTAAGATGCCTTTTTTGTCTCTCAATTTGTGAAATTAAGAAAAAAAAAAAACTCTGAAAAGACACAGGGAGTACATTATTCTCAATCATATCAGGTGACAGTACAAATCGGTCTAATTTTTATGGAGAAGAATTTGAAAAGCGATATGCTCATAAAAAGGGATTAGTCAAATAAATTGAGATTCATTCACACAATGGAATATTATTCTGCCATTAAAAATCAAGTTATAGAACAATGTTCCATGACTGAAAATTTTATTCTAAATAATATAAAATTTTAAGAAAGGAGATTAGATCACATTATATATATAATATGATCCCAAATTCAGTTGTTAGTTGATACGCTCAGTAAAAAGATTAGAAATGCATTTATAAAATATTAAATGTTTACATTTTAAACACATTCATATGTTCTAAACTTTTTACAATAAATCCATACTTTTTTACATTTAAGAAAACAGTTGCTAAATTGATGCACAAATAAATCTGATCTCTAAATTCTTCCTTCTATATAATTCATTGTTAGGCTCCATCCTTTGTATACTACCTTTCCATCTCAATCACACTTTCCTATTTTAAAAACTTCAGAAACATAATTCTACGTTTTAAAATAAAGAATTCAATGGAAAATAAATGGCATGCACACTTATTGCTGTATACAAATATTTCTATCTGTGTTTATAAATTACCCATAGTATTGTTACTTACAAAACACAAATTCCTGCTTTTTAAACTATGCTTTTGTTCTGGATTACTCTTTCTTATTTTAGATTTGTCTACACTTCTTATAACTAAGGCAAGTTTCTTTCTATGTCTGGGTTTACAAATTTAATTGCAAATCAGAATCACCAGGGGAGCTTTTAAAACTTGCAAGTCCTGGACTCTAAGAAAACCCATAGGGGTGGAGTAAATTCTGACTCAGAGTGACCCTATAAGATAGAGCAGAATCGTCCCATAGGCTTTCCAAGGCTGTAAATCTTTATGGAAACAGAGTACCACATCATTCTTTGGCAGAGCAACTGATGGTTTTGCACTGCCGAAATTTTGATTGGCAGCTGAGCACTTTAACCACTGTGACACCAGGGCTTCATTAGGGCTTCAAACTTAGAGTTTCTAAATCAGCAGTTCTGAGGCCCATTTAGAAATGTGTACTTCTAAGAAGTTCACAGATGATTCTAATGATTAGCTAGGTCGGGGAAACTCAACTCTCAGTGATTAATAATTCCATTCTTCTAACTTATTGTACCTTTCCCCTATGAATAACTCACAGTAACTCTAGGAAAATTATAAAGGGAAGTGTCTTTGAAAATTGACATAATTGAAACAGAAATTCACCAAGTCATCTTTCTACCACTATTTCTATGCATGTTGTAGTGTTCTAAAAATTATGCGGTAGAATTAAGGAGATATTCTAACTCCACATTTATGAAACTCTTATAAAGAAGAGTCCTTCTATCATATTCTTAACGGAGCTAAGTGGTAACAAAACTTTGTCTTTGACATTTGTAGAGAAGATAGCCAAGAATTCTCATCTGTACTGTTCTAAAAGTATATTGTTTCCCTTACTTTGTGGATTCGTATGTTGTCCTTGAGAATGACATGCAACCTTTAGCATAAATGAAAGATACAAGAGAAATCCCAATTAGGTGAATAAAAATAAAAAAGATTAAATGATTACTTTTGTTGAGTTCATAAAATACTGTGGGTTAAAAATTAAAAGAAGCAAAATATTTGCACGAAGAATTTTCTCTAGGAAACCAAAGTTTCTTTCTTTTAATGCAGGCATAGCATCTAATGAAATTAGAATTATAATAGGAAATATTCTGTGAAATATTGTACATTGCTGGTTTCATAAGGAAACTGTTAGGAGGCTAGACTATTTTAATGGATTAGCAGAAAAAATGGTAGCAGTGGAAACATATTTAGATGATGCTGAATAAACTGAAATAGAATTAATGCAAAGGGTCTAGAAATAGATTTTTAAAGTTGCCTAATACTAGAATACTTTTATTCTAGAATCCTCAGAACTTTGCAAGAGCTAGTATAAACAGAAGATTTGCAGTTTATGGAGAGAGAGGAGATGAATGTTTAGAAGAAAGCTGGAAGTAGAACAGATTGCAGCAGACTACCATGTGACATTACACACTTCAGGGGAACCGTTTTTTAAGGAGAAAACTGAAAATTGAATTTATTGGGAAAGTATGTCATTCAATTGCAGTTGCAGCAGCTAGAAAAGTGACTTGTAATATCTACACGTGTCATATACAAAAAGTTATTTCTTTAACAACTAAAGTAAAGTACTAGGATAAGTAGGCATCACTATTTACCTCTAAGTTGAAGCCCAGGGCAATTGCCCATCACCCAAGTTGCTTCCATTATGATGTCATGTTTAATTAGTAAGATTGCTCTCTCTAGGATCCCTTGTGAAGATGATAAGTATATGGAAAAGGCCAATCTTTCTTTACATATCTACTAAGGTAACGTGGAAAAAGCACTGATCTTGGAATCCTTCAACTTGGTTTGGAATTTATCTCTCTGTCTACTTATTGTATGACCTAAGGGAAAGTATTTACACAATCTGAGTCACTGCCTTCTCAACTTTAAAGTTGTCCAGAATTTTTGTTCTTATGAATAGTTCCATAAGTACTTTGTGAAAGTTTCTAAGAAGGTTTTTTGCACATTCTTAACTAAAACTCACACATTTAATTTGATGAAAGAGAAGGAGGAAAAGTAAAAGGAGATTCTTATTTATTTATTTATTTATGTTTTTCTTTTTTTATTGTGATTTGAGTGAAAGTTTACAGAGCAAGTTCACTTTCTATACAGCAGTTCACATATAGTGGTTGACAGTGGTAGCTGAGCACCATCTAGTTCTTCTGGTCTCATAGGCATATAATCTGTGGATCGCATGGTGTATCAATCATTAGGACTAATTGTTTCCATGAATCTGGTTTTCTTCATTCTTCTTTGCTCTGGACGAGGAGAGGCTCATCGCTGCATCTAGATGACTGCTTGCAAGCTTTTTTTTTTTTTT
>NW_006921816.1:5063344-5064196 GCF_000298275.1 Orycteropus afer afer | reverse complement strand
TCCAAATGATTTTGAGTTTTGTTCCACATTGTTCTCCCTCTCTATCAAGGATCTCCTACATAGACGCCCTTTCAAGTGGATGACAGTGGTAGCTGGGCACCGTCTAGTTCTTCTGGACTCACAGTTGTATAGGCTACACATCAGATGGTGTGCCAGTTGCTAGGACTAATTGTTTCCATGAATTTCGATTTTCTTCATTCTTCTTTGCTCTGGAAGAGGAGAGACCCATCGTTGCATCTAGATAGCAGCTTGCTAGCTTTTTAGATCCCAGTTGCTACTCACCAAAGTAGGAGGTGGAACAATGTTTTGTATAGAATGTTATGCCAATTGAGCTTGATCCTGTGACTGTGGTCCCAAGCCCACAGGTTCAACAACTCAGTCCCTCTGGATAGTTGGCTGTGATCAAGTCATGACCACAACCTTGCCCTTTGTCAGCTTTACCATACACCTGGGAATTCTGATCATTCACATAAACATAGGACCATTGTCTGCCAACCCTATATATGTTCTTGGGTACACTCCTCATTTCATAGACATACCTAATCTTTTAGACTGTCTAACCATCTATCCATCCATATACCCATGTTAGCTTTCACTGACAATGCAATACTGTATGTACAAAAGGGTTCATATTTGTTGTGTGTACCTCCCACGTACCTCTCTATGTCTTTCTCATCCTCAATGCTGCCATATTGGTCACTCACATGTGGTACATAGCTCTTCACTTTACCCAAATCAATACTTATCTCTATCTAACAGCATTCCCTCACCTCCCCTCCCACCCCTGGTAACCAACAAAGAAAATTTCCTTCTATAGATAAAACTTTCCTTAACTTTTACAATAACAGACTA
>NW_006921816.1:5051045-5052430 GCF_000298275.1 Orycteropus afer afer | reverse complement strand
TAAGTTTTTTTCTGTGTTTTCTTTGGTCTGTCTCTCAATTCTTTGAAAGTACCTAGAGATAATTCTTTGGAATTCCTTATCAGAGAGTTCCAATGCTGCTTCTTCCTCAGGATGTGTTCTGTGTCTGTATTCTGCTCCTTTGTTTATACCACTTTATCCTGCTTCTTTATGTGGACTGTGATGGTCTGTTGTTTCCGAGGCATCGTGGCATTGCTGTATTTAGATCTCTGTTAACTGTTTGTGAAGAGCAGCCAACGGTGATTCAGGCTCTTCTTGGTGGTTTTTTATCATTGGCCCCTTGGTGGAGAAGGCGGTAGTGACTCTCGCTCAATAAGTGAAGTTGCAGGAGGTGTGGGTGTAGTTGTGTCTTATGAGGACTGTTGTTGTCTCCCACTTAGTTAGACACAAATTACAATTGAATAATGATCAAAAAACTAAAAGCACATGGACAAAAACACACCATGTAATCACACAGGAACAGTAACTGAAAAAAGCAAAAAGGGAAAATGAAGAAGAAAACCTGCAATATCTGGGGATAGGGCACTAAGAGAAAAAAAGTAAAGATGGAGAATAATGAAGGGAAAAATGCAAAAAGAAAAACAAGGAATGGGGTTAACCATGAGGAAAAAAAGGGAGAAAAGAAAGGAAAACACTTAAATTTAAAAAAAAAAAAAAAATTTCAGTGAATAACAGGGAAAATAAAAAATGTTAAAAACTAGGACCTGGGATGGGAAGATTAAGAATAATGGTAAAGAGGTCAAAAGTATTAATAAAAATAGTTGTTTAAAAACAGACAAATACAAGCAAACTAATCACCAGAAAAAAGTAAGCAAAAAAGAGAAAAATAAAAAATCAGTGGAGGGCAGGGCAGAGCACCCAGGCTCCATCTGAGCACACAGCCTGTGATGGAGTTCCTGTGGTGCCAGAAGGTAGGTGGGAGTGGGGGATGACCGTACCTCCGTTCACTAAGCGGGTGTGGGGTATAAGAGTAACAGGAGGAATGCGGTACCTTGTCAGTCTTGCAGGTCTGGAGTGACCTTGGGGTTGCTAGAAAGCAGAACATGTTCTTAAGCCCCAGGAATCTGTGAGCACTCTGTCTCTTTAAATTTCCAAAATAGTCAAGCCACTTTTTAACATTCAAATTGGCAGCACTCTCTGGACTGGCAAAAGTCCACAGCTCAGCCGGCCTTTTTCTTCACTTTCTCCATTTATTTCCCAACCACCAGAGCAGTCCTCTGTGCAGTCCCTGCTTAGCAGGGCTGATTTTTAGGTTAATTCTTAGGTCCTGTCATCACTCGGGAATCTCCAAGCTGTCTGTGACATCAGGATTGCTCAGGATCACTGCCAGATCGCAGCTCCATATGTCTCCTTTTTTGGTATTTTCA
>NW_006921816.1:5035316-5050744 GCF_000298275.1 Orycteropus afer afer | reverse complement strand
CACTACGGAAGTAGGATTGCCCAACCTTCCTTCCGAGGAGTGGCTGGTGGGTTTGAACCGCCAGCCTTCTGGTTAGCAGTCAAGTGCCTTAGGCACTTGTTAGTCTTCTGAAAAGGAAGTCTATGCACATTATGTACTTGGAATAGTAAAATAGATTTCTTCTATTTACACAATAGAATCACTTTTCTACTAATATGCCTAGTGTTAAGCCTGCTGTGCTACTAGGTAGGAGTTTGAAAGATTAGAGAAAATTAAGCTCTAGGTAGATCTAAGGCACTTAATCTATGTCCAAAATTTATTTACCAAAAGTTCTAATTTGAAGAGTAATTGTGAAAATGGTCACTTGTATCAGAAATTAATTCTATAATTCTTGTGGAGTCATAATATAATCCTTTATAATTAAAAATGACTGCTACACAAAGAATTTACAAAACTATAAAGACAGATGTCATCAAATACTTACTATTTCCTTAGGGTATTCAAAATATCTCTTTTCCTTGAGTAAAGGGAGAAATGTAATTCTTCTATATTACTGGAATCAAGTAGAATGGCATTGATAAAGATGATTAGAAATCAGTATTTCCATATTAATATACAGAGAAAGGGCTGCTTTTATTTTAAGGCTGGGGTCTGAGGTAGGTGGGCACTGAGAGCCTAGGTACAACTCAGGGAGACAAAATTGTCTGTCTGTTCGTTGTCCCGTGGTGGCTTCCATGTTGCTATGAGGCTGGAGGCTACGTCAACAGCATTGCAAAATTCCAGGAGGGTTACCTATGGTGGACAGGTTTCAGTAGAGCTTACAGGCTAAGACAGACTTGGAAAAAAGAAGAGGCCATCCACTTCTCAAAGAATTGGCCAGAGAAAATATTATGAAGAGAAGTGAAACACTGTCTGATATATTACTGGGCAACTTTATGAATAGCCCTAAAACATTCTCGAATATAGTGCCAGAAGATGAGCCCATCAGTTAGTAAGGCACTCAAAATTTGACTGGGGAAGAGGTGACTCCTCAGAGTAGAAATGACCTTAACAATATGGATAGAGTAAAGCTTTCAGGACCTCTATTGGCTGATGTGGCATGACTCAAAATGAGGAGAAACAGATGCAATCATCCATTCATAATTTGAACATGGAATGTGCAAAGTATGAATCTAGGAAAACTGGAAGTTGTAAAAATTCAAATGGAATGCTTAAAGATCAATAATCTTGGCATTAATTAGCTGAAATGGACTGGTTTTGGCCATTTTGAATCAGACAACCATATGATCTACTATGCTGGGAATGACAAATTAAAGAGGAATGGTGTGGCATTTATCATCAAAAACAGTATGTCAAGATCTGTCCTGAAGTACAATGCTATCAGTGATGGGATAGTATCCATATGCCTACAAGGAACACTAGTTAATTCTACTGTTATTCAAATCTATGCCTCAACCACCAAAGCCAAAGATGAGGAAATTGAAGATTTCTACCAACTTCTGCAGTTTGAAATTGACCGAACATGCATTCAAGATGCTTTGATTATCACTGGTGACTGGAATGCACAAATGGGAAACAAAGACGGACAGTTACCAGCAATTGGAAAATATGGCCTTGGTGATAGAAATAATGTTGGATACCTCATGATAGAATTTTGCAAGACCAACAACTTATTCATTGCAAATATCTTTTTTCAACAACATAAGAGATGACTATCTGGTGGACTTCATGAGATAGAATACAGAGGAATCATATTGACTATATCTGTGGCAAGAGGCGATGAAGAAATTCGAAATTGTTGGCCAGAACAAAATCAGGAGGTGACTGTGGAATAGCCCATCAATTGCTCATATACACAAATGCTCATATACATCTTGAAGTTGAAGACAATTAAAACAAGTTGACGAGAGCCAAAATATGACCTTGATAATATCCCTCCTTAATTTAGAGACCATCTAGAGAATAGATTTGATGCATTGAACACCAATGACTGCAAACCACTGGAATTATTTGGAATGACATCAAGAAAATCATCCATGAAGAAAGCAAGAGGTCATTAAAAAGACAAGAAAGGAAGAAAAGATCAATATGGATGTCAGAAGAGACTCTGAAACTTGCTCTTGAATGGAGAGTAGCCAAAGCAAAGGGAAGAAATGGCAAGATGAAAGAGCTGAGCAGATTTCAAAAAGCTCAAGAAGACAAAGCCAATTACTAAAATGAAATGTGCAAAGACCTGGAGTTAGAAAAACAAAAGAGAAGAACACATTCAGCATTTCTCAAGCTGAAAGAACTGAGAAAAAAATTGAAGATTCGAGTTGCAATATTGAAAGGTTCTATGGGCAATATATTGAATGATGCAGGAAGCATCAAAAGAAGATGGAAGGAATACACAGAGTCACTGTCCCAAAAAGAACTGGTTGATCTTCATCCATTTCAGGAAATGGCATATGATCAAGAGTCAATGGTACTGAAGAAAGAAGTTGAAGCTGCAATGAAGAAATTGGTGAAGAATAGGGCTCCAGGAATTGACAGAGTACCTGTTGTTATGTTTCAACAAACACATGCCCTGTTGGAGGCACTCACTCAGTTATGCCAAGAGATTTGGAAGACAGCTACCTGGCCAACTGACTGGAAGAGATCCATATTTGTACCCATTCCAAAGAAAGGTGGTACCACAGAATGTGGAAATTATTGAACAATATCATTAATGTTACATGCAAGTAAAATATTACTGAAGATAATTCAAAAATAGTATACTGATAGAGAACTTCCAAAAATGCAAGCTAGATTCAGAAGAGGATGTGGAATGAGGGATGGATATCATTGCTGATGTCAGATGGATCTTAGCTGAAAGCAAATACCAGAGAGATGTTTACTTGTCTTTTATTGACTATGCAAAAGCATTTGATTGTGTGAATTATAAAAAATTATGGATAACATTGAGAAGAATGGGAATTCCAGAATATTTAATTACATTCATGAGGAACCTGTACATAGATCAGGAGGCTGTTGTTCTAACAGAACAAGGGGATGCTGCATGGTTCAAAATCAAGAAGGGAGTGTGTCGAGGTTATATCCTTTCACCATACTTATTCAACTTGTTTGCTGACCAACTAATCCAAGAAACTGGAATATATGGAGAAGAACGTGGTATTAGGATTTTAGAAAGACTCATTAACAATCTGCGATACACAGATGACACTTTACTTGCTGAAAGTGTGGATGACTTGAAGCACTTAGCAATGCAGATTAAAGACTACACTCTGCAGTATGGATTGCACTTCATCATAAAGAAAACAAAAATCCTCACAACTGGCCCAATCAATAGCTTCCTGATAAATGGAGAAAAGGTTGAAATTGTCAAGGACTTCATACTACTTGGTTCTACAATCAACACCAATGGAAGCAGCAGTGAAGATATCAGATGATTTATTGCATTTGGCAAATCAGCTGCAAAAGACCTCTTTCAAGTGATATCTCCTTGAAGACTAAGGTGTGCCTATCCCAAGCCATGGTATTTTCAATTGCCTTACTTATGCATGTGAGAGCTGGACAATGAGTAAGGAAAACCGAAGAAGAGTTGATGGTTTTGAGTTGTGGTGTTGGAAAAGAATGCTAAAAGTATCATGGTCTGCTAAAAGGACTAACAAATCTGTCCTGGAAGAAGTACAGCTGGAATGCTACTTAGAAGTGAGAATGGCCAGAGTTCGTCTAACCTACTTTGGTCATTTTGACAGAAGGGACCATTCTCTGGAGAAAGATATCATGCTAGGTAAAGTAGAGTCAACAAAGAAGGGGGAGGCCCTCAAAGAGATGGATTAACACAGTGAGTGCAATGATAGACTCAGGTATAGCAAGGATCATGAGGCTGGCACACGACCAGGCAGTGTTTCATTCTGCTGTACATAGGGCCGCTGTGAGTCAGAGATGACTTGATGGCATCTAACAACAACAACTTTCATCATATTGTCAGAAGAGACTTTTCCCTGGGGAAGGATATTATGCCTGGTAATGTGGAAGGTCAGTGAAAAAGGGCAATATCCTCAATGAGATGGACTGACAGAGTGCCTGCAACAATGGTCTTAAACAAATCAGGGATTTTGAGGATGACACAGCACCAGGCCTACTTTCATTCTATTGTACATAGGTTTGTAAGAGTAGCAGCTGAGTTGGTGGCACCTAACAAAAACAAAGGCAAAATTTTACTTAATGTGATATTAATTATATTGTCCAATAATTTCCACATTCTGTTTCATCATCTTTCTTGGAATGAGCACAAATATGGATCTCTTCTAGCCAGCTGACCAGGTAGCTGTCTTCTAAATTTCTTGGATAGACAAGTGATCACTTCCAATGTTGCATACATTTACTGAAATATGTCAATAGATATTTATCAAGTCTCAGGGCCTTATTTTTCACCAATGTCTTCAGTGCAGCTTGGACTTCTTCCTTCAAAACTGTTGATTTTTTATCATATGCTATCTCCTGAAATGACCGAATGTCCACCAATTCTTGTTGGTACAGTGACTTTGTACATACCTTCCATCTTATTTTGATGCTTCCTACATTAGTCAATATTTTGCTCATAAAATCCTTAAATATTTTTTAAATTGTGATTTGGGTGAAAGTTTACAGAGCAAATTCATTTTCCATGCAGCAGTTCATACACATTTTGTTTCATGACATTGACTGCAATCTCCACAATGTAACAACTCTCTTCCCACTTGCTCCATATAGTTACTTCTTCCCTGTGTCCTGTCCTATGCATTTCTGCCCTGTGAGCTATCTCCCTGTGAAAATAGACTACCATTTTCTGTTCTCCCATGTTTGATCTTTCCAAGGAGAGTATTACCTGGTGTAAATGTTCTCCCCATATGCTTGTCTATCGTTTGGCTGAAAACCTTGGGAGTGAGTTTAATTCCTGACCAGATGGGTAAACAGGAGCCATAGTCTCAGGGGCTTCACCAGGCTCTCTCAGACCAGTAAACTTAGTCTTTTTTATGATTTTGAGTTTTGTTCCACACTGTTCTGTCACTCTATCCACAATCTCCTGTGCTGCAACACTTTCCAAGTGGTTGACAGTTGTAGCTGGGCACCATCTAGTTTTTCTGGTCTCATAGGCTGTGGTTTGCATGGTCCACTAGTCCCTTGGACTAATTGTTTCCACATGTCTTTAGTTTTCTTCCTTCTTCTTTGCTCTGGATGAGGAGAGACCAACTGTTGCATCTAGAGAGCTGCTTGCAAGTTTTTAAGACTCCAGTAGTACTCACCAAAGTAGGATGGAGAACAATGTTTTTGTGTAGTATTGTTTTTGTTGTTAAGTGCCGTCAAGTGCCGTCAAGTCAGTTCTGACTCATAGTGACCCTATGTACACAAGAACAAAACACTGCCTGGTCCTGCATCAGCCTCACAATCCTTGCTATACCTGAGTCCATCATTTAGCCACTGTGTCAATCCATCTTATTGAAGGCCTTCCCCTTTTTGATGACCCTCCAGTTTACCTTCTCCAGGGAATGGTCTCTTCTGTCAAAATGACCAAAATAAGTAAAACGAGATCTAGCCATTCTCGCTTCCAGTGAGAATTCTGGCTGTGCTTATCCAGGACAGATTTGTTAGTTCTTTCAGCAGTCCATGGTACTTTGAGCATTCTTAGCCAACACCACAACTCAAAAGTATAAATTTTTCTTCTGTCTTCCTTAATCAATGTCCAGCTTTCACATGCATATTAGGCTATTGAAAATATCATGGCTTGGTTAAGAGCATCTTAGTCTTCAAAGAGACCTCTTTGCTCTCTGTACTTTAAAGAGGTCATTTGCAGCTGATTTGCCCAGTGAAGTACATCATCTGATATCTTGACTGCTGCTTCCGTTAGTGATGATTGTGGAAACAAGTAACATGAAATCTTTGGCAACTTTGATCTTTTCTCCATTTGTTGTGATGATGCTTATTAGTCCAGTTGTGAAAATTTTCATTTTCTTTATGTTGAGGTGTAATTCATACTGCAGATTGTAGTTTTTAATCTTCATCAGTAAGTGCTTTGAGTCATTTACACTTTGAGCAAATATAGTATGTGAAGCCAATTGAGCTTGATGTCCCCCACAACCATGGTCCCAAGCCCACAGGTCCAACAACTTGTTCCATCAGGGTGATTGATTGTGCTTGTGGTAGTTAAGGTTGTGTGTCAACTTGACTGGGCCCGGTTGAGTGGCTGGGCAGCTGGATGTAGTATTCCCCATGATGAAATTGGTAATCAACTCCATGGTGGAAGCTACTGTGAGCAGCTGGATAGCTGTCTTAGGGATGTGGTCTGCTTCCTGTATACAAGGAGTAGCCTTGGGATAGTCTCTAGCTTATGGCACACTGGAACCCTGCAATAGCTGTGTCATTGTTCAGCAGCCTGCCATGCTCTGCTGACCTTGGGACATTCAATGGACTTGAATGAATGGCCTGCCATGTGGTTTGGTAACATCAGGACTGTGCCTTTTTACCTGTCAACCTTGGGTTTGGCGGCCTCAGCAGCCAGCAGCTGTCTGAATGAAGAAAAGCCTCTAACTCCAGTGGGCTGGGAGCAGGAGGCAGAGCTAAAGCCCAAAGTTGAGGGGCTTTCACCCAACCCCTAGAGCCTGGCAATTTCAACTAAGACTTAAAGCCTCCAAACCATAAGAGAATAAACTGTTTCTTCAAGCCATTCCATTTGTAGTATATTCCTGTAAGAGCAGCACTTGTTGTTGTTGTTGTTATGTGCCGTCGAGTCGGCCCCGACTCATAGCGACCCCTCCTTGGGTTTCCGAGGCAGTATCACTATGGAAGTAGGATTGCCCAACCTTCCTTCTGAGGAGTGGCTGGTGGGTTTGAACCGCCAGCCGTCTGCAGCACTAGGTAACCAAAACAGTGCCTAAGAAGTCATCATTATTTTGGCCCCTATCAGTTCTATTTATATGGATATTCTTACAGCACATACAAATACATACATAGAAATATCATCTGCCAAACTTACATAAATATAAGTATATTCCCTGTGGCCAAGATATACCTGATCATTCAGCCTGTTTACCCATCTATTTGACTGTAGATTAATGTTTGTTATCACTGACAATGCAGTATTGTATATGTAAAAGTATTTATCTTTGTTGCCTGTACCTCTTGTGCACTTCTCTATGTCTTCCTTTTCCTAGTAGTTATTATGCTGATCACTTGATTTAGTATATTGCTTTTCCTTTCATCAAAATCAATACTTGTCTCTTACCTATCTAGCAATTTTCCCTCCCCTCACCTCCCATCTCTGGTAACCAACAAAGAACGTTTCCTTCTATCTATCTATCTATCTATCTATCTATCTATCTATCTATCTATCTATCTAGATATAGATACAGATATAGATCTTTCCTTGACTTTTTACAATAGTGAACTATTGCAATATTTGTCCTTCTGTGACTGACTTATTTCACTCAGTACAAATCCTCCAAGCTCACCCACGTTATATAGTGTTTCATAGATTTTACATTATTACTTAGTGTTGCTGTATAGTAAGTATTCTGTTGTGTATATGTACCATAGTTTGGTTATCCATTCTTCTGTTCATAGGCATTTAGGTTTTTTCCATCTCTTTGTTACTGTGAATAGTGCTGTGCTGATCATACATGTGCATATTCTGACTCTCACTTCTTTAGGATATTTACCTGGTAATGGGATTGCTGGATCAAATGGCAATTAGGAGCTCTGGTAGCATAGTGCCTAAGGCACTTGATGCTAACCAGAAGGCTGGTGGTTCAAACCCACCAGGCACTCCTCGGAAGGAAGGTTGGGCAATCTACTTCCATAGTGATACTGCCTCAGAAACCCAAGGAGGGGTCGCTTTGAGTTGGATCCAACTCCATAGCACATAACAACAACAACAGGGAATTGCCATACTGATTTCCAGAGTGCTTGTATCACTTTGCAGTCCACCAGCAGTGTATGAAAGTCCCAATCTCTTCACATCCTCATCAACATTTATTATTTTCTGTCTTGTTGAAGTTTGCTATTAGTGCTGGGGTGAGATGGTATCTCATTGTTTTTTTCATTTACATCCCTCTAATGCTAATGATCACAAACATTTTTTCACGTATTTGTTGGGTGCCTGAATATCTTCTTCTGTTCATTTCTTCTACCCACTTTTTAATTGGATTGTTTGCCTGTTTGATGTTGAGGTGTTGGAGTTTTCTATAAATTTTAGAGATAAGTCTTTTGTCAGATATGTCATTGCTGTAGGTTCTCTTTTTACTCTTTTGGAGAAGTTTTTTGATGCACATATGAATTTAATTTTCAGCATGTCCCAGTCATCGTGTTTATATTTGGCTGTTTGTGCATTTTGGGTTATGCTTAATAGTCTATTTATGCCATGAATTAAGGCCCCTAAAGTTGACCCTATTTTTTCTTTGATAAACATTATAGTTTTAGGTTTCATATTTATCTAATTGATCTATTTGGAGTTAGTCTTTGTGTGTGGTGTGAGGTATGGGTCTTCTTTCATTTTTCTGCAAATGGATTTCGTTTTGCTGGTACCAATCTTTAGAGACTATTTCTTCCCCATTTAATGGATTTTGGCCCTTTGTCAAATATCAGCTTACCATAGATCATTGGATCTATTTCTGGATTCTCAATTCTGTTACACTGATCTATGCATCTGTCATTGCACTAATACCAGGCTGTTTTGAGTTCTGTGGCTGTATAGTAGGTTTTGAGATCTGAGCGAGAGAGACCTCCTCCTTTGGTCTCATCTTTCAATAGTGTTTTGCTTATCTGAGGTCTCATTCCTTTCCATATAAAATTGGTGATTGGTTTTACCATATCCTTAAAGAATTTTGACAGAATCTGAATTGGATTGAATTGAATGTGTGGAATGTTTTGGGTAATATTGTCATTTTCACAATGTTTAATCATCCCATCCATGAACATGGCATGCTCTTCCTTTTATGTAGATCTCTTATAGTTTCTTGAAGTAGTATTTTGTAGTTTTCTTTGTGTAGGTCTTTTGTGTCCCTGGTAAGATCTTTTCTCAAGTATTTTAGATTTTTGATGGCTATCAAAAATGGTATTGATTTCCTTATTTCCTTTTCAGTGATCTCTTTGCTGGCATAGAGGAATCCAACTGATTTTTGTATGTTAATCTTGTATTCCTGCCACTATGCTAATTCTTTCAATAAGTTCCAGTAGTTTTCTTGCTGAGTCTCTTGTGTTTTCTATGTACAGGATCCTATCATCTGTGAATACAAATAGTTTTACTTCTTCCTTACTGTGGTAGTTGTGTGTCAACTGGCGGGGCCTGGTGTTGAGTGGCTGGGCATCTGGATGTAGTTATTCCTCATAGTGTTGAGAGTGGTAATCAACTCTATGGTGGAATCTACTGGAACAGCCTTAGGAATGTGGTCTGCTTCCAGTACATAAAAAGAAGCATTGAGAAAGGTCTTCTACTTTTTTGCATGCTTGGACCCTGCATGTAGCCAAGTCCATTCAGCAGCCTGTTTTATTGTCTGCCAATCTTAGGATTGTTCCTGGACTTGAACAAGTGGCCTGCCATGTTGTTTGATAATTTTAGGTCTGTGTCATTTTATTTGTTGGCATTGGGTTTGTTAGCCTCAACAGAGAGCAGGTATATGAGTTAAAAGAAACCTCTAGTTTCAGGGGGCCAGGACCAAAAGGCAGAGCTGAAGATCAAGGACCCTTCACACAGCCCCTTGAGGTGGCACTTTCAACTCAGGCTTCTAGCCTCCTAAACCATAAGAAAATAAACTACTGTTTGTTAAAGCCATACATTTGTTGTATGTCTGTTAGCCACTGGAGGTAACCAAAACACTTACCAATTTAGATGCTTTTTATTTCCCCTTCTTGTCTTACTGCCCTTGCTAGGACTTCCAATACAATGTTGAATAGAAATGGAGATAGAGGGCATCCTTGTCTGGTTCCCATTCGCAAGAGGAATGGATTCCATCTCTCTCCATTGAGAATAATATTGGCTACTGGTTTTGTATTAAAAACAAAGAAACAAACTCACTGTCATCAAGTTGATTCTGACTCATGGAGAACCCCTTTGGGTTTCAAAGGTGATAAATCTTTATGGGAGTATATTGCCAAGTCTTCCTTCTGAAGAATGGCTGGTGGGTTTGAACCACCAACCTTCTGGTTAGAAGTAAAATGCCACACCACCAGAGCTTCTTCTTGGTTTTGTATATACACCCTTTATTATGTTTAGGAATTTCCCTTCTATTCCTATTTTTCTGAGAGTTTTTATCAGGAATGGGTGTTAGGTTTTATCAAATGCCTTTTCTGCATCTATTGATGTGATCATGTGATTCTTTTCCTTTATTTTACTTATAAGATGGATTACATTGACTGTTTTTCTCATGTTGAGCCATCTTTGCATACCTGGTATGAACCCCTTGGTTATGATGTATTATTTTTTTGATATGTTGTTGGAGTCTATTGGCTAGGATTTTGTTGAACAGTTTTGTGTCTATATTTATGAGGGACCATTACTTGTCTATCAGTTTGTTGTACTGTGGTGGCTTGCATGTTGCTATGAGGCTAGAGTATTTCAAATGCCAGCAGGGCCACCCATTCTGGATGGGTTTCAGCAGAGCTTCTGGCTAAGACAAACTCAGAGGAAGGAAGAAGCCATCCACTTCTCAAAGAATTGGCCAGTGAAAACCTTATTTCCCCTTCAGTGAAACACTGTCTAATATATTACTGGAAAACTATGAATAGCCATGAAACATTGTGCAGTATAGTGCTATAAGATGAGCCTCTCAGGTCTGAAGGCATTCGAAATACGACTATGAAAGAGCTGCCTCCACAGAGTAAAGCCAACCTTAATGATGTGGTTGGAGTAAAGCTTTCAGGGCTTCAATTTGCTGACATGGCATGACTCAAAATGAGAAACAACAGTTGCAAACATCCATTAATATTCAGAACAAGAAGTGTATGAAGTATGAATCGAGGAAAAATGAAAATTGTCAAAAATGAAATAGAAGACACAAAGATCCATATTGTAGCCATTAGTGAGCTGAAATGGACTGTTTTTGGCCACTTTGAATCAGACAGCCATATGATCTGTATCCTGGAAATGACAAATCAAAGAGGAATGGTGTGGCATTCATCATCACAAAGAGTGTTTCAAGATCTATCCTGAAGTACAATGTTGTCAGAGATAGGACAATATCCATACACCTACAATGAAGACCAGTTAATACTATTATTATTCAAATTTACACACCAACCACTGAAGACAAAGGGGAGGAAATTGAAGATTTTTACCAACTTTTGCAGTCTGAAATTGAACAAACATACAATCAAGATGTGTTAATTATCACTGGTGATTGGAATGCAAAAGTTGGAAACAATGAAGAATCACTGGTAGTTGGAAAATATGGCTTTGGAGATAGAAATAATGCTGGAGATCGCATGATAGAATTTTGCAAGACCAACGACTTATTCATTGCAAATAATACCATTTTTCAACAACACAAATGGTGGCTATTCACGTAGACTTCACCAGATGGAGCACACAGGAATCAAATTGACTACATCTGTGGCAAGAGGCAATGAAGAAGCTCAATATCTTCAGTCAAAACCAGGTCAGGAGCTGACTGTAGAACAGATCATCAACTGCTCATATGCAAGTTCAAGCTGAAGTTGAAGACAATTAAAAGAAGTCCACAAGATCCAAAATATGACCTTGATTATATCCCAGCTGAGTTTAGAGACCATCTAAAGAATAGATTTGATGCATTGACCCCTAGTGACCAAAAACAAGAAGAATTGTGGGATGACATCAAGAATATCATCCATGAAGAAAGTAAAAGGTCATTAAAAAGACAGGAAAGGAAGAAAAGACCAAAATGGATGTCAAAAGAGCCTCTGAAACTTGCCCTTGAACAGGTGATATGCCCAAGCTTTTTTGTTTTCTTTATTTTGTTTTGATATATCTCAGTAAGTAGAGTACTGTGCTCCTCTATTTGCTAGCAGCAATTAGACACTCAACATCTGTCTCCTAGGTGATGTGACAGAGCATGATAGTGTGTGCACAGATCTCTGTTAGCTGTTTGTGAGGAGCAGTTAAGTGTGAGTTGGGAGTGGTATTGGCCACCATCTATATTTGAACAGTTGGTGCAGAAGCAAGTGGTGGCCCTCACTCAGTGGATGGGGCTGCAGAAGCTACAGGTAATTGGATCATATGGGCACGTTTGCTGTCTCCCACTAAGTTAAACAAAAAAAAAAAAAATTCTTTTTAAACCACCCAAAAAATAAATACAAGAGGACAAAAAACACAAACTGCATACCCAAACAGGAACCATCACAAAAAAAAAGAAAAGAAATGCAACAAATGAGAAGAAACATATTTAAAAAAAAAAAATACTTTAAAAAGATAAAAGAAATATAAAGAGAAAAAAAAATTGATGATACCTAGGAATGGAGAATAAGAGAAAAGAACAAGAGTAAAGACTAACAAAAAAATGAGAAAACTACAAAGAGAAAAATAAAGGATAGGGAGAATCAAAAGAAAGAAAAAAATATGGGAACCAGATAAAAGGAAGAGGAAAACAAAAACAAGAACTAAGAAGGGAAAAATAAAAAGTAAGAAAGTTATTGTTGTTAGGTGCCATCAAGTCGTTTCCAACACATAGCAACCCTACACACAGCAGAACGAAACACTGCCCAGTCCTGCACCAACTCTGTGATCTCTGCTATACTATAGCCCCATAGCCCATAGTTGCAGCCACTGTGTCAATCCATCTCATTGAGGACCTTGCCCTCCTTTATTGACCCTCCATCTTACGAAGCATGACATCCCCCTCCAGGGAATGGTCCCTTCTGGGAAAATGACCAAAGTAGGTGAGACAAAGTCTAGCCATTCTCACTCCATTATGGTTGCACTTCCTTCAGGACAGAATTGTTACTTCTATTAGCAGTCCATGGTACTTTCAACATTCTTCGCCAGCACCACAACTCAAAAGCATCAATTCTTCTTCAGTCTTCTTTATTCATTGTCCAGCTCTCACATGCATATGAGGAAATTGAAAATATCATAGCTTGTTTCAGGCACACCTTAGTCTTCAAGGAAACCTCTTTGCTCCTCAGCACTTGAAAGAGGTCCCTGCAGCCAACTTGCCCAGTGCTATACATCATCTGATGTCCTCACTGCTGCTTCCATTGGCGTCAATTGTAGTACCAAGTAATGTGAACTATTTGACAACTTCAATCTTTTCTCCATTCATCGTGATGGTGCTTATAGATCCAATTGTGAGAATTTTTGTTTTCTTTATATTGAGATGTACTCCATACTGCAGACTGTATTCTTCAATCTTCATCAGTAAGTGCTTCAATTCATCCTCACTTTCAGCAAGCAAAGTTGTGTCATCAGTGTATCACAGGTTATTAATAATTCGTCCTCCAGTCCTGTTGCCACATACTTCCTCATATAGTCCAAAGTCTCAGATTATTTGGCAGCATATAGATTGAATAAGTATGGTGAAAGAACACAACCCCGGCACACTCCCTTCTTGATTTTAAACCAAGCAGTGTATCCTTGTTCTTTTCAAACGACAGCCTCCTGGTCTATGTGAAGATTCCTCATGAGTACAACTAAGTGTTCTGGAATTCCCATTATTCTCAATGCTATCCACAATTTGTTATGATTCACACAATCAAATGTGTTGGCATAGTCAACAAAGCACAAGTAAACATCTTTCTGGTATTCTTTGCTTTGAACCAAGATCCATCTGACATAAGCATTGATATCTCTCATTCCACATTGTCTTCTGAATCCAGCTTGCATTTCTGGAAGTTCTTTGTCAATATACTGCTGCAACCAGTTTTGAATTATCTTCAGTAAGATTTTACTTGCATGTGATATTAATTATATTGTTTGATAATTTGTACATGCTATGGGATCACCTTTCTTTGGAATGAGTACAAATATGAATCTCTTCTAGTCAGTTGGCCAGGTAGCTGTCTTCCAAATCTCTTGGCATAACAAAGTGAGTGCCTCCAGCAGGGCATCTGTTTGTTTTAATATCTCAATGTGCATTCTGTCAATTCCTGGAGACTTGTTCTTCACCAATTCCTTTAGTGCAGCTTCAACTTCTTCCTTCAATACCGTTGGTTCTTGATTATATGCCACCTCCTGAAATGGATGAATATTGATCAGTTTTTTGGTACAGTGACTCTGTGTATTCCTGCCATCTTCTTTTGATGTTTCCTGCATCATTCAATATTTTGCCCACAGAATCTTTCAATATTGCAACTCAAGCCTTCAATATTTTCCTCAGTTCTTTTCAGCTTGAGAAATACTGAGTGTGTTCTTCCCTTTTGGTTTTCTAACTCCAGGTCTTTGCACATTTCATTATATTAATTGGCTTTGCCCGCTCGAGCTGTTCTTTGAAATCTTCTGTTCAGTTCTTTTATCTTGTCATTTCTTTCATTTGCTTTAGCTACTCTCTGTTCAGGGGCAAGTTTCAGAGTATTTCTGTCATCCTTATTGGTCTTTTCTTCTTTTGTTGGCTTTTTAATGACCTTTTGCTTTCTTCATGGATGATGTTCTTGATGTCATCTCACAATTCTTCTGATTTTCAGTCATTAGTGTTCAATGCATCAAATCTATTCTTTAGATGATCTCTAAATTCAGGAGAGATATATTCAAGATTGTATTTGGCTCTCGTGGACTTGTTTTGTCTTCAACTTCAAGTTGAACTTGCATATGAGGAGTTGATAGTCTGTTCCATAATCAGCTCCTGGCCGGGTTTTGGCTAAAGATATTGAGCTTTTCCATCACCTCTTGCCACACATGTAGTCACTCTGATTCCTGTGTACTCCATCTGGCAAAGTCCATGTGTATAGCTGCCATATGTGTTGTTGATAAAAAGTATTTGTAATGAACGTGTCTGGTCTTGCAAAATTCTATCATGCAATTTCCAGCATTATTTCTGTCACAAAGGCCTAATTTTCCAACTACCATTGATACTTTTTTTGTTTCTAACTTTTGCATTCCAGTCACCAGTGATAATTAACACATCTTAATTGCACATTTGGTTAATTTCAGGCTGCAGAAATTGATAAAAAATCTTCAATTTCCTCATCTTTGGTTTTGGTAGTTGGTGCATATATTTGAATAAGAGTCATATTAACTGATCTTCCTTGTGGGCGTATGGATATTATCCTATCACTGACAGCATTGCACTTCAAGACAGATCTTGAAACATCCTTTGTGATGATGAATGTCACACCATTCCTCTTTAAATTGTCATTCCTGGCATAGTAGATCATATGGTTGTGATTCAAAATGGCCAAAACTGGTCCATTTCAGCTCCCTAATATATATGAGCTCTGGTAGCATAGTGCCTAAGGCACTTGACTGCTCACCAGAAGGCTGGCGGTTCAAACCCACCAGCCACTCCTCAGAAGGAAGGTTGGGC
>NW_006921816.1:5013578-5035116 GCF_000298275.1 Orycteropus afer afer | reverse complement strand
CTAATAATCAATCTGAACTAGGGAAACTCAACAAAGAACCAGAAAAGTGTTCAGAGAACATTAAAAAAAAAAAAAATCTTACAAGTTATACTCAGGGAGAATTATATTTATATCAAAACTAGCTCTCCTCTCTAACATTCTGAATTTTATTGATAACAAGACAGGAGAAGCTGTGGTTCTTCTCATCCACCTGTTGTAGGCTGGGCTTAAGTTACCTAAGGGTCGAATTGAGTTGAGGTGGCCAAGATGATTCACTCACATCTCTGATAGTTGATATTAGCTCTTGGGTGAGATCTCAACTGGGGTTGTTTTCCAGACACCTATGTGTATCCTCTCCTTGTGTCTGCAGCTGCTCACAGCATATCAGCTGATTTCCAAGGACAGGAGTGGAAGATGATAGTGCTTTTAAAGGGTAAGCCTGACTTAGACACAGTGTCACTTCTACCTCATTCTATTGGCTAAACAGTCATAGGGAAAGCCAGATTCAAGGGCAGGGAAATAAAATTAAATAGTATTGCCATATACCTTTAGTTCACTGCAATCTTTGAACATAAAATGTTCATATAGCACACCTGAGAATGAAGTGAGGGAACAATGGCTTTGGAGTGGGATGAGGTTCAGATAGTAGCATGTGTTCTCTCTAGATACTAACATTTTTTACTTAGTGACCTTGAGTCGTCATAGGGAATGTTAATTGACCAACAATTTAGGGTCTAGAGGACAGTTGCCTAGTTGCTCACTGATTAAATATGAACCATAATGTGGACTGGAGAAAACAGAACAAAATGTAGTCAAGAGAATAGATGCTCAGAATGATATGCATTCAGAGAACCCAGTTCTAGATATGGCCCTACCATATAAAGAAGGTAAAACTTCACTTTTAAAACAGGATTCAGTTGATATTAAATGAAAACTGGATGAGATGGACATATATTTTGTAAAATATCTTTTTACAGAATCTGAAATGGATAATATAATATGGTTAATTCAGTTTCTTGCAAATTAGATAATTGTTCCTGACATATGTTGGGGTATTCTCCTTCCACTTCAACCAGATAAACATGTTAAATATTTTCAAAAAACAGTGATGTTATTGGACAATAAAAAAATGACCCATTAAGCTATAAAAAGACATGAAAAAAGCTTAATGCATATTGCTAAGTGAAAGAAGCCAATTGAAAAGACTATATATTGTATGATTCCAGATATATGACATTCAGGAGCTCTGGTGGCATAGTGACTAAGGCATTTGACTGCTAACCAGAAGGCTGGAGGTTCAAACTCATCAGCCACTCCTCAGAAGGAAGACTGAGCAATCTACTTCCATAGTGATACCACCTCAGAAACCCAAGGAGGGGTCACTATGAGTCGGGATTGACTTGACATCAGTAAGGATATGACATTCTGGAAAAAGGGAAAACTACAGAGACAGTAAAAAGTTCAGTGATTGCAGGGGCTCAGGGAGTGAGAGAGAGGTATAGATAGGTGGAGCGTAGGGCATTTTTAAGGCAGTGTAATTATTCTGCATGAAACTCTACTAGTGAATACACAACATGCATTTGTCAAAACCCATAAGAATGTAAAACAAAAAATGAACCTTAATGTAAACTGTGAACTTTAGGTAATTTATCAATATTAATTCACTAATTGTAACAAATGTACTATGCATGAGTGGAGAGGTCATATTGGAACACTATACTTTTAGCATAATTTTTCTGTAAAGCTAAAACTGTTCTAAAATATAAAGACTTAAAAAAAAGAAGTACACAAACAAAATGATGACAAGCTAGGAGTTGTCTCAATGACAGAAAACAGTCTGTACAATCAGAGGCCACATTCTGTTACAGAATATGAAGGAATAGAGACTGAAAGAAGTTGAAAGACTCTTAAACCAAATGAGTTTCTTTTCTTTGAACTGATTTGTTTTTACTTTTCCATTGTAATCCATTTTAACAAAATGCAAAATAACACTTGCTATTTCAAAAGATTATTTAAATTTAATATATATATATTGCATTAATAATTTTAATATTTATCTTTTAATTAGCAGCTTTTAAGTATGTTTCTATTTTATTTTTCAGAGATTTGCTGGAGTATCTAGTCTCCAGCTTTATAATGGAAATCAACAAGATCAGCTTTCATATATAGAAAGCACTTTCATCAGCAATATTTATTTCATAAAGAGAAGTTCATCGGTATTCTCTGACAGTTCATAGTAGCTGTTCTTTGGGACTAGTTTTCTGCTATTTCTTTAGCATCAAATATTTGAAATTAGTTTATTTGGAGGAGAGAGAGCCTATGAAACAAATTCTAATGGCTGAAATAGGAGCAGTCAGGCAAAGTTCCAGAGAGCAGCAAAGGCTATAACTGCCCAGTTCCCACTGACATCAGTGAGAGTAATCAAACTAAATCCTCCAGAGATTCTTTGAAATTTTAGCCTGAAGTATCTTTGGAAATGTCTCACAGTGAAATTGTATTTCCAATTCAACAGCCAATAGTTATTCCAACTACCTCCTTCCCATACTCCCAGGCAATAATAACTAACTCTGTTCATTTGCAAGTTATCACTTCAATACTTATCAGCAGTGCATGGTGAAGTGTAGGTCAGGCAGCCACTTCTGGGTTGCCTATTTAAAACTGCTGAAAACAGTTGACCAACTGACACAGGAACTGTGAGAATCTTGAACAACTGTTCCAAGCCCTATGCAAAGAATGCTTTGCAATCAAAAAGATAACTGATAAGAAATACAAGACCTCCTCTCATCTGAGGTGAAGACGAGCAAAGAAAAACAAGGGCATTTGGAAACAATCAGCCCTAGGATATGATGGACCTCTAGAACAGAAGAACAAGATGGTGCCCAGCTATCAATGCCAACCACTTGGGAAGAGATCAAAACTGGAGATACTGGATAGAGTGGGAGGAAAAACATGGCACAACATTTAAAAAGACAATAACGACAAGAATTACTGGTTGGAAGGTGTCTTGTGGGGCACCCAAAACTATGGCCCTGGGATACACTTTAGGCCTGGGATCTGTCTGTCTCCCAAGAACTGGCTCTCAATCCAACAACAGAAAGACTTACACGCAGAACACCCCTCCACTTCAAAAAAAAAAAAAAGACCTACAAGAATGGTTTGATTCATAAGACTTAGCATGCGAACCTCATTCTTTCTCATGCACTGAGGAGGGAGAGAAGAGAGAGAGCATAAGTGTCCTCTCTCTTTCTCTCTCTCTCTCTCTTCCCACCCCCAAGCACCCTCTCTCAATTTGTTTTTGTTTTCATTTTGTTTTTTGTGGTGTTCCCTCATCTTCCGTCCCCTCACCCCCCAGGTAACCAACAAAGAAAGTTTCCTTCTACATATAAACCTTTCTTTGACTTTTTACAATAATGAACTAATACAATATTTGTCCTTTTGTGATTAACTTATTTCATTCAGCATAATGTCCTCCAAGTTCTGAATTTGAAGCTTTCCCAAAAAGACCTAAACAAGACAACTGACATACAAGAATATGTGCTATGTGCCTTCTTAACTTTTTCACAACTCTCTGTATCTCATCTAATGAGGATGTATTGTTGTTAAGTTACATGGAATAGATTCCAATTCACCAAAACCCTATGTACAATAGCACAAAACACTACTCTGTCCTACATCATCCTCTCAATCAATGCCATGTTTAAGCCCATTGTTGTAGTTACTGTGTCAATCCATCTCACTGAGGATCTTCCCCCTTTTTGCTGACCCTCTACTTTACCAAGCATATCCTTCTTCAGGGACTGGTCCCTCCTAATAACACATCCAAAGTACATGAGACAAAGTCTTACCATCCTGGCTTCTAAGGAGTATTCCAAATATATTTTTTCCAAGACAGATTCCTTCATTCTCCTGGTATATTCACTATTGAATATATGGTATATTCACTATTCTTTGCTGACACCATAATCCAAATGCAATAATTCTTTGGTCTTCCTTATTCATTACCCAGCTTTCACGTGCAAATGAAGCACTAGAAAATATCATGGCTTGGTCAGAGTTAGGCACACATTAGTCCTCAAAGTGGTATCTTAGCTATTTAGCATCTTAAAGGGGTATTTTGCAGCAGATTTTCCCAATGTAATAGGTCTTTTGATTTCTTGACTGCTGCTTCCATGGATGTTGATTGTGGAGCAAAATATAGGAAATCTTTGACAACTTCAATCTTTTCTCCATTTATCATGAGGTTGCTTATTGTTCCAGTTGTGAGGATTTTTGTTTTATGCTGAGGTATGATCTGTACTGAAGGCTATAGTCTTTCATCATCACTAAGTGCTTCCAGTCCTCTTCGCTTTCAGCAAGCATAAGGTTACATACAGAGTACTTAATATATAGTGTGATTGTAATGGTTAATGAATGTAAAGCGCTTAGAACAGTGCTATCCATATACTAAAACCTAACTCACTGCCATCCAGTCGATTCCGACTCATAGAGACCCCTGCTTGGGTTTCCAAGGCAGTATCTCTGGTAGTATAGTACCTAAGGCTCTTCACTGCTAACCAGAGGGCTGGCGGTTCAAACCCACCAGCCACTCCTCTGAAGGAAGGTTGGGCAATCTACTTCCATAGTGATACCACCTCGGAAACCCAAGGAGGGGTAGCTATGAGTCAGGGCCGCCTCGAGGGCACATAACAACAACAACATCTCTACAGAAGTCTCCTGCCTTCAAAGTCAAACTTTTAATGCATTTAGTCTAGTTTCTTAATTCTACTTCCTTGACACTCATTGACTCATTAACCTACAAGCCCTACACCATCACAATGGCAAAACAAATCAGCTATGACCTCCTTATTGTTAAAAATCAAATTAACCCTTTCTCAATTTATTTTATTTGATCTCAGTACAGCATGTGATATTGTTGACTACCCCCTCCTTCTAGAAAATGTCCTCTTTTTTTGGTTTCCACAATACCACATTATCCTGGCTTTTGCCTTTGTCTACATATTGCCATCACTGTTGAAGGTTCTGCTCTTCCATTTCTCTTAGGTGAATGGCCTTCAGTATTTTAATTGCTACTCATGAAAGGAAATATATTTTATTTCATAATCTCTTTTTCAAATACAAATTAATGTATTTCATGAAATAATACTTTTCCTTACTTTGTACGATACATTGTGGTAATTTTTTTTTTTTTAATTTCGTGATAATGTTGGTCATAACATATCAAATTGATTTCATGGTTTTCACATTTCTCAGTACTTATTTAAAAATAATTTTGTCTCATTATTGTGTTTTCTCCAGGGTTAAAACAAACCCTGAAATGACCAGTCTTCTGGGTCACAGCTATCCAAACATCTGTCACATACTAGCACATGGTGGGGACAAAACCCAAGAGAATAAGTAATAGTCTTAGCTAAGCTTAAAAGAGCTTGGAAGAGAATTGTACTTAAATCTCCATTACATTTTTTAAATGATGCCATAGATGTCAAAGATGCATTTTGCTAAAAAGTTTTAAATTGGCTTAACAAATGCTACCTTGGGAAATGGGTTTTTATATTGCAGCAGAGATTGTCTCTCTAATTTTGAATCAACAAAAACATCCAATATCAAAATAGAGTAAAATATGACACCAAGATTATTTTCTAATTTCGGTATTACATTGCCTAATTTTACTCCCAATAAGAAAGTAAACAAATCTGTGCTTTCTCTTTTCATCACCTCAAGCATCATTTGTTCTTTCATTAATTCAACAATAGCTATTTAGCATTTTCCATATTTTGCTTAAGAACTTTAAGCATATAAAGATAAATTGGGCATAAAATTATTTCTCAAATGTGTTTCATGTTACATTTATTCACTTAAATATTTTAAAATAAAAATTACTATTTCTGAGTATTTCTGTCTCCCAACATGGATTTATGATTTATTAATTCTTAATCCAGGATTAATGCTTTTTAATTATGCTCATTCAACTTCTGTTATAAAGTCAATTCAGACAAGTCACTTGTGTGAACTTTCTTTTTTCTTGTGTAAAACTCAAGTACTCTTTTTCACTCCGAGTAACCTTTATCCATTGACACAATCTACATTTAGATCTAAACAAGTAAGTGATTAGCCATAATCGAGTAACATTACATCCAGTAAATAACCACCAACTAAATTTTAAAACCAGTAACAGAATCCCAATAAAGTAGATTTTTGTCTATTTTTGGACTTGCTTTCGTGACTTTAGCAAAATTCATTATTTAGACAACCACCTGTTATCCAATGGTTTATAATCTCAAAGAATATGAGAGATTATGTTTTATCTTTTCAGCATCGGATGGGTAACAAAATTTTTAATGGAACTCTTTTCCAGTCAGTATACATAAACCCTTGCAAAATCAATCATGTAGGATGTTAATAAGGTCTGAGTTCTGTGGGTACTTTGGCAATGACTGTGCTGTGAATGTGGTGAATTAAGACAGATTTCATGTTATACTGTTGGGCCAGTATGGCATACCAGGTACAGTTTGTCCCAAATGATTTCTCGATTTGTTAGGAATGGCAGCCAAGCATGGCTACCCAGATGGGAGAGAAGAATCTTATTCTGACACTATGCCAAGGAGAGTGTACATGCCCTACAACACAGAAGTCCCACTTCACAATATACAGACTTGCATATACACCAAGAAAACTTAAATGTGTAAAGATGTCCCCTCAGCCTTATTAGTAAGAGTGAAAACTAGTCAAATTTTTAACACATGCAAATACACACACACGATTCAATATGAAATCTATAAAATGAATAATCTAGATCTAAATGTATCCTTAAGCTCAAGCCTCATCATTGAATAACAATAGTATAATTCAAATATAATTTATATAATTATATATAATTATATAATCAAGATAATCTAATATATTATCAATATAATATATATGCAAATTTTAAAAGTATACAGTAAAAAGATGGTAAATTATAAAAGATAAATAGAAAAGGTAATATCTGAGTTACCTAGTGCACTATAACAAAAAATTTCAAATTAGATTGCCCAATCTTCCTTTAGAGGAGTGGCTGGTGGGTTTGAGCTGCCAGCTTTCTGGTTAGCAGTCAAACGCCTTAGGCAGTATGCCACCAGAGCTCCTTGGGTGACTTTAAAGAACAGAAACTATTGTGTCACAATTTCAAAGGCTAGAAGTCTCCAAAGGGCATCACTCTATGGGAGAGTCCCTCCTTTTCAATAGTCCCAGGCAATCCTTGACATAACTTGGCTTGTAGACAGTTTCTCACGTGGTTTCTTCACCTATGTGTGTCACTGATGTTTTTATAACATAGTGCTTTGAATGGATTAAGTTTAATATCTATTCTACTTTGGAGGCCCTTACTAACATAACAAAAGAAGATTCTTATTTCCATACAGTGTCATATTTAGAGGTATCAGAGTTAAGATTTCAGCATAACTTTGGTGAACATAATTCAATCCATAACAGAAATAACGACTTTGGAAAATAAATTTCCCAGGAAGGAAGACAGAGGAAGAAGATGGGAGGGGAGGAATTTCATTTGTCTCTCTAACAGTCTTTTTAAGGATTTGAAATATATGGGGCAAAATTGTGCATTTGTTAAATGTGAGTAGTAGGGAGTATATGTTTTTTTAGGTTATTCTCTGATTTTCCCTATAAATCAAATGTTGTCATAGCTGTTGTTAGTTGCTGTTGAGTCAATCCCAACTCATGTGTGAAGAGAAGACCCTGTATGTGCAGAGTGTAACTGTTCCATAGGGTTTCAATGCTGATTACCAGGTTTATCTTCTCAGGTAACTTTGAGTGTGTTGGAACCACCAACTTTTGGTTAGTAGTGGAGCACTTAATCATTTTTGTCACCAGAGACTCCATTAAAATCTTAATTATGTTTAAACTCTTTTTTTAAAAAAAATAATAATAGTAATACAAGGGACCTATAAACTTGGATCAGATCTAAGCCAGGGTTAATATGCAGTGTAAGAAAATTGTGGTAGGAATCAGTAAGTGGTCTTCAGCCATCTTATCAAGCTGATGGCACAACATTATTATAGAAGCTTTGACTAATTTGAAGCTGATTCTAGATAAAGGCACTCAGTAAACAGTGCTTCCAGAGACTAGACATATTGGTCCAAGTCCTAAGCATGAATGCTGGACTCCAACCCAAGATAGGAAATAGAAGTACTAAGAAGGAACCTAGTCAAGATGCCTAATGCATGGTATGAACTAGTTGACAAGCAGGAGACACCAGATAACAGTCATACAAAAATAAAAGTAAATTGAGACTCTACCCATATTTTTTATAGTATTCCTAATTTCCTCCATGATTTCATTTGAGTTGCCTCAAAAACTGGGAAGGACTGACCCTTTGGACTCCTATAGTTCACACTGTAGAGCATTTAAAACTAGAATTCAATAAGAATAAATGTTCACTAATCATTGTTGTTGTTGTTGTTAAGTGCCATCGAGTCATCTCCGACTCAGTGACCCTATGCACAGCAGAACAAAACACCACTCGGTCCTGAGCCAGCTCCATGATTCTTGCTACACTTGAGCCCACTGCCGCTGCCACCATGTCAATCCACCTCGTTGAGGACCTTCCCCTCTTTCGTTGACCCTCCACCTTACCAAACATGACATCTTTCTCCAGGGAATAGAACCTTCTGAGAATATGACCAAAGTATGTGAGACAAAGTCTGGCCATTCTCGCCTCCAAGGAGCATTCCAGACCTTGGAATATCTCTTCTCCTGTCCCTGCTAACCTGCCTTCCACTTGGAAGTTTACTAGGTAGGAGATAGGGTGATCTTTTATAACAAAAGCATTAGAAAATACAATGGCTCAAACAAGATAGAAGTTTATTTCTCTCTTCCGTAATAGTCCAGAAGTAATTAGGGCATCAAAGAGCAGCTCTGCTGCACAAGATTGTCAAAGGATCAAGGTGTTTTTATCTTGTTCTCAAGCACTTTTTAGAATAATAGCTATATCTGCATTGTTGAAGTTGACTTCTTAACACCATATCTATGTCATAGCTTGATGAAGTGAAGAAACAGATGGTTAGGGAGAAACAGCTTTTTATAAATGATTTGGAAACATCATTAATCACTTCCTGTCTTGGTTCTCTAGTACAGCTATAACAGAAATACCACAAATGAGTGACTTTAACAACATAAATTTATTCTCTTACAGTTTAGGAGGCTAGAAGTCCAGATTCAAAATACCAGCTCTAGGGGCTGGGAGAAGGCTCTTCAATCTTGGGTTTCAGCTCTGTCTCCTGTTCTAGGTCCACTGGAGCTGGAGACTTTTTCTGACTCATGCAGATGCTGGCTGCTGAGGCTGATGAACCCCAGATTGACAGGTAAAATGGCAAAATCCCAAGATTGGCAAACATTCATGGCAGACCACTGGTTCAAATTCAGGAACAATCCCAAAATGGGCAGGCAACATGGCAGGCCAAGCCCAGCCAACTGCAGAGTACAGATGTGCCAAAAGCTTGAGACTTAATGTTTCTTCTTATATCTTGGAAGCAGGGCACACTGTGAAATCAATTACTTAGCTGCTCACAGCAGATTCTACCACAGAGGTGATTACAATCTCATCATGGGGAATAACTACATCCAGCTGCCCAGCCACTCAAAACCACTACACAGTCAAGTTAACACACAATCTTAGCTACTACACTTCCCTTCACATTTCATTATGCTGAACTTAGTCATATGTCTACACCTGGCTACAAGGAGTCTGGAAGATAATAGTCTCTAGCTCTACAGCCACATGGTCAGATAAAGCTCAAAAAGTTCTACTTTTAAAATGAAGAATACTGAAGAAAATTAGCAGTCTCTATCACAGGGAGTGGAGGCAATGGTCATTCAGCAGTAGAATTCTTGCCTTTCATGCTAGAGACCCAGTTTCCATTCCCAGCATATGCACCTCTTGCACAGCCATCATCCATCTGTCAGTGGTGGCTTGAAAGCTCTATAATGCTGAACAAGTTTCAGTGGAGTTTCCAGACTAAAATGAACTGGAAAGAAAGCCTCAGTGATCTATTGTTCTGATTCCCTAGTGCTGTTCTGACAAGAATATGCCACAAATGGGATGGCCTTCACAAACAGGAGTTTACTCTTACAATTTGGAGGCTTTAAGTCCAAGTTCAAAGTGCCAGGCTCTAGGGGCTGGGTGAAAGCCCCTCAGCCTTGGGCTTCAGCTCTGCTTCCAGCTCCCAGCCCACTGAAGCTAGAGCGTTTTCTTCACTCAGACAGCTGTTAGCTGCTGAGACTGCCAAGTCCAAGGTTGACAAGTAAAAAGGCACAGTCCCAACGTTACCAAACCACATGGCAGGTCATTAACTTAAATCCATTGTAAGTCCCAAGATCGGCAGAGCATAGCAGGCTGTTGAACAATGACACAGCTACAAGCAGGGTCCAAGCATGCCATAAGCTAGAGACCATTCCTCAAGGGTTCTCCTTATATACAGGAAGCAGACCACATTCCCTAAGGCAGACACTCAGCTGCTCACAGTAGCTTCCACCATGTAGTTGATTACCAGTCTCATCATGGGGAATACTACATCCAGCTGCCCAGCCACTTAACCAGGCCCAGCCAAACTGACACAAAAAACATAACTACCACATCTACTTATGAAAATCAGTCAATAAAAACCCTAAGTGGGAAAAATCTAGGGGCTCTAACCTATGCCATAAATAGATTATCAAGCATAACCCAAATTGCAAAGGCATTGGAAGAGAAGCTAGATGACTGGCACCTTTAAAAAATTAATTTCTTATTTGCATCAAAAGACTTCTCCAAAAGGGTAAAAAGAGAACCTACAGATTGGGAGAAAAAAAAAATGGCTACAACATATCTGACATGGGACTTACCTCCAAAATTTACAGAAAACTTTAACACCAAAAAGACAAACAACCCAATTCAATAATGGGCAAGGGACGTGAACAGACACTTCACTAGAGAAGATATACTGGCATCCAACAAACACATGAGGAAATGCTCACAATCATTAGCCATTACAAAGATGCAAATCAAAACAACAATAAAATATCATATCAACCCAGCAATAATAGCAAAGTTCAACAAGACAGAAAATAACTAATGCTAGTGAGTTTGTAGAGAGATTGGAACTCTCATACACTTCCCGTGGGACTTCAAAATGGTACAACCATTATGGAAAATGGTATGGCATTTCCTTAAAAAACTAAAAATAGAAATACCATTGACCAAGCAATTCCATTACTAAGAATGTATCCTAAATAGGTGAGATACAAGACACAATCAGACATATGCACACCCATGTTCACTGCAGCACAATTCACCATAGCAAAGAGATGAAAACGACCTAAAAGCCCACCAACAGATGACTGGATAACCAAACTATGGTACATTCACACAATGGAATACCATGCACCATTAAAGAATAATGAAGAATACATGAACCATCTCACAACATGGATGAATTTGGAAGACATTATGCTGAGTGAAATAAGTCAATTGCAGTAGGACAAATATTTTATGAGCCCATTATTGTAAAAAGTCAAGGAAAGGTTTACTTAGGGAAGGAAATTCACTTTGTTGATTATTGAGGATGGAAGGGAAGGGTAGAGAAAATTTTGGACTAGTTGCAGGTCACCTGTTGAGTTGGGTGAAGGGAGGGGCAGTATGGAAAGAGTCTGTGACCAGCATGATGACATTGAGAAAAGGAAGGGCACTGAAGCATGCACATAAGATATAGACAACAGAGACAAATGCTAGTATATGCACAATACTGCATTACCAGTAACACCACACACCAGGCTATGGGTAAAGGCATAGACGGGTGAGAAGATCCGGTGGGAGTAGGTAAACATGAATATACCCTAGACCAAGGATAGATTTGGCTGAAGATAATCTTACATATGTACTTGCACTACAACATTAGCCACATACATTACAGAAGAGAGAGTTGGAGTAACTTCTCAGAGACAACCTTGAGAGAGAGAATCACCAGGCCTGCTGACTTGGGACCATAGTCTTGGGAGACATTATGCTCAATTGGGACAACATAGTATATAAAAATCTTTCTCTACAACCTAATTTAGTGAATAGCAATGGGGTCTTCTCGAGAAGCCATCTAAGATGCAATTTTTCATCTTCTCTTATTGAATCAAAGAAGAGTGAAGAAAATCAAAGGCATCTTGAAACAATTAGTCCAAGGATAAGATGGACCACAAATACCTCAGCTGTCATGACCTCAAGACCAAAAGAACTAGATGGTGTCTGGCTACTAATGCCAACCACTCAGAAAGAATCAAAACTGGAGGTCCTAAATAGAGCAGGAGGAAAACTGTGGAACAAAATTCAAAAACACAAAATAACCAGAATTACTGATCAGATAGAGTCTGGCAGAACCCCTGATACTATGGCCCCGGGTTACACTTCAGGCCTAGAAATGGACTCACTGCCATGGATTGGCTCTCAGCCCAACAGTAGGAAGACCTATATGCAGAACACCTACCCCAGGGCGATGCACTCATCTACTCTAGGGAGATGCATCCCTTAGAGAAATCAGCCATGAGATACCAGAAGGACAGCATTCATATAGCAGAAAAGCTGTACAGGCAGAAATGCATAGTTAAGTAAGGTCCTAGGAGGGAATAATAGTCACAGGAACAAGAAGGGAGGAGAGTTTGTTATGGTCAGGGATTGGTAATTAGGCCATGAAATCAAATGTGCATGAACTGTTGAATGTAAAACAAATTTGTTTTGTAAATTTGCACCAAAAGCACAAAAAAATTAAAAAAGAAAAACCCTGTGTATCACAAAGGTCCGATCTACAACCAATCATAGGGATAGCACAGGTAGCACTGTGTTCCATTGTACATGTGGTTGCCATGACTTGATGGGGAGGGGAGGGTCAGCTCAATGTCTTCTAACAATACTTCAAAGGGAGAAAAGAGGACCACAACTATTTGCTAGAAGACTAGTCTTGAAAGGAGAGTGTATTCTTTCATGAAGCTGTAGTCAGATATCCCCCTTAAAAGATATCAGGGTTTTAAACAAAGTGACTTGAAACAAGAGAACACAGGAGCAAATGAGAAAGCAATTATTTTAATGGTTTTCCTTCTTATAATTCTAGTCTCAAATTGATTCAACTTTTCAGTTATGAAAACATGCTTATAACTGAACAACTTGGTACCTTAATTATGGGTAGATGAAAAGGACAAAGTATCAAAGGCAGGGTAGTCCTGCCTCCTTCCAGAAGACAGGATCCACCAAAGAACAGATCCACAATAATATCAGAGTTGTGATACTCTGGAAACAAAAATTCAAGGAATATAGTAAAATCAAAACTATTCAATCCTGCAGAGCAGATGGGGTCTTCTGGCAAGATGGAGGAATAGGCAGACAAGCTACACAGATACTCTTCAATAAAGAAAAAGTAAACTAATTTACAGAGATACAGAAGATAATCCTGGAGCCCTGAGCTTTGGAAAGAAGGATAAAGAAGTGGATTAAATACCAATTAGTAGAAGAAGCTGAATGAAAACAGAGGATAAAGAGACAAACAGAGCTACAGACTGTTAGCTATCCTAATGGCACAGTCAGTTTGAATATTTACAAGTGGTGTTAGGATCTGGGCAGTAACCTAAGAATTGGCCCTGCTCACCAAGGTCTGCATAAACAACTGCACTGGTGGCTGACAACTAGAAAGGAATACAGTAAATAAGGAGACAAACTGATTATTTGAATATTCGCAAGTTGTGCGTTTATTTTTTGGGTATTTACAAGCAGCAGCGCTCTGATACCAGCAACCTAAAAATAGGATTCACTTGCTGAGGACAGCACAGGCAACCACACTGGAGATTGACAACTGGAAACATGTGATATTTCCCTTGTTACTTTTATACCCAATCCCCTCTTGGTGAATGGGAGCATGGCTATCACCCACCTCCACCTTCTGGACCAGTAGGAATTCTATCCTAGTCTGTGTGCCCTGATGGAGGCTGAGTGATCTTCCCCGCAATCTCAGATTTGTTTTTGTTCATTTGTTTTTAAAATATTCTTTTTTCTTTTTTCTCTTCTTTTTATTTTTATCCTTTCTTTTTCCCTTCTTGCGTTCTAGTTTTGGGTTTTTGTTTTTGTTTTGCTGTTGTTATTGTTGTTGTTTGCTTGTTTGTCACTTCTCTTTTTCTGGTTCCAATCTTTTTTCTTTCTTTTGTTTCTTTCCATCCTTTGTTTCCCTTTTTGCAGTTTTCTCATTTTTTATTTATTATTCTTTTACTCTTGCTCTTTTCCTTTATTCCCACTTCCCCAGACATTGTAGGTGAGGTATTTTTTCTCTTTTTCTGTTTATATTTCTTTTGCCTTTTTAAAGTATTTCTTTAAACATTTCTTCTCATTTATTGCCTTTCCTTTTTTGTGTGATTGTTCCTATTTCTTCATGTAATTTGTGCTTTTTTGTTCTCTTGTTTTCTTTTTCTTTTTTTTTGGGGGGGGGTGTGTTTATTTATTTACTTACTTTGTCTACTAATACCAATTAGTAGAAGAAGCTGAATGAAAACAGAGGATAAAGAGACAAACAGAGCTACAGACTATTAGCTATCCTGATGCCACAGCCAGTTTGAATATTTACAAGTGGTGTTAGGATCTGGGCAGTAACCTAAGAATTGGCCCTGTTCACCAAGGTCTGCATGAACTACTGTACTGGTAGCTGACAACTAGAAAGGAAAACAGTAAACAAGGAGACAAACTGAGCTGTTGACTTTTGGCTGTTCTGACAGCACAGTCATTTTTAATATTTGCAAGCTGTGCGTCCATTTTGTCTGAGTGCAAGACAGCAACCATGCCCATATGATCAAATCATACTTACTCTTCCTGTAGCCCCACCTACAGAATGAGGGCCACAACTTGCTTCTACCACTGACCAATGATAGATGGGAGTCAATACCAGACTGACTCACCCTTAACTGCTGTTCAAGAACAGCTAACAGAGATAAGTGCACACACTCTCTTTCTCTGTCCCCTTCACTAGGAGAAAGGTGGTGAGTGCCTAACTTCTGTCAACTAATTAATAGAGGAGTACAGTACCCTGCTTACTCAAATATACCAAAAAAAAAAATCTTGGTCTAATCACACCAACAACCACCAATAAAATATAAATACCATGACATATCAATGTCTCAGAGACAACAGACCATCACAGTCAACACAAAGAAGCAATATACAAAGTAGTAGAAATAAGGTACCAGGATACAGACCCAGAAAACATCCTTGAAGAAGAAACAGCATTAGAACTCCCTGATAAGGAATTCAGTAGAATTATATTTAGGTATATTCAGAAAATTAAGAGACAGATCAAAGAAAACACTGACAAAAATAAGTAAAACACAGACAAAACTCTACAACAATTCAGGAAAACAATACAAGAACAAAATGACAAAATAAATGAAAAATTAGAAATGATATTAAATATATAAATAGAAATCCAGAAGACAAACACTAAAATTTCAGAAATAAATAACACATTGAACAGACAAAGGAGTAGAATCGAATTGATGAAAGACAGAATTAGTTAGATTGAACACAAATACCTCAATACTATTTTGTTAAGAGATCAATCAGAAAAAAAGATCAAAACAAAATGAAGAAAGCCTAAGATTCATGTGAGATACAATCAAGAGGAATAATTTTCTTGTAACTGGAATTCCAGAACAGGAAGACACAAATAAACCCACAGAAAAAATTAACAATCTGTTGGAAGAGAATTTCCCTGGTATGATGAAAGATGAGAATACATCCATTCAAGAAGTTCAACAAGCCCCAAACAGGATAGATCCCAAAAGAAAATCACCAAGACATATCATCATCAAACTTACGAAAGGTAAACACACACACACAAAAAAAAAAAATCCTAAAAGCAGCATGGAGCTCTGGTAGCATAGTGCCTAAGGCTCTTGACTGCTAACCAGAAGGCTGGCGGTTCAAACCCACCAGCCACTCCTTGGAAGGAAGGTTGGGCAATCCTACTTCCGTAGTGATACTGCCTCGGAAACCCAAGGAGGGGTCGCTATGAGTCAGGACTGACTAGATGGCAAATAACAACAACAACAAAAGCAGCATGGGGAAAATGAAAAGTTATCTACAAAGGGCAACCAGTAAGACTAAGCTCTGACTTCTTGGCAGAAACCATGAAGGCGAGAAAGCAATGGGATGATATATATATAATTCAGAAAGAAAAAAAGAATTCCAACCAAGAATTACATACCCAGCAAAATTGCCCCTCAAAGATGATAGTGAAATTAGTACACTTCCAGTCATAATATTAGTGTTCTCAATAATTAAGAATAAAATGTCCCTATCCTCCTCCATTTCTGGATATCTCTTACCTGAAATTCCTTCAAACTTCACTGTTTTGTCTGGTTACTTACTCCATCTTCAACTTCACAGCATTATCTCCAAAAAACTCTTCCTCATAAGGGAAATGCAGGGAATTTGTTAAAACCAGACCAACTTTACAAGAGATTCTAAAGGGAATCATTTGGGCAGAGAACCAATAACAGCAAACAACAACTAACAACTAACACAGATGATGTCACATGATGACATAACCCAGAAACCAACACAATTATGGAAGGAGCCAATGTAAAATAAGCTTACAAGACTGCAAACAGGGAACCAGAGACATCAATTGGCAAATGAGGACAACTACAAATCAAAAAGAGGGAAAAAATAGTGGAGCTACAGCACTTCTAAATGGTGAGGAAGTCAACACAATTTCAAGATAAAACTTTCCATGAAAATAAAAAAAAGAGGACAAACGCAAATATTTAGCAAAAACTAAAACAATAGCAATAAAGGAAATGATAACACAATTCATAAACAAAATGAGCTCTGCACAAAAAATTATATGGAACAAAGAAATCAGCAACCCCACAGATAGAAACACATAACAAAATGACAGCAAATATTTCATATTTGTTGATAATCACACTGAATGTAAATGGATTAAATGCACCATTCAAGAGACGAACAGTTGCAGAATGGATAAGAAAGCATAACCCTACAGAGTAGATAACACACTGTTTCTGAAAAGGGAAGGAAGATCCTGCCACCAAGCAGTATATACTCACAAAAGTATGCAGACATGTAGATGCAATCAGAAGCAAAAAAGAGATTAGAATAACAATAAATGTTAACGTGAATTGAGTTAACTTTGTATGAACTGTATACAAAGTAAAGCATTGTGCCTTACTGCACATGCATTGTTTCATTTTATCCTCATCTCTAGCTTTATATTATCAAATTGTATTGATGAGGTATTTAAGGAATAATTTCCAAATGTTAAAGCTGGAGTTGCAACATAAAAAATGGAAAGGAAGAGAGAAAAGAGGGAGGGAAGGTTGGAGGAATAGAGGAATGGGGAAGGGAAGGGAATGGGAGATAGAAGAGGAAGAAATAAAGAAGAAAATAGATCCTTATGATACATTTTAGTAAAGGAAATGTTTAAAATATTCAGAGAAAATAATTGAAATAGTATAATAAAGCCAATAAAATTCTTTGGTTTTGCCACAGCCAAATCCATGATTGCCAGAAATGGAAAAGTTAACCAACAGTGTCTCTCCCTAAAGAATTGGTAAAAACTATCCTTATGCACACAACTTCCTTGATTCTATTTCAAAGAATTTACGTAGTCTTTTTTATGCCTTGAACCGAAAATAGCAGATGAATAAATATAAAATAATTCAGAATTGAAAAAGAGGATAAATGGTCCCCCACAAGTTTAAATCAATATCCACTGAAGAAGTATGGAGAAAACTGAGCACACACTAGTCCAACGAGAATTTTACTTTTACATCTTATGTTTCACATTCTAGTCTTAAAATGAAGTCATTTTTGACATTTTTTAAAAGAAAAGGCAATTTGAAAGCTATGGTTGGCTTGTACTTTTGTCAGTGTCTGTTGTTCTCATGAGGCAAAATGCTATGTAGAGCAAAAGTCTGAAAGACTGGAGATCCTTTGGGAATACAATTATTCAGACAGCTTGAAAGAAATACAAGGGAAAAATAAAATAAATGACCTACAGCATAAATTCTAAGAAAAGTAACAAAATTATTGGAAACACAAAGAGGGGTCACTATGAGTCAGATCTCACTGGACGGCAGTGCGTGCGTGCATTATCAGTAACTTTACAAAAAAAAAATTAATTGGAAATATTTTTTTTAATTATAAAGACCTTTTAGTTAATCATCATATCAGAGAATTTTATGTGTTTTTTGTCCTCAATAATTAAAAGTAAAATGTCCCTGTGTGACTAACTGGCAACGCTTAAAATCCTCTTCAGTCCACCCTCTACACTCTACCACAGGGAAGAGCCAGTAAATTGAGTGACCACCATTAAGCTCAAAATTACTCTCTAAATAACAGACAATGAGACTTTTCTAATGATTCTGGGAGGTCTCAAGGTAGAACAGAAAATAAATCTTATGATCTTCAGTGGAATTATGGTACTTCATTGAATCAAATCTTGGCTGATTTTGAGAAGAGCCTGTCCTCAATGTAGATTTCAATTGTACCTTCATGATTAAGCACAGGCATCAAGGTAGAAGAAATGTATTCCAAAGAAGGTGTTAGGCCAAATGCTGAGTTTATAAAGATATTAAACTTTAAAAAAAAAAAAATGCTACATGATTCTTAGAATTCTCAACCACAGTGAAGTAATGAAAGGGTAAGTTTTGAGGAAATTATATGAGAAAGAGTTATTTTGGAGATGGTGCTGTGAAGTTGAAGATAGAGTAAGTAACCAGACAAAATAGTGGAGCTTGAAGGAATTTCAGGTAAAAGATATCCCGAAATGGAAGAGGACTTCCACATAATCAATACAAAAGAAAAAATTTAAAAATCAATGGCAAACATCTGATAGAATCACAGAGCATAGAACCATCTTTAGACAATACAGATAAATAATAACTTTCCTGCTTCTCCTTAATTCTCCGTTCCCTGACCTTTGTACCAACCTCTCATAATCCCAGTTGAGACAGAAAGGATAGCCAGTAATTGAACCAAAAAACCAAATCAAACTCACTGCCGTGCAGTCAGATCCTACTCATAGCGAGCCCTCCTTGGGTTTCCGAGGCAGTATTTCTATGGAAGTAGATTGCCCAATCTTCCTTCTGAAGAGTGGCTGGTGGGTTTGAATGGCCAGCCTTCTGGTTAGCGGTCAAATGCCTTAGGCACTACGCTACCAAGATGGATGTAAATAAGAAGTGACTAAAATTTCCCTTTCCCAAGAGACATTGATTAAGAATAAAGAAAGAACATGTAGGCAACTATAGGTAAGCAAAGCCAAATAACCTCTGTCTTGTGTAGTGCCTGAGGCATTTGACTGCTAACCAGAAGGCTGGCGGTTCAAACCCACCAACCACTCCTCAGAAGAAGAACAGGCAATCTACTTCGTATAGATACCACCGCAGAAACCCACGGAGGAGTTGCTATGAGTTGGATTTGACTCAATGGCAGTGAGTTTGAGTTTTTTGTTGTTGGTGTTAAGTGCCGTCGAGTCGTTTCCGACTCATAACGACCCCATGCACAGCAGAACGAAACACTGCCCGATCCCGTGCCAGCCCCACAATCCCTGCTATACTTGAGCCCATCATCGCAGCCACCATGTCAATCCATCTCGTTGAAGGCCTCCCTCTCTTTCGTTGACCCTCCACCCTACCAAGCATGACATCCTTCTCCAGGGAATGGTCCCTTCTTACAACATGACCAAAATAGGTGAGACGAAGTCTGGCCATTCTTGCTTCCAAGGAGCATTCTGGCTGCACTTCCTCCAGGACAGATCTGTTAGTTCTTTTAGCAATCCATGGTACTTTCAGCATTCTTCGCCAGCACCACAACTCAAAAGCATCAACTCTTCTTCAGTCTTCCTTATTCATTGTCCAGCTCTCACATGCATACCAGGCGATTGGAAATATCATGGCTTGTGTCAGGCGCACCTTAATCCTCAATGAGACATCCTTGCTCCTCAGCACTTGAAACAGTTCCTTTGCAGTTGACTTTCCCAATGCTACACGTCGTCTGATGTCCTGACTGCTGCTTCTGTTGGCATCGATTGTAGAACCAAGCAATGTGAATTCTTTGACAACTTCAATCTTCTCTCCATTTATTGTGATGCTGCTCATTGGTCCAGTTGTGAGGATTTTTGTTTTCTTTATGTTGAGATGTAACCCATACTGCAGACTGTATTCTTCAGCCTTCATCAGTAGGTGCCTTAAGTCATCCTCACTTTCAGCAAGCAAAGTTGTATCATCTTCATATTTCAGGTTGTTAATGATTCTTCCTCCAATCCTGATACCACGTTTTTCTTAAGTTTTTTGGTTTTGTCTAAATGAAGGAGCTCTGGTAACACAGTGCCTAAGGTATCTGGCTGCTAACCAGAGGGTTGGTGGTTCAAACTGACCAACCACTCTGTGGAAGCAAGACTAGGCAATGTACTTCTGTAAAGATTTACCACCTCAGAAATCCAGTGGGGGTTGCTATGAGTCAGAATCGACTTGTCAGCAGTGGGTTTGGTTTTTTGGTTTTTGTCTAAATGAATGGTAAAAATGAGAATAGATTTCTTTACAGATATCCAAGTAAGAAGAACCATTTTAATATTTGTATGTATTTCTATGACTTTTTTTTGTTTGTTTGTTTGTTTGATTTTGTCAGGTTAGTATTTACAAATCTATCTTAATTAGCCTTTAGAGAACCCCTACATATCAGTCACCAGCTATAGTAGGGGAAAAAAAAATTCTCTTATTCTCTGTGTATTAATAATTAATTAATTAATGTGCTTATAATAAGTATCAAAAGTTGTTTTTGTTTGTTCCTGTTTTTGCTTTTTGCATATGTGCTAGAACCAGAATAGAAATTAGGAGCATCAGAGTGTAGCCATATTCTCTTATACAATCCCATCTTTTCATGCCTAATGACCCCACCTTGCAAAGTGTGAATGTGAGCCAGGAAATTAAATTTCTTCATTATTCACTATATGGGAAAAGCAAAAGGGTCAAAGACCTAATTGCACATAACATTGACAATTCAAATGAATAATCTCTGCATAAGAGCAGTATAATGAGTAAAATTTGTGAACTGTTGCTAACAATAATTACCTAATAATATACTAATATTGGCAATGTTCTTTTTGTGGAGAGTTTTAGTTAGTATAAATTAGTTGGCATTTAACTTTTAGAATGCTAATTTCAGAAGAAATTTATTTATTGGATTAATTTTCTTTTGATCTGATTCAATTTACTTTCCACTCAATTTAAATTATTACTACTTTTATACACAATATGCATTTCTTACAAGATCATTCTAATTTTTTTCAGAAAATTGTACTGTTCTACAAATTCAGCTAGACTCAATTACCAAAATATAAGTACTCTCTAAAAGAATATTCTTCTTTTAATGGCATTGTAATGATGCTCATCTACCAACCACAAAACAAATTTTAAACATTGCAGCTCAAAGTCCATAGAGCATTTATCCATCCTGGCATTCCTACTTATAGACTGTGTGACAAGTGAAAAC
>NW_006921816.1:5010916-5013478 GCF_000298275.1 Orycteropus afer afer | reverse complement strand
ATATATATAAGCTTTCAAAATGAGTAGCTTCTTTGCTAGCACTAAAGCAATGGCACTAACAATTATTTCTTGCCTTCCTCTAACAAATCCTGGGAAGATGATAGTTTTGAAGAGGACTTTCATTGGGCATTTGTGAAAAATCATTTTTGATCACATTAAGGAGCTCTGGTCACATAGTAGGTAAGGCATTTGATATCTCATATCTAATCAGATAACTGGCAGTTCAAAACCCACCAGTTGCTCTGTGGGAGGAAGATGAGTCAATCTACTTCTGTAAAGATTTATAGCCCTGGAAACCAAATTGGGGTCACTATGAATTGGAATCAACTCATTGGCACTGGGTTGGTTTTGGTTTGGTGGTGTAATGCTTAAAGCATTCAGCTGCAGTTAGAACTCACCAGCCCCTCCACAGAAGAAAGAGAGGCAGTCTGTTTCCTTAAAGGTATACAGCTTTGGAAACCCTATGGGACAATCCTACTCTGTCCTGTATGGTCACTATTAGTCAGAATAGACTCAATAGCAGTAGGGTTTGTTTGTTTTTATTTGTTTGTTTGCTTGTTTGTTTGTTAACAATCTATTGTAATTTGGATGAAATTTTACAAAGCAGATTCATTTTCCATTCAACAGTTCATATACATTTAGTTTTGTAACACTGACTAGAATCTCCACAGAGTAACAGCTCTCTTCCCACTTCCTCCCTGTGGTTACTCATACTGTGTAAGGTATTTAGCTGCTAACCAGAAGGTCAGAGATTCAAACTCACCACCTGCTCTATGGCAGAAACATGGAGCAATCTACTTATCTCATAATCATATACAGCCTTGGAAACCCAATGGGGTCACTATGAGTTGGAATCACCTTGATGCCCATGGGTTTGATATGGTTTGGATCCATATTTATTGGACCAATGTATTCCTGACTCCCTAACTGTCTTCCTGCACAAATGCTGCCTTTTGAATCTCCCATGGTTGATTATTCTAATGACCACATCTCCCTAGTATAATTGTTCAGATCATAGACCTGTCTGTTGTTTGGCTGAGAGTTAAGCCACAGGAATGAGTCAAATTCCAGACCCTAAGGGCCAATAGGCAAGGCTAGACCCCAAGGCCCCTAGATCCAGGAAAGGGAGGGAGCAGGAAAGGCTGGGGACCTGTGGAGCACCATATCCAGGTAAAAAGGGGCAAGAGGCAAGACTTGGCCCCAAGCCCTCTAGAGCCAAGAAAAGAAGGGAGCAGAAGAGGCCGGGGTCCTCAGGAACAGCAGGATATCCAGCTATAAAGGGGTGGGAAGCAAGGCTAGGCCCCAACCCCCTAGAGCCAGGAATGGTAGGGAGCTGCCAGGGACCACAAGGTGGCAGGTTCCAGGTAGGAATTAGGTAAAGGCAGGGTGCAGAGGTTTCCAACAGCTAAGGGAGACAAACTTGTCTGTCAGTTTGCCATCCTGTGGGGCTTGTATGTTGCTGTGAAGCTTGAGGCTGTGCCACTGGTGTTTCAGATGTCAAAAGAGTTGAACGTGGTGAAGAGGTTTCAATGCAGCTTACAGACTAAGACAGATGAGGAAGAAGGAGGAGGCCATCCACTTCTCAAAAATTGGCCAAGGAAAACCTTATAAAAAGCAGAGAAACACTGACTGATACATTATTGGGCAACTTTATGAATAGCTTGGAAACATTGTCTGACACAGGGCAGAATGACTAATCCCTTGGGTTGGAAGGCACTCAATATAGGACTGGGAAAGAGCTACCTCATGAAAGTAGAACAAACCTTAATGATATGGATAAAGTAAGTCTTTGAGGACCTCCATGTGCTGACATGGAATGACTCAAATTGAGGAGAAACAGCTGCAAACATCCATTAATAACTGGAACATGGGATGTACGAAGTATGAATCTAGGAAAATTGGAAGTTGTCGAAAATGAAATGGAATGCATAAAGATTGATATTCTAGACATTAGTGAGCTAAAATGGATGGGTTTGGGGCATTTTGAATCAGACAACCATATGCTCTACTATGCCAGGAACAACAAATTGAAGAGGAATGGCATGGCATTGATCATCACAAAAGATGTTTCAAGATCTGTCCTGAAGTACAATGCTGTCAGTGATAGGATAATATCCATATGCCTGAAAGGAAGACTATTATACTATTATTATTCAAATTTATGCACCAACCACCAAAGCCAAACATGAAAAAATTGAATATTTTTATCAACATCTGCAGTCTAAAATTGACCAAACATGCAATCAAGATGTGTTGCTTATCAATGGTTATTGGAATGCAAAATTTGGAAACAAGGAAGAATCCCCAGTAGTTGAAACATTTGGCCTTGGTGACAGAAATAATGCTGGAGACCTCATGATAGAATTTTGCAAGACCAATGACTTATTCATTGCAAATACCTTTTTCAACAACACAAACGGTGGCTTACATGTGGACTTTGCCAGATGGAACACACAGCAATCAGACTGACTACATCTGTGTCAAGAGGAGATGGGAAAGCTCAATATCTTCAGCCAAAACCAGGCCAGGAGCTGATTGTGGAACAGACCATCAACTGCTCAT
>NW_006921816.1:4970677-4996945 GCF_000298275.1 Orycteropus afer afer | reverse complement strand
AGAAGAGTATGAAGGGATGGACACTGGGAGGAGGTAACTATGGGGAGGAAATGGGAGGGGAGCTGCTGCATTGTAAATTTTGGTCAATGACATGAGACAATGTATATGTGAACTGCTGTATGAAAAGTGAATTTACTCTGTAAATCTTCACCCAAATCCTAATTTAAAAAAAAAATAAAAAATAAGGAAGACCAAAGAAGAGTTGATGCATTTGAGCTGTGGTGTTGGCAAAGAATGCTGAAAGTACTGGACTGCTAAAAGAACTAACAGGTCTGTCCTGGAGATAGCGCAGCCAGAATGCTCCTTGGAGGCGAGAATTGCCAGACTTCGTCTCACATACTTTGGTCATGTTGTCAGAAGGGACCATTCCCTGGAGAAGGATGTCATACTTGGTAAAGTGGAGGGTCAACAAAAGAGGGGAAGGCCCTCAATGAGATTGGTTGACACAGTGGCAACGGTGATGGGCTCAAGTAGAGCCAGAGTCATGGAGCTGGCTCTGGACTGGGTGGTGTTTCGTTCTGCTGTGCATAGGGTCTCTATGAGTCGGAGGTGACTTGACGCCAACTAACAATGACAACAACAAGGGTGACTAGGGGCCACAGTCTTGGAGGTTTCACAAGCCTCTAACCAACTAGATATCCTGATTTTTTTATGTTTTTGAACTTTATTCCACATTGTTCTTCCACTCTAGACAGGATCTCCAATATTGATCCCTTTCTGAGTGGTTGGCATTGGTAGCCAGGCATCATCTAATTCTTCTGGTCTCAGAGTCATGTAGGCTGAGGTCCCCATGGTCCATTAGTCCCTTGGATTAATTGTTTCCATGTGTCTTTGATTTTCCTCATTCTTCTTTGCTCCAGAGAAAGAGAGACCAATAGTTACATCTTAGATGATCACTTTTAAGTATTTAAGACCCTAGTTAGTATTTACTGAAGTATAATGTAGAACAATATTTTTGTATACTTTACTATAGCACATTAAGTCTTATAGAAGTTAAAAAGCTCCTGAGGTATGGCAAAGAAAAGAATATCCTTTTCAAGGAAAGGATAGCAAGACTTGGAATTATTGACTGTGCTCAGGTTAGGGCTTTACCAGGTCAAAGTGAAGCCCTCTCAGGCCACAGAAAGCCCAAAGAAGAAGGGTTAACAGTTTCTTATACTCCTAAACACATCAACCTGAAGCTTCAACATAATTATATAATAAGGTTGCAAAAACTGCCTTCAACAAGGCACAATAACAAGATTTACTATCCAGGTTCCAGTTAACTTTAGTACTGTTGCTAATTATCATATAAAATGATTAGGCATCACACGTGTGCAATCACATAGCAATCACTGAAAAATAACTAGTCTGTAAAGATGTCTAGTCATTGCAAGTCCTAGGAGGGTTTAGGCATGGCACTTAAGAGGCTGCAAAGATGTACAAAGCATAAAAAGATGCTACATTCAGAAAATGAATAACTGTTAATAAAATAATTTTCTAATGACATTATTGGAAAGGAACATATATTTGAAATAAGGGTTATAGGAACTATTTGTGCTCCATTCTTCAAGACAAGGAAATCATTTATAAAAAGCATTTAACTTTTTCTTAACAGAGGTCCACCATTTGAAAAACAGTTTCAGCCAGCTTAGACTGGGACAACAATCTTTTATCTGGTGATTGGGTTGTAGAATTGGCCCTTAGTCTCAAAGATAAGCAAAGCACCATATTATCCAGCTGATGGAGAGAGCCTAGATCATCAGCTCTTATCTGCAACAGATCTCAAACACACACCCAAAAATTATGACATACACAAGGAACTCTAACACATTGAGCAGCTGTCATTGAGAAGATACATCAAACAGAAGAATACACATCACTGGAAATGAAGTAATCTAAAAGAGATTTCAAAATAAATATATTTATAATTCTCATAGTTAATAAAGAAACTATATCTTTGAAATAAAACTGGAGATTTTCTTTAATGAATGGGAGAGGTAAAAATAAGCCTTTAGATATCTTGGAAAGAAAAAAAGAAGGCCATCATAAAAATAAAACACAGTTGCAGAAAAAATCAGCATATTTTAAATAAAAATTGAAGAAATCATCTGGAACAGACGAGAAGGACACAATGAGTTGAAAGACCAATTGAGATGTTTCAACAAACAGAGGCAACACTACAAGCACTCACTCTCCTATGCCAAGAAATTTGGAAAACAGCTACATGGCCAATCAACTGGAGGAGATTCATGTTTGTACTCATTCAAAAGAAATGTGTTCCAAAAGAATGCAGAAATTATAGAACAACATCTTTAATATCACTCACGAGTAAAATTTTTCTGAGTACAGTTCAAAAATGATTGCAGCAGTACATTGACAGGGAACTGCCAGAAATTCAAGCTGGATTCAGAAGAGGATGTGGAACAAGTGATATCACTGCTAATGTCATATGGATCTTGGCTGAAAGCACAGAATAGCAGAAAGACCTGTGTTTTATTGACTATGCAAAAGCATTTGACTATGTGGATCATAACAAATTATGGAAAACATTGAAAAGCATAAGTATTCCAGAACACTTTAATCAAGCCCATGCAGAACCTGTATGTATGCAAACAACCACTCATTTGAACAATACAAGGGGATATTGCATGGTTTAAAATCAGGAAGGATGTGCGCCAGGGTTGTATCCTTTCAACATAGGAAGGACCAGTCCCTGGAGAAAGACATCATGCTTAGTAAAGTCAAGGGTTAGCAAAATAGAAGAAGACTCTCAACAAGATGGATTGGCACAGTAGCTGCAATGATGGGTTCAAAGATAACAATTGTGAGGAAGGATCAGGATGAGGCAATGTTTTGTTCTGTTATAGAGAGGGTTGCTAAGAGTCAGAACCAACTTGATGGCACCTAACAAGAACATTAATAATCTTTACGGAAGCAGATTGCCAAGTCTTTCTCCCACAGAGCAGGCTGGTGGGTTCAAACCACTTACCTTTCATTCAGCAGTCAAACACTTAACCACTGTGTGCCCTGGGTGCTTTATAGAATGGTAGTTGTTGTTGTTGTTGTTATGTGCTGTCAAGTCAGACCCGACTCATAGTGACCCCTCCTTGGGTTTCCGAGGCAATATCACTATGGAAGTAGATTGCCCCATCTTCCTTCTGAGGAGTGGCTGGTGGGTTTGAACTGCCAGCCTTTGGTTAACAGTCAAGTGCCTTAGGCACTATGCTACCAGGGCTCCTACAGTGGTAGTAGCCAATTCATATTGTAGTAGCCAGTTCAAATTTAGGAGGGAAAGACTATGTGTTCAAGCCGTATATAGCCTCTATCTCTGCCATTATAGCTATTTCATTCATCAGACCATTAAGCAAACACTGGAATGGCTGAGGGGAAAAAATGACATTAAGAAGCGAAGTCATTTTGTGATCCTAATAATTAAGAACCTTCTCCATAGTGGATAATTCTGGTGATCATTTACATAGGATACAAACACATATTCACAGTCCAAGGTATCAACAGGTACCAAAACCTATTGCCTTTAATCTATTTTGACTAATGGAGAGCTCATGTGACAAGGTAGAACTCTTTCATAGAGTTTTCTTGGCTATAATCCTTATGGAAATAGATTACCTAGCCTTTTTCCACAGAATCACTGAGTGGGTTCATCAAGCATTAAGTTAATAGCTGAGGGCTAGCTGCTTGTGGCACCCAGGGGCACCCAAGACATAAGTCATATATTTTTTCCTCAAACTTCCTAGTCACCAATTTTCCAATTGTGTTATTTGTTTCAGGTAACTAACCAGTTGACTGTCAATTTGCCAAAGACAATAAGTCACTGTAGATACCTACCTTGGGCCACCTTTCCTTCAGCACAAAGTGGGAAACGAAATGTACCACCAAAAGTTCTACTTACTTGAAGGGTCTTACTTCACCACTCCCTTTCCCACTCCCAGAAAGAGTTGGGAGTATTGCACCTCTCCAACCCAAACTGACAATATTATCCCATGCAGATCCATCCATACACCAGGCCCATTATTCCTTTTTCTCCAATGACTTCTACCAAGAAATTCCATGTGAAACTCTAAATATGGGTTTAGAAGGTGACTATGAAGGTTCAGATATGGCAGGAATCTGAACCACATATTAATGCAGTTGACTATTACATTCCAGATCTGCTTAAGCCAAGTCTCATATAAATTCCTTCCACTTTATAGTAGAATACAGCAAGGAATGCAATTTTATGTTTCAGTAGACCAGATAATAACCAGTTTATGATGCAAAATCCAGGCCACATGGTTACTTGGTATCCCATGACCAGGTGTTGTTTTTTTTGTTTGTTTGTTTGATTGTTTTTAAAATCAGGTCCTAATAGCAATGTAGGAGCTATTTACTTTTCAAATGAAAATATTGTTGTCCAAAGACAGTAAAGCTCTGTTTCCCAATGACTTTATACAACATCTCTTTTTGCCTCAGGTATTTCCAATAAAATTGCATATGTTAGTTCATAAAGGGTAAGTTGTAGGACTGGTATTGCTGCAGAGCCCTATCTCTCTCCAGGCTCCATTGAAAACTAGCAATTTTACTAAACATACAGTAAATAGGTTAGATAAGCATATCCAAATATGCTGTATTATGTGCAGCCTTCAAAATCCAAAGAAGTCCAAAATGTGGTGCATATCATTATTTATGGGAGGTGCCGTAAGCTGCAGAAGAAGTATCCTGCTTTATAGCGGATATATACCAAACACGGGTCCAGAAATTGCACCCCAGAAACATCACCTCAAGCAGACCTTTGAAGTTTTGCAAAAATTATTTATTTCTCTCTAGTATAGATAAGCCTTGCTAAGGCATTTTGGATGTTTGCTACTTTATTCTCACTGGATCCAATTAGTGCACTATCATCACTAATGAACCAGTATAATGTTGCATTACCAATATGATCAAGGACCCTCTGAACCATATTACAAGATCAAGAGAAAGCATAAAATTTGACAATGTCCTGGGGCAGTCAGTAAAATTATACTGTTGTTTCTGTCATATAAATACAGACTGCTTCTGATTTTATTAATTGATTGGAAAATGGAGGAGAGCATTTGTCAAGTCAATGGCTGCATATTAAGTTCCAGGTACTGTGCTGATTTACTTCAGTAAAGATACTACATTTGGAATTGCAGCTGTGGCCAGCATGATTACCTGATTATGTGTGAGATAATCTATTTTGGTTTTCTAGGGACCACCTGGATTTTGAGTAAAATGTTAAGTGTAGTTAGTGATCAAACAGTTGAGTTACACGTAGGCAGAACATGGTAGCAATCACCACTTGTGCATCTCTCAGGTCTTTGATTAAGGGACAAATTTATGTTATTTCCACAGAGATGTAATATTGCTTTTGATGCAATATTTTGGTGAGGAGTGTTGAAGACAGTTGCAGAGCTTTCACAAGGTCCTTACTATCGTAATAGCCCTTACTCCACTGGTCTGAACCAATGTGGTGAGTCTGACAGATACTAATTGTACGTATTTCCACCATGTATTGTGAGACTGGAACAATAATAATAGGACAGGTCTATAGTCTATGGTGCAATGCCTAATGCATTTGACTGCTAACCAGAATGCTGGTGGTTCAAAGCCACCAGCCTGTCCAAGGAAGGGAAATGGGGCAATCTACTTCCATAAAGACTTACTGCCATGAAACTCAATTGTGGTCGCTATGAGTCAGCATCAACTTGATGGCAGTGGGGTTTTTGTTGTTTGTTTGTTTGTTTTTAATAGTGTGTTAGACATTTTTTGAGATGGAACAGGGCCTAAATTTGAGAGATGATATAGAAGCCCCACTGTGTCTATAATTACATTTTAGATCTTAAGAGGATCAATAATTATTTAGATCCAGTATCTAACAATGCCTAGGAATTAGAGGTTTTCCTTTTGCATAATGCTCAGTCACTCTGAGATCGCTCTAGGAAAGCTTCAAGGGGATTCACAGTACACATTTGTGAATAGTGAAAAGTTGCTTTCCACAAAATCATCTGACCTCCCTCTCAGCCAAGGTTGTACGGTTCTGTGAAATAACATAGTTCTAGAAACAGAATATAAGTCCACAAATTGTACAGTAAAGTGAGTTAGGTTTCTACCCAACAGTCCTAGAAGTTCTTTTTGTTTAAGTCTCTTACAAGGTTGCTCATAATTTATTCCTATAGACTAACTAGTATATATTCTGTATGCATCACAATCAATTAGCCTAGGCCACAGATTTTTGTGGGTCAAAATGTTCTGATTATATTCCATCTCTATGGCTTATTGTGATAATGTAGTCCATGTGGTCTATGATGATTAAGCATTGACATACAGCACCTAGCACATCGTTGTTGTTAGCTGCTGTTGAGATGGCCCATGATTTATGCACAATTAAACAGAGCACTGACAAGTCTGGTACCATTTCCATGATAAGTTGCAGATCAGACCATTATGATCCATAGGGCTCTCATTAGCTGATTTTTGGAAGTAGATTGCTAGGCCTTTCCTCCTAGTCATCATAGTCTCTAAGCTTCACTGAAACTTGTTCAACATCATAGCAATGTGCAAGCTTCCATTAACACTGTAAAACAAACCAAAAACCAAATGCCCTGCCATCAAATTGATTACAACTCATAGCGACCCCTATTCAGAGGCAGTAAATCTTTAGGGAAGTAGATTGCCCAAATTCCTTCTGCAAAGCGGCTGGTGGGTTTGAACCAGCAGCTTTCTGGTTAGCAGTCAAATACCTTAGGCACTCCACTCGCAGAGCTCCTTACTATCGCTATAAACCAAACCAAACTCGAATCACTGCCATCAAGTCGATTCCAACTCATAGCAACCACCTTTGGGGCTTCCGAGGTGGTAAATCTTTACAGAAATAGATTGCCAAGTCTTCATTCCACAGAGTGGCTGGTGGGTTTGAACTTCCAGCCTTCTGGTTAGCAGTCAAATGCCTTAGGGACTACACCACCAGAGCTCCTTTACTACCACTATGGAGACCCTTTATTTTCATTGAAATCAAGAAACTGAATTTGAATTGTATATGTCCAACTTTATCCATGGTCAGTAGAGGTTAGCCACCACACAACTCTTTAAGACCAATGGAGTCCTTTCTTTTTACTTCTTTGATGAATGGAGAGTCATCTGCACCCACACAGGAGTGGTGATTGAGAGGTGAGTGCTGAACAAGTTGCATATATAAATCCACTACAACATTTACATGTTTCTGAGGCTTTGGGATGTTACAGAATGCCAAGAACATTCTTGATAATTTAACCTAAATATCACTCCCAGATGAGTAAAAGAATGTAATAAATACCAAACCCAGATTGAGTACATACCTCTCAATGAATTTGGCCTGATCAAGCCTTGTATTTCAGCACCCTTAATTTAATTTTCCCATACATGTTGTGCAGGATATTTCTAATAATGATTGATGATGTCTTTTAAATTTTGATGTATAGTATACCTCTTTCTAAACTAGTCTAGGATATCTCATACTTGTCCTGGAAGCAACAAGAGTTGATGACGGTGAGCCAGGAAGAGAACTGGAGAAAAGATTTTTATGTTGAGTAGGGCTCATTCCCTCAGATGGTAGGGATGTCATGTCTCTGCCAATAAGGAAGTTTCAGTAAAATTTAAAGGTTCAGTTCAGCATTGTCCATGTGTGCTGACAAGTTCCAGCACCATATCTGGGTACTCTTCCTTCTCCACTAGTGCCTTTATTTAGGTTTAAAAACTAGTACTTTATTTTTGTTCCAGCTCTGAAATTTTTATTATTAGAGAGATCTTAGATTCAGACCTTAACCATTTCTGCCCTGTACCACAGGGAATGAAATGTCACTTCAGACTTGCAAAAGTGGCCTTATGATCTTCCTCTTGTTCTTGTTGTGGTTGTGTGCTGTCGAATCGATTCCAACTTAAAGTGACCCTACATGACAGAGAGAACTTCCCTATGGGGTTCTTGAGGCTATAATCTTTACAGAAACAGATTGCCAAGTCTTTTCTCCTACAGGATGGCTGGTGGGTTTAAACCACAAACCTTGAGGAGCTCTGGTAGCATAGTGCCTAAGGCACTTGACTACTAACCAGAAGGCTGGCAGTTCAAACCCACCATCCACTTCTTGGAAGGAAGGTTGGGCAATCTACTTCGGTAATGATACTGCCTGGAAACCCAAGAAGAGGTCACTAAGAGTCAGATCCGACTCCACGGCAGTGAGTTTGTTTTTCATTTGGTTTATAGGTGAACAGCTAAGCGCTTAACCATTGCACCACCAGGGTTCCTTTATGATCTCTGTATTTGTTCAAAAATGTGTAGTCATTGCTCACACTATCTCCTTCTAATCTGTGTAGACCCTCTAGGCTCATATGAAGGAATTAGTTGAATCCTCAGTCTTTAACATCCATTACTATTATTGCCATAGAAACTAATACAACAGCCACTTGATCTCCTAGTTCTTCTCTACTTAACATGTGGTTTTATATCAACTACATCAACATCACCTGAGAGCCTTTTAGAAATAGAGACTCTTGGATGTCATCACTGACCTATCGTATCAATAACATCATTTTAACAAGAACCTATTGGGATTTCATGTGCAGGCACGTCTTAGAGATACAGTGGCTTCAGTTCCAGAGCACCACAATAATGCCATTATTGCAATAAAAGGGTCACATAAAATTTTTAGTTACCCAGGTTTTGGTATATATAAAAGTTATGTTTACACTATCCCATAGTCTATTAAGTATGCAATAGCTAATGAATAAGTGTGAAATATTGTGAGAATTACCAAAATGTGACACAGAGACAAGATGTGAGCACATGCTATTGGGAAAATGGTGCCAACAGAGTTGCTTGACTCAGAGTTGCCACAAACCTTCAATTTTTAAAAAAACACAATATCTGTGAAGCACAATAAAGTGCAATAAAACAAGGTATCCTGCACATTAAATTTTGAGAAGCACTGTCCTAATTGATTTGTGATAGTTTGAGTGATTGTGATGCCAATGTATGCCATAGATTTTCTGTGACACATTTCATCCTAATATATCTTCAATATCATTATATCCCAGATATCATTTTGACAGTCTATTTCCTCAGACCACTTCCCAGAAAATAGGAAGAAAAAAAAAAGATCTGTACTAATTTAAGGATGAAAATTAAAAAGAATATTTACAAAGCGTGAATAATGACAAAATAGTATATTATAAAGTTGTCAAAACATACACAGATGCACATATGACAGAGCCCATTTCCATGGGAATTTAGCCCCTTTAAATTATACCCTTAAAACTTAATGTAATTTTTATTTATCTATGCTCCTATCTGGTTAATATAATTGAAGGAAACCACCTTAGGAAAATAAGTAGTCAAGGTAAAGTAAATTTAAAATAGAAAATAAAATGGAAAAGCAAACAACTATAAAAGAGGGTCAGAAATAAGACCATACAAAAAAAATTACATGCCATATGTTGTTGTTGTTGTTGTTTGCCGGCAAGTCGGCTCTGACTCATAGCGACCCCTCCTTGGGTTTCTGAGGCAGTATCACTATGGAAGTAGGATTGCCCAACCTTCCTTCTGGGGAGTGACTGGTGGGTTTGAATCGCCAGCCTTCTGGTTAGCAGTCAAGTGCCTTAGGCACTATGCTACCAGAGCTCCTATAGTTGGGTCCAAACATAGCTATGAATTCCAGCAATGAACAAGGAAATGTGCACAAAGATATATCTTCAGATGTATCAGCTTTTCCTACTTAAACAACAGAAATACATAACTTATTCAAAGAGATAATGACTATATAATTTAGTGGTGTTCTCAACAATAACTTTTATCATATAAAAAAAGTTTGTGATTGAATGTTAAATCAACATGTAACTGTAAAGGCATTATTTAGCATGTAAATAGTTTGTCACTGTGTTAGATATTATGTAAAAATAAATAAACAAATAAAACTAATGAAAAAATGTAAATACTGTTCCATAATTCCTCATGACCCTGAGACCAGAAGAACTAGATGGTTCCTGGCTACCACTGCCAACCACTCAGAAAGAGATCAAAATTGGAAATCCTGGATATAGTGGGGAGCTCTGATGGTGTGGTGCCTAAGGTATTTGACTGCTAACGAGAAGGTTGGCTGTTCAAACCCACCAGCTGCTCCCCAGAAGGAAGATGGGGTAATCTACTTCCGTAAAGATTTACCACCTCAGAAACTCAAAGGGGGTCACTATGAGTCAGAATCTACTCAATGGCAGTGGATTTGGGGGATATACCAGGGGATATAATGAGGAATATGTGGAACAAAACTCAAGAATATAAGAAAGACCAGGTTCCCTGTCTGATAGAGACTGATGTAACCTCTGTGACTATGGCCCCTAGTTACCCTTCAGTCCTGGAATTAAACTCACTCTTGTGACTTAACTTTCCGCAAAAAAATAGACAGGCCTCACGATGAAACATTAGACCAGGGAGGGCTACTACAAATATTATTATATATGTCTCACTGAAAATATGTTTATGCTTTTCCTTTTTGTTTATACCTAAGATTCTAATTGCCAGGCCATATGATATACATATTCAATTTTGGTAGAAAATGCCAAACTGTTTTCTAAAGAGAAAAATTCAATTTATGATCATACCAGCAATTTATAATAGCTCCTGCTGTTTGTTTATTCATCCACAATAGCAACAACAACAAAGAAAGCCAAACTCACTGCCATTGAGTTGATTCTGATTCATAGCGACTCCCTTGTGTTTCCAAAGCTGTAAATCTTTATGGAAGCAGACTGTCCCATTTTTCAGCCATGGAGTAGCTGGTGGGTTCAAATCACTGACCTTTAGGTTAGCAGCCAAATGCCTTAACCACTACACCACCAGAGCTCCTTTACTCACTAATACATGGAATTATTTGTCTTTTTTATTGTATTTTGTCACTTAGCAAAATAATTTTTTATATTACTTTGTATCCAGTCACTTTGAAAACTTTACCTATAAATTCTAATAATTTATAGTTTTAAAATTATTATATATGCAATAATATCATGACCTAAGGTTGCTTTTAGGAGAAATAATAAAGCATCATTCCCAAAAAGAGTCGAAGCAGAATCTTAAATTTTTATTCTGATCATTCCAGGAAGCAGCCAAAGGAAATGATTCCTTTCTGGGCACAGCTAGATTCAGTGACCAAACTGACCTAAGGGATGTGGTTCAGAGAAGATAAGAGGCTTAGAATCAGAAAACTTTGTGAAGGAAATTTTGAGGAGATTATTGCAATAATGTCAAATTCTTTTGATGGTTGGAAATGTGGAAGATTCTTGACTATCAGTCTATATTTGAGTTGTTCAATTAAAAAAACAAACAAAAAAAAAAAACAACACACACCATTGCCAAACCGTAAACAGCACAGATTGGTTTCAATGCCCACAATTGTTTGGTTGGTAACCTGAAAATGTGTCCACAGTTGTGAGGAATCATCAATAGCCTCAACAGGGACTCAAAAGTCTGATGAACTCAAGCAGTAAGAAGCACATGGAGACAATATTGTCTCTAATGTGGTCTTTCTCACTATAAGACACATGGACTCTGGTCAAGAGTCACAAATCTGGCATGCATTGGTAGCCTCTGCATCAGAAGTATAGATTACTTTGCTTTGTTCCTGATCTATGATAGTGGATTATGTTCAGTGCAACGAGAGATCAAGGCAGCATTAGTGGTAATCATTCTCATCAGAGAATGGGCTTTTATGTGGGTTGTAAACAAGTGATGTGGATAGTTCAATCAGAGCCTTGAAGGATGTCTTATTTTGCCAGTGGGTAGTTTTCCAAGTGGTAGACAAATCATTCATGTAGGCCATTGGCAACAGCTCAAGAATTATAAATAAATAAATAGGTGAATGAAAGAATAACAATGTTCATCAAGGAAGTATTGGTCAGTATCTTAGGCTGAGTTTGCTTGAGAAACAAAACCAGTGAAGCTTAGAGAAGAGAGAGAGATTTATCTCAGGGAAATGGCTCACAAAGTTGTAGAGTCTGGCAAGTACCAAATCTGTGGGTCAAACAGCAAGCTGGAGGCTTCTCTGGACTCATACAGCTGCAGAGGCTGATGAGACCAAGGTCAGCAGACAATACAGCAGGCTTCTAGCTTCAGAGGCTAGTGAATCCAACATCAGCAGGTAAAATGGCAGGCTATTAGTTTATAGGCTGTGAAGACAACTAACTATTCCAGTATCACAGGCAACACAGCAGGCCATTGGTTCTAGTCCAGATGATGACAAGGATCCTGAGCAAAAAGCCAGAGATATTTCCCAGAGCTGTTCCATATATATTGTAAGCAGGCCACACCCCAAAGGAAACTCCCTTTCAATTGATTGACTGCTCATAACAGATTTCATCAAGGAGGTGATTACAATATATCAGATTTCATCATAAGGGATAACTACATCATAACCACTAAACCACTTAGAATAGTGGTCCAACCAAGATGACACACAACCTTAACTATCATGGTCAGTGAGACAAGAATGGCCTTGACTTCTACTCACTGAGTGGAACAGCAACATTCATTTTAGTTCTACATGAGTGACACTAAGGTATGACAGCTACAAGAGTCCAGGGTAAACACATTGCAGCTTACCTGAACCACCAGTGAATCACACCCATGCATTTAAAGAAAGCTCTGATCAATTAATCAACACCAGAGGAAGCAGCAGTCAAGACATCAGACAATGTATTGCACTAGGCAAATCTGCTGCAAAAGACCTCTTTTAAGTGCTGAAAAGCAAAGATATCTCTTTGAAGACTAAGATATTCCTAACTCAAGCCATGGTGTTCTCAACTGCCGCAACTGCCTCACATGCATGTGAAAACTCAGCAATGAATAAGGGAGAACAAAGAAGAGTTGATGCTTTTGAGTTGTGGCATTGGCAGAGAATACTGAAATTACCATGGACCAGAAGAACTAACCAATTTGTCATGGGTAAGTGAAGCCAGAACACTCCTTGGAAGTGAGAATGGCCAGAGTCACCTGCTTTGGTCATGTTGTCAGAAGGGACCATCCCTGGAGAAGGATATCATGCTTGGAAAAGTGGAGGGTCAACAAAAAAGGGAAGGCCCTCAACAAGATGGATTGACACAGTGGCTGCAATGACACACTCATGTATAGCAGGGATTATGAGGCTGGCTCAGGACCAAGAAGTGTTTCCTTCTGTTGTACATAGGGTTGCTATGAGTCAGAGCCAACTCAACAACAACTAAAAACAACAACAACTAATCAATTAAGAAAGCCATTGGGCCAAAGTCTTTGCTTCAGATAGCAGAATAGGGGAAAAATTTTCCCTAAAGTGATGACAATTACTTTTTCCTGTAAAACTGACATGCCACTGAAGCCAGGACAGCTGCATTTCTGCATATACCATTTCAATTAACCAGAAAGGCTTTGGGGGCCCTTCCTACTTTATTGGTCATTGAAACCAAGTTGGCATACCCCCAAAATTGTAATATCTGGCCAGAAAGAATCACAAGACCTCCATGGGTCATGTTTTCAGTTTCTACAAAAGCCTAGTAATAAGCTAAAGCTGTTTACCAAAAAAGTTGGATCTTGTAATCACGTAAAACAGACAAGTCCAAAATCTTGTAAAACAGATAAGAGCGATCTCTAGTTATATTCCACTAGCAATTATCTACATGTGGCTTTTTACAATCAGTAAAATTCCACCAGCATTTATGGGATATGGAAATACAAGCATGTAACACATAAATTCCAACTGCACATTCAGATATAGAAGCCACAACAAAAATAGTGATTTTTTTTCCCAAAAAGCCCCACCTATAATGTCACATTAGCATCCTGTCTCCACTGTGAACCCTGCCCAAAACCCATTACATGAATCTGAGCATCTTTTCTTTTCATAGGTGCTAGTAGAACAGTGACTTCTGCTTCTGTATGTAACAAAGTCATAAAAGTTTGAGTCTCTCTTCTCCATAAAACTCCCCAGCATACGTAGATGAATGCATATAGCCTGCTATTCCTCCTGAGAACAGGGATACATCAGCCTCATCTCTAATAATCTTTCTACTTAAAGTAGCTGGTTTTGAACTGGGGAGGGATGGCTTAGGGGGTACAGAGAGAGATAGTGGCTCAGTAACATTAAACAATACTTTGCATTCACTTTCAGTTTCAAGTTGTGTGGTAGCACTTTATGACTCAACTAAATGAATTTCTAATGTTTGGGGCCAATCCAAAACTATATCATATGGCAAAACTATATCATCTATTTCAGCCTTGAGAATCCATGACTCAATACTTGTAGCCATATATTTCTTCCCATCTAAGGCCAAATATTTGCAGCCTCTGGCAGAGTTGGGCTTGGCTTGCACAGTGTTGACCTTCTTTGAGTATTCCATCTATTCCAGGGCTTCTACTGACCAATTACCAAATTAAAATCCCATAAATTCTCATCTTGTTTCAACATAAGGACAAGATAAGTTTTCCTTTGTGACAGGGCTAAATGTAAGAATTTATTTAAAAAAATAAAAATAAACTGGGGGGCTGTTTCTCACTTTCCAGTAGGTCACCAGTTTAGACAGCCCAAATATTAGTCATCTATGTTTTCTCACAGGACTCTTCTTTCTCAGGAAAATCTCCATAGGAGAGCCAATGTTTCTCTTTAGTAATTAGGACCCTGAGATATTTTACTGTGATCTCTGAATGGATCTAAGGTTGGCAAGTTACCAGGCAAGAGAGGCTGAGCCATAACACAGTCTAAATTTTGCCATTCTTTCTTAATAAGCATTGAATGTCATATCTCCTCATTTCTCAAGTGAATAACCCACATCTTAATAATTTTCCTGGTTTCTGCTCATAGTTACTGTCAACTTCCATCCATTTATATTCAGTCTGTTTGCTTCTCTGTACCTGTTGTCTAGAGGAGATCAGAATATTTTGTTCAACCAAAGTGAATTTTAATACAATGGAGGGAATCCGAGACTGACCACCCTACTGAACATAAATCAATTTTTGGTACAGTGATTTTGTGTATTCCTTCCATCTTCTACTGATGCTTCCTGCATCGTTCAATATTTGCCCATAGAAGCTTTCAATACTACAGCTTGAGGCTTTAATTTTTTCTTTATTTCTTTCAGCTTGAGATATGCAGAGAGTGTTCTTCCCTCTTCATTTTCTAACTTCAAGTCTTTGCATATTTCATTATACTTTATTTTGTCTTCTCAAGCCATCCTTTGAAATCTTCTATTCAGCTCTTTTACATCATCATGTCTTCCATTCACATTAGCTTCTCTCCTGAGAGCAAGTTTCAGAGTCTCTTCAGGCGTTCATTTCGGTCTTTTCTGCATTGTCTACATTTCCAATGACCTTTTGCTTCCTTCATGGCTTGTCTTGTCTTTGGTTGTTGGTGTTTAAGGTGTCAAATCTATTCTTCACATGGTCCCTAAATTCAGGTGTGATTTATTCAACGTCATATTTTGGCTCTCGTGCACTTGTCTTTTCTTCACTTAAACTTAAACTTGTGTTTGAGCAATTGACAGTTAGTTTCAAAGACTACAACTGGCCTTTTTCTGACTGATGATATTGAGCTTCTCCAGTGTCTCTTTCCACAAATGTTGCTGTCATTGTTTTAGATGCTGTCGAGTAGTCTCCGACTCATAGTGACCCTATGTAGTGCAGAATGAAACACTTTGTTCTTGTGCCAGCCTCACGATCTTTCCTATACCTGAGCCCATTGTTGTAGCCATTGTGTCAATCCACCTTGCTGAGGGCCTTCCCCTTTATCATTGACCCTCCATTTTACCAAGCATAATATCCTTCTCCAAAGAAAGGTCCCTTCTGACTATATGACCAAAGTAGGTGAGACAAAGTCTGGCTATTCTAGCTTTCAAGGAGCATTCCGGCAGCACTTCTTCCAGGACAGATCTGTTAGTACTTTCAGCAGTCCATGATATTTTCAGTACTCTTCACCAACACCACAGCTCAAAAGCATCAACTCTTCTTCGGTTTTCCTTGTTCATTGTCCAGCTCTCATATGCATGTGAGGTGATTGAAAATACCATGGCTTGGGTTAGGCACATCTTAGTCTTCAAAGAGACATCTTTGCTCTTCAGCACATGAAAGAGGTCTTTGGCAGCAGTTTTGCCAAGTCTGATACTGTCTGATGTCTTGGCTGCTGCTTCCACTGGTGTTGATTGTAGAACTAAGTAATATGAAGTCTTTTATGGCTTCAATCTTTTATCCATTTATCATGATACTGTTTACTAGTCCAGTTGTGAGAATTTTTGTTTTCTTTATATTGAGGTGTAATCTATACTGCAGACTGTATTCTTCAATCTCCATCAGTAAGTGCTTCAAGTCATCCTCATTTTCAGCAAGCAAAGTTGTGTCATCTGTGAATTGCAGATTGTTAATGAGTCTTCCTGCAATAATGATGCCACGGTCTTCTTTATATAGTCCAGCTTCCTTGATTATTTGCTCAGCACAAATGATCGGTAAGCATGTTGAAAGGATACCCCCTGACGCACTCTCTTCCCTGATTTTAAACCATGCAGTATCCCCTTATTCTGTTCAAACGACAGACTCCTGGTCTATGTGCAGGTTCCTCATGAATACAATGAAGTGTTCTGGAATTCCCATTCTTCTCAATGTTACCCATAATTTGTTATGATCCACACAATCAAATGCTTTTGCAGAGTCAATAAAACACAAGTAAACATCTTCCTGGTATTCTTTGCTTTGAGCCAAGATCCATCTGATATCAGCAATGATATCCTGCATTCCACGTCCTCTTCTGAATCCAGCTTGCATTTCTGGAAGTTCTCTGTCAATATACTGCTGCAACTTTTTTTGAGTTATCTTTGGCAAGATTTTACTTGTGTGTAATATTAATAATATTGCTCAATAATTTCCAAATTCTGTGGGACCATCTTTCTTTGGAATGGGTATAAATATGGATCTCTTCCACTTGGTTGGCCAATATACTGACTACATATTGCCCATAGAATCTTTCAATATTGCAACCCAAGGCTTCAATTTCCTCTTCAGTTCTTTCAGCTTGAGTAATGCTGACTGTGTTCTTCTCTTTTGGTATTCTAACTCCATGTCTTTGCACATTTCATTATAATAATTGTCTTTGTCTTCTTGAGCTGCTCTTTGAAATCTTTTGTTCAGCTTTTTAATCTTGCAATTTCCTCCATTTGCTTTAGCTACTCTCTATTCAAGGGCAAGTTTCAGAGTCTCTTCTGACATTCATTTTGGTCTTTTCTTTCTTTCTTATATTTTTAATGACCTCTTACTTTCTTCACGGGTGATGCTCTTGGTATCATCCCACAATTCCTGTAGTTTTCAGTCATTGGTGTTCAATGTATCAAATCTATGCTTTAGATAATCTCTAAATTCAGGAGGGATATAATCAAGATCATATTTTGGCTCTCGTGGACTTCTTTTAATTGTCTTCAGCTTCAGCTTGAACTTGCATATAAGCAGTTGATGTTCTGTTCCCCAGTCAGCTCCTGTCCCTGTTTTGCCTGAAGTTAATGAGTTTCTCCATTGCCTCTTGCCACAGATAGAGTCAATCTAATATATTACAATTCCTGTGTATTTTATCTGGTAAAGTCCATGTATATAGCCACCATTTGTGTTGTCGAAAAAAGGTATTTGCAATGAACAAGTCTTTGCTCCTACAAAATTCTATCATGCGATCTCCAGCATTATTTCTATCATGAAGGCCATATTTTCCAATTACTGGTGATTCTTCTTTGTTTGTAACTTTTGCATTCCAATCACCAGTGATAATCAACACATCTTGATTTCATGTTCTGTCAATTTCAAACTGCAGAAATTGGTAAAAATACTCAATTTCCTTGTCTTTGGCTTTGGTGGTTGGTGTGTAATTTTAAATAATAGTAATATTAACTGATTTTCCTTGTAAGCAAATGGATATTTTCCTATCACTGACAGCATTGTACTTCGAAACAGATCTTTATATATTCTTTGTGATGATGAATGCCACGCCATTCCTCTTTAATTTGTCATTCCTGGCATAGTAGAGCATATGGTTGTCTAATTTAAAATGACCAAAACTAGTCCATTTCAGCTCACTAATGCCTAGGATATCGATCTTTATGCATTCCATTTCATTTTTGGTAACTTCCAATTTTCCTAGATTCATACTTCATACATTCCATGTTCCAATTATTAATGGATATTTGCAGCTGTTTTTTTCTCATTTTAGACGTGCCACCTCAGCAAATGGAGGTCCCAAAAGCTTTACTTTATCCACATTATTAAGGTCAGCTCTACTCTGAAGAGGCAGCTCTTCTCCAGTCATATTTTGAGTGTCTTCTGACCTGAGGGGCTCATTTTCCAGCACTATATGAGACAATGTTTCAGGGCTATTCATAAAGTTTTCCAGTAACATATCAGACAGTGTTTCACTGTTATTCATAAAGTTTTCACTGGCCAATTCTTTGAGAAGTGGATGGCCTCTTCCTTCTTCCAAGTCTGTGTTAGCAACCACCACAGTACAACAAACTAACAGACAGGTTCATCTCCCTTAGTTATTCCAAACTGCTCTGCTCACTTCCTGGCCCACAGATGTAGTCAATTTGATTCCTATGTATTCCATCTGGTGAGGTCTAAGTTTATAGTCACCATTTATGTTGTTGAAGAAACAGTATTTGCAATGAATAAGTCATTGGTCTTTCAAAATTCTGTCATGCAATCTCCAGCTTCATTTGTATCACCAGAGCCATATATTCCAACTACAGATCCTTTATCTTTGTTTCTGATGTTTGCCTTCTTATCACAAATAATTCCCAGTACATCATAATTGATGTTTGGTCAATTTCAGACTGCACAAGTTAGTAAAAATCTTCAATTCTTCATCTTTGGCTTTAGTGGTTGATACATAAATTTGAATAATAGTGTTGTTGTTATGTGCCATCGAGTCGGCCCCAACTCATAGTGACCCCTCCTTGGGTTTCGGAGGCAGTATCACTACAGAAGTAGGATTGCCCAACCTTCCTTCTGAGGAGTGGCTGGTGGGTTTGAACCTCCAGCCTTCTGGTTAGCAGCCAAGTGTCTTAGGCACTATGCTACCAGAGCTCGTCCTAACTAATTTTCCTTGTATGCATATGGCTATTATCCTTCAGTGAAAACATTCTCCTTATTCTACTGTATCTATTCCCATAAAAACAAAAAGGGGGGGGGGAAGGGTGCTGATGGTGCTATGCTTAAAGTATTTGACTGCTAACCAGAAAGTTGGTGGTTCAAACCCACCAGCTGCTCCACAGAAGGAAGATGGAGCAATCTACTTCCATAAACATTTACCACCTTGGAAACCCAACGAGGGTCACTGTACCTCTTCCCATAAAGAAACAAACAAAAAAGAAAAACTCACTGCCATCAAGTCAATTCTACTCATAGCAGCCCCTCCTTGGGTTTTCAAGGTGGTACCGCTAAGGAAGTATATTGCCCATTATTCCTTCCAAGGAGTGGCTGGTGGGTTTGAACCACCAGGCTTCTGCTTAGCAGTCAAATGCCTTACGCACTACACCACCAGGGCTTCCCTTAAATCCTGTTGACCTCTAAAGGCATCAACCTTTCTCCTCTAGAAACCCATGTATTTGTGAGTATCCCATCCTTGTTACCAAAACTGTGACAATCTGTCTAAAATCTGAGATTTTACTCTATTTTCCAACTAAACTATTCCACCACAATTTTATAGATGTTTGTTGAAAATATGAGACTCATGGGTCATATATGAAGGACTTTATTGCTCATAGCAATAGCAATAGATAAACAACATTTTTGCACCAGTTCCCTGAACCTCATTTCCCACAGTATGGTGGAACTAGTGCCAGGTGACACCTGCACATCCAGTAAGTTGAGTTGTAGGAAATGAATTCTAAGATTAGGGACCTGACTCTTTCTATCTCTTTTCTTTTTAACATAGCTAAAGCAACAAATTTGCTGTTTCAGGATTCATAAAACTAAAGTATAAATAAAAGCAAAAGAATAATAAGCATTAAGTTCTGGATGGTCATCACCTCCAAATGAGAGGAAGGGACTGTGATCTGAGAGTCACATAAAGGAGGTTCCTATTGTACTAGGTTGTTTTATTTCTTAAGCTGGTGATGAGTACATGGGTGTTAATTGTATTATTGTTTATTATACTTTAAATATGTATTGTCTGTATCATTTTTTATGTATGAACTATTCCACAGTTATTTATAAGTTATCATTCCATGTCTTGGCTTGATAAAGTCACCACCGAAGGCCCAACAAAAGCTTCTCCATCACAGATAGTTACAATTGTAGTTCCAGACATGGGTCTGAGTATGAACACAGATTTGAGCCTGGAAAGGAAGTGGAAGACAGGACAAAGTGAAAAGATTCTTGACTGGTGCTACTCACACATACCTGTACACTAAAATCACATTGGGCTAGAAACTGGACACAGCCATTAGTATTTTTTTTTCATACATCTGTATTTTTTTATTATTATTATCATAACTCTTTTTAAATACTGCATTTAATAAAATATGGTTCTACCCACAAATCAGTCCTTCCCTCTTTCTGCCTTAGTGGCCTCACTTTACTTTTTTAAGCAATATCTACAAAATGATAATAAATTTCTCCCTCTCTGCCAGTCCATGGCAACCACCAATAAACTTTGATCTCTATGCATTTGGCTACTCTAAGTATTTCATGTAAGTGAGATCATACAATATTTGTTCTCTTTTGTCTGAGTTATTTCACTTACCATACTGTTTTCGAGGTCCATAATATTTCAAGTAACATGTATCTGAACTTTACTTCTTTTCATGGCTGAATAATACTTTGCCTGGGTGGCACAGTGCCTAAGGCACTTGAATCCTAACCAGAAGGCTGACAGTTCATACCCACCAGCTACTCCTCGGAAGGAAGGTGGGGCAATCTACTTCCATAGTGATACTGCCTCAGCAACCCAAGGAAGGGTCACTATGAGTCAAAATCAACTCTATGGCAGTGAGTTTGGTTTGATTTGATATGGATATATCATATTATGCTTTTCCATTCATCAGTCAGGGGCACCTGTGTCATTTTCACCTTTTGTCTGTTGTGACTAATGCTGCTATGAACATTGGCATACAAGTATCTGTTTGAGTCCCTGCTTTCAAGTCCTTGGAGTATATGTATATGTCTAGGAATGGAGTAATTTGATCATATGGTCATTCTATATTTAACTTATTGAGGAACTGCCAAACTGCCAAACTTTTTCCACAATGGCTGCATCATTTTACATTCTCACCAGCAAAGCATGAGTGTTCCAATTTCTCTGCACCCTCACCAACTTTTATTTTATTTTCCTTTCTTTTCTTTTCTTCTTCTTCTTTTTTTTTTTTTTTTTTTTTTTTAGAAATAGCCATTCTAGTTGATGTGCAATGGTATTTTATTATGGTTTTTATTTGAATTTGTCCAATGACTAATAACATTGAGCATCTTTTCACATGCTTGTTGGTCATTTGTATACCTTCTTTAGAGAAATGTTCATTTAAGTCCTTTGTCCATTTTTTAATTGTTTGTCTTTTCATTATTGAGCTCTAAGAGTTATTATGTTGTTGTTGTTGTTAGGTGCCATTGAGTTGTCTCCAATTCATAGTGACCTTATGTACAGCAGAACTGTTTGATCATGTGCCAGCTCCAAGACCTTTGCCATACCTGAGCCCATTGTAACCACAATCCATATTGTTAAGGGTATTCCCCTTTTTTTCCTGACCCTCCACTTTACCAAGCATAATATCCTTCTCCAGGAAATAGTCTCTTCTTACAACATAACCAAAGTAAGTGAGACGAAGTCTGGCCATTCTCACTTCCAAGAAACATTCCAGCTGCACCTCTTCCAGGATAGATTTGTGAGTTCTTTTAGCTGTCCATGGTTCTTTCAGCATTCCTCGCCAATACCACAACTCAAAAGCATCAACTCTTCTTCAGTTTTCCTTAATCATTGTCCAGTTCTCACGTGTATATGAGGCGATTGAAAATATTATGGTTTCTGTCAGGCACACCTTAGTCTGCAATGAGGTATCTTTGCTCTTCAGCACCTGAAACAGGTCTTTTGAAGCAGATTGACCCAATGCAATACATCATCTGATATCCTGACTGCTGCTTCCATACATGTTGATTATAGAATGAAGTAATATGAAGTCTTTTACTATTTCAATCTTTTCTCCATTTATCATGATGCTGTGTATTGGTTCAGTTGTAAGGATTTTTGTTTTCTTTATAAAGAAATCCATACTGCGTGCAAACAGTAGTCTTCAATCTTCATCAGTAAGTGCTTCAAGTCATCCTCACTTTCAGCAACCAGAGTTGTGTCATCAGCATATCGCAAGTTGTTAATGATTCTTCCCATAATCCTGATGCCACATTCTTCTTCATAAAGTCAAGCTTCTCAGATTATTTGCTCAGCACACACGTTGAATGTGTATGATGAAAGGATACAATCTTGACACACTCCCTTCCCAAATTTTAAATGATGTAATGTCTCCTTGTTCTATTCAAGCAACTGCCTCCTGGTCTATGTACAGATTCCTCATGAGTACAATTAAATGTTGTGGAATTCCTATTCTTCTTGATGTTATCCATAATTTGTTATGATCCACAATAGAGAATGCTTTTGCGTAGCCAATAAGACACAAGTAAACATCTTTTTGGTATTCTTTGCTTTCAGCCAAGATCCATCTGACATCAGCAATGATAGCCCTTGTTCTTGTTCCATGTCCTCTTCTGAATACAGTTGCATTTCTGGAAGTTCTCTATCAATATACTGCTGCAACTGTTTTTGAAGTATTTTCAGTAAGATTTTACTTGTGTGAGATATTAATGACATTTTTCAATAATTTCCATATTCTGCAGGATCACCTTTCTTTGGAAGGGGTACAAATGAGGATCTCTTCCAGTCAGTTGGCCAGGTGGCTGTCTTCCAAATTTTTTGGCATAACCAAACAAGTGGCTCAAGCATGGCCTCTACTTGTTGAAACATCTCAATGGGTATTCTGTCAGTTCCTGGAGGCTTGCTTTCCACTATTTACTTCAGTGCAGTTTCAACTTCTTCCTTCAATATTATTGGCTCTTGATCATATGCCATCTCCTGAAATGAATGAACACCAACCAATTCTTTTTGGAACAGTGACTCTGTGTATTCTTTCCATCTTCTTTGATGTTTCCTGCATCATTCAATATCTTGCCCATAGAATTGTTCAATATTGCAACTCGAGGCTTGAATTTCCTCTTCAGTTCTTTCAGTCTGAGAAATGCCAAGTGTGTTTTTCCCTTTTGGCTTTCCAACTCCATGTCTTTGCACATTTCACTATAGTAATTGACTTTGTCTTCTCAAGCTGCTCTTTGAAATCTTCTGTTCAGCTCTTTTGTCTTGTCATTTCTTCCATTTGTGTTAGCCACTGTTCATTCAAGGAAAAATTTCAGAGTCCCTTCTGACATTCATTTTGGTCCTTTCCTGTCTTTCTAATGACTTTTTGCTTTCTTCATGGATGATGTTCTTGATGTAATCCCACAACTTGTCTGGTCTTTGGTCATTGGTGTTCAATGCATCAAATCTATTCTTTGGACAGTCTCTAAATTCAGGAAGGATATATTCAAGGTCATAGTTTGGCTTTTGTGGATTTGTTTTAATTGTCTTCAACTTCAAGTAGAACTTGCATATGAGCAGGTGATGGTCTGTTCCACAATCAGCTCCTGGCCTTGTTTTGGCTGAAGACATTGAGCTTTTCCATCGCCTCTTGCCACAGACATAGTCAATTTATTCCTCTGTACTCCATGTGGTGAAGTCAACATGTATAGCCACCATTTGTGTTGTTGAAAAAAGGTATTTGCAGTGGATAAGTCATTGGTCTTGCAAAATTTTATCATGCTGTCTCCAGTGTCATTTCTATAACTAAGGCCAAAATTTCCAACTGCTGGTGATTCTTCTTTGTTTCCAACTTTTGCATTCCAATCACCAGTGACAAGCAGCACATCTTGATTGCATGTTCAGTCAATTTCAGACTGCAGATGTTGCTGGAAATCTTTGATTTCCTCATCTTTGACTTTGGTGGTTGGTGTGTAAATTTGAATAATAGTAGTATCAACTGGCCTTCTCTGTAGGTATACGGATATTATCCTATCACTGAGAGCACAGTAATTCAGGATAGATTTTCAAAAATTCTTTGTGATGATAAATGCCACACCATTCCTCTTCAATTTGTCATTCCCAGCATAATAGATTATATGGTTGTCTGATTCAGAATGGCTAAAACCAGTCCATTTCAGCTCACTAATGCCTAGGATATTGATCTTTATGCATTCTATTTCATTTTTGACAACTTCCAATTTTCCTAGATTCTTACTTCGTGCATTCCTTGTTCCGATTATTAATGGATGTTTGCACCTATTTCTTCTCATTTTGAGTTGTGCCACATAAGCAAATGGAGATCCCGAGAGCTCTATTTTATCCATATCATTAAAGTCGGCTCTACTCTGATGAGGCAGCTCTTTCCCAGTCATATCTTGAGTGCCTGCTGACCTGAGGGGCTCATCTTTTTGACTGTATCAGGCAATTCATAAAGTTGTCCAGTAATATATCAGACAGTGTTTCACTGCTATTCATAAAAGGTTTTCAATGGCCAATTTGGAAATGGATTGTCTCTTCCTTATTCTGAGTCTGTCTCAGTTTGGAAGTGCCACTTATTATATATTATTATATATTCTGGATATTAAACCCTTATCAGATAGATGTGTTTTCAATAGGATATGGTCCAATGGGCATATTTTTTCTTTTGTTGGTTGTGCTTTTGGTGTCATATCTAAGAATTCATTGTCTAAAACAAAGACTTGAAGCATTGCCCCCTATATTTCCTCCTAAGAGTTTTATGGTTTTAGAGACTATGTTTAGGTCATTATGCATGTTTTATTAATTTTAACACATAATGTGAGAGAAGGGTCCAATTTCATTTTTCTGTATGTTTGCAGAGGAATTTTTCATCAATATTTTTAAAGAATATTGGTCTGTGGCTTTCTTTCCTCATAGTATTTTTATCTGATTTTTGTATCAGGGTAATGCTGGGTTCATAGAATGGCTTAGCAAATGTCCCTTGCTCTTGTATTCTTTGGAAGAGTTGGAGAAGGATTGGTGCTAATTCTTCTTTACATATTTGGTAGAATTCACCAGTGACACCATCTGGCTCTGGACCTTCCTTTGATGAGAAGTTTTTGATTATTAATTCAATATCTTCACTTGTTATAGATCTGTTAAGATTTTCTATTTGTTTTTGGCCAAATTTAGGTAGTTTGTGAGATTCTAGGAATTTGTCCATTTCACCTAGGCTGTCTACTTCGTTGGTGTGCAATTTTTCATAGTGTCTTTTTATAATTATTTTTATTTCTGTATAGTAGGAAACAGTGTCTCCACTTTCGTTTCTGATTTTAGTTACTTGAGTCTTCTCTCTTTTTTGTGTTTGTCAACCTAGTTAAGAGTTTGTCAGTTTTGTTGATCTTTCAAAGAACCAACTTTTGATATTGTGATTCTGTTGTTTTCCATTCTCTATTTTATTTCCCTGTATTCTCATCTTTATTATTTCCTTTTTTCTGGTAGCTTTTAACTTCATTTTCTCTGTTTTATCTAATTCTTCAAGATATAAAATTTGGTTATGGATTTGAAGTCTTTCTGATTTTAGTATAAGCTTTTATAGCTGTAAATTTCTGAGTATTGTGTTTTTGTATCCCATAAGTTTTGGTCTGTTGTGCTTTCATTTTCTTTCATTTCTATTTATTTTCTAATTTCTAATTAGGTAAGTATGTTGCAATTTCTGGACTATCTACTAATAGAAAAAGGAATACTGTGTATAATTTCCAAAAGTAGTGAGAGGAGAACAAAAAATTATTGGTGGATAATTTCTAGCAATGCAAGATAAGAAAGAGAGAAAAAGAAATATAGAACAGATAGGGAAAAAATGAAAGCACAACATAAAAGTATAGATTGGAGTGAAAATTTATCAATTATTACATTAAATATAGACTATATAAATTCTTAGTCTATACTCTAGTGGTGTAGTGCCTAAAGCAGTTGACTGCTAACCAGAAAGCTGGCAGTTCACACCCAGCCACTCCTGGGAGGAAGGTTGGGCAATCTACTTCCATAGTGTTACTGCCTCGGAAACCCAAGGAGGGGTTGCTATGAGTCGGGTCCGACTCGATGACACATAACAACAACATATAAATTCTTGTATTAAAAGACA
>NW_006921816.1:4942073-4970345 GCF_000298275.1 Orycteropus afer afer | reverse complement strand
ACTAACCAAAAGAAAAATAATAATATGTTTGAAAAAGAATCAAAACAAATGGCCTTATTATGGGTAAAGAAAGTCTCTGTATAATAATAGGCTTTAATTCACTAGATATATATTACATTTTTATTTGTATGTACCTAATAACATAGCTTAAGGAGCTCTGGTGGTGGTGTGGTTAAGAAATTGGGCTGCTAACTCAAAGGTAGGTGGTTCAAATCCATCAATTTCTCCACAGAAGGAAGATGGAGCATCAACTTCCTTAAAGATTTATAACCTTGGAAACCCAACAGGGGTCTCTCTGAGTCAGAATTGACCTGATGGAAGTGGGTTAACAACATAGCTTAGAAGGACAGCATGCAAAAATTGATTAAATTGGGTCAGAAATAGACATTTTAAATGTATTTTACATAATTGACAAAACAAGCAGAGAAAATGTTAACAGGAATATAACTATATGACTAATAAACTTGAGCTAATATCATAAGAATATGTAAAATATTATCTATATGTAAAAAACCTGAGCTGAAGGAAAGATATAAAACATTGCAAGCTTACAAAATGTACATTGCTTTCAAGTGCATGAGGTAAATTTTTAAAGTTTGATAAATTTGGCAATCATAAAGCAAGTCTCACAAAATTCCAAATTATTATAATCATACAAATTGTGCTCTCCAACTACAATTCAAATGAGGTAGAAATCAATAACATGAACATAACCGGAAAATTCACATTTGCTAGCAAATCACAGATCATAACAAAAATTAGAAAATATTTTTTAATAAAAATAGTTCGTATTAAAACTGACTGGTTGAAATATAGGTTAGAGGAAAAAGTATCCCTTTTGCCACATATATCAAAAAAGGAGAAAGGTAAAAATTTGATGATGTAAAGAAATTTTTAATAAGAATATCCAAAAAAAATCCAAGGAAGAAGGAAAAAAAGGAATATGATAAACTAATTAAGTAGAAAAATAAAAATAGAGTTGGTGAATTAAAAATATGAGCCTCTGAATAGGCTAAAAATTATAGACAAACTCTGGGATGGTTGATTAAGAAAAAAAAGGAAAAGAAGTACAAATCATCATTTTTGGGAATTTAAAGAAACATAACTACAGATTCTATAGACATTAAAATGGTAATAGCAGAATATTATAAAACAAGTTCATAGCAATGAAGATGGTAATTAAAATGAAATGGATTAAATCCTAAAAATTTAAACAAAACAGTCTACAAAAAAGACAAATATCCTCAATACAGGCCATCCCTGAGTTAGGAACATCCAACTTCATAGTCACAAACCAACCCTCATAAAGCTCCCTCTATGAAAATTTCAAGGTACAAACAATGGTTTATAATGACAAACGGGCACTGCTTTGAGATGAGCATCGAAATATTATTATTATTACTGTATTATTGTATTAAGGATATTTTTATGTATTTGATAGGGTTTATTGTTTTCTATGCACAGAAAAGTACCCTATATACTATATACTAAGAAAAATATTTGAGTGATGTTAGATATGAACCTGACTATTCTGACTTACAAACGAGTTAGACTTAAAGATAGATTTAGGAAGGGAACTCATTTGTAATCCAGGAGCTACCTGTAGTTTTATAATCTCTAGAGAAATTGAATCAGTTGTTAAAAATCATGCCATAAAGAAACTTCCAAACCCAGATATCTTCATTAGTGAAATTTTCAGAAATCCAAGGAAGAAATAATTCATGTTTAAATTGTGGGATATACTAAACATATTTAGCTATTATCCTACAAAATTACTAATGTCACAAAATTTAAAGAAAATCTGAGAAGTGTTCCAGATTTAAGGAAAAAAAGGAACATAATAATTAAATATAATTTGTGATACTGCATGAGATCCTAGATCTGAAGAGAAAAATAATTGCAAAGTCAACATTGATAAAATACTAGTATCTAATATATAGTCCATTATCAAGTTTAACCAATTATTCATATATATATTGGTTAAATTCGATAATGGATTATATATTAGCCAAAATCTAACTCACTGTCATCGAGTCAATTCCAACTTATAGTGACCCTGTATGACAGAGTAGAACAACCTTATAGGGTTTCCAGAGCTGTAGATCTTTTATGGAATAAACTGTCTCAACTTCCTCCTACAGAGCAGTTGCTAGGTTCAAACTGTCAGCCTATTGGTTAATAGCCTAATACCACTAAGCTACCAGAGCTCATGGCCTATATATTAGATAACAGTATTTTATCAATGTTAATTTTCCAAATTTGGTAACTGTAATGGCATAATGTTAACAAAATGCTCATCTCATGAAATATATGATGAAATGTTTAGGCATAAAGGGACATGATATTTTTAACTTGTTCACAACAAATTCAGAAAAAAATAGACAATTATGTTACTCTGGCAATACATTAATAATTTATTGTTGTGTGCCACGGAATTGATTCCAACTCATAGTGACTATAGAGGAGGACAGAGTAGAACTTCCCCTTAAGTTTTCTTTGCTGCAATCTTTATAGGAGCAAATTGCCATTTCTCTTCTCTTGCTGAACAGCTAGCGCTTTTGAACCACTGATCTTTAGATTAGCAGCCAAGCCCTTAAGTGTTATGCCAGCAGGGCTTCTTATATTAATAATTTGTTGAACTGAAAATAAATGAAGCATATATAGGATTTGTTTGTTTTATTCTTGAAATGTTTCTGTAGGCCTGAAATTATTTTAAAATAATATGTTTAAAAAGAAAATAATCCAGTTTTACATAAATTCATCTGAAAGATAAAAAAAAAATAGTACTCTCAGTCATATTTTGATGCTAGCATAACTTTAATGTCCAATTTCAGAAATGGCAAGAGGAAAAAGAAAATAACAGGCCGATACAATTCATGAATATGAATGAAAAATAATTCTAAACAAAATATTAGCAAATTGAATCCTGAAATATAAAAATAAATAATATATTATGTCTAAATTGTATGTATCCTTTGAATTCAGGGGGTTAATATTTGAAAATCCATTAATGTGATTCATCATATTAACAGATCAGAGAAAGTCAATTTATTTTATTAATAGATGGTAAAAAAGATAAAATTCAACATTGATTCATGATAAAAATTCTCAGCAAGCTAACACTAAAAGAGAACTTTCTTAATCTGATAAAGAGTATTTGGAAAGTCTACAGCAATCATCACAGCTAATGGTGAAACAGTGTAAACTTTCCCTTTGAGATTAGAAACAAGATAAGCATGTCTCTCAGCACCACTTCTGTATCACAGGCAAGTAATGCTGGATTTTTATAGCCACCACAATAACAACAAACAAAAGAAATAAATGTTTGTGAATTAGAAAAAAACAACAGCAAAACTATCATTATTTGCAAATGACATGATTATATAATTTTTTTAAATTAAAGATTATTAGGACTGGTAATAGTTTATCAAATTTACTAGGTAAAATATTAATGTACAAGCTCAGTTGTATAACAACAACAAGCAAATAGAAAGTAAAAGTTTAAAAGATAATATTTACTATTTAAAATATGTCATATGTAAGGAAAAAATTTAATAAAAGACACTTTTCTGAGGAATATTAGCAGCAGAGTGGCTGGTGGGTTTGAACCACTGGTGGATTAACAGCAAAGTGTATGATCATTGTGCCAACAGGGGTCCTGTTGTGTAACACATATAACCCACAAATTACTTGTATCTAGAATAAATAGAAATCAATATGAAAGAGACAAATATCTAACAGGGATATGGGAAAAGAATATGAAGCAGCAATTATAAAAGGGGGTGTGATAGTTGGAGTTGTGTGTCAACTTGGCTGGACCACAATTGTGAGTGGTTTAAGCAGTTGTGATGTGGGTTATTCCCATAAGGTCAGATCTATATGTTTTGAGCAGCCAATCCACTGAAAAGGAGTTTCCCTAGGGGTACAGTCTGCTTCCGATATATTTATGGACATCCTGGGAAAAGAGACACTCTTCTGTAGATCGGGATCCTGTTGTGCTGCCTACAACTGTCCATGAGCAAACAATTCACCATTCAGCCTGGTAATCTTGGATTAATCTTTCATTGGAGTCAACAGCCAGTATACTGCCTGCCAACCTTGAGTTCTTCAGCCCCTGCAGCTGGTGAGTCTGGAGAAGCCTCCAGCTTGACATTTGATCCAAGAACTTGGGACTTGCCAGGTTCTATAAGTGTGTGAGCCATTTTCCTAAGATAAATTTCTCTCTCTATATATATATATAAGCTTTACTGGTTTTGCTTCTCTATAGAACCCAGCCTAACACAGGGGATATCTGAATCTGAAATGTTTACGCAAATATGCTCCATTTCATGGATAACAGAAAAATTTGATTAAAGTAACATGATGATATTTCAAATTTCAAAATTATGCATCACTAGTTGCTGTTGAGTTTATTTCAACTCATGACAACCTCACATATGTCAGAGTAGAACTGCACTACATAGGGTTTTCAATAGCTGGTGTTTCAGTAGATCACTTTCTTTAGAGGCATCTATAAAAACCAAAAATGAAACTCACTGCCATCAAGTCAGTTCCAACTCGTAGTGATCCCTCCTTGGGTTTCCAAGGTGGTATCTCTATGGAAGTAGATTGCCCAGTCTTCCTTCCAAGGAGTGGTTGGTGGGTTTGAACTACCAGCCTTCTGGTTAGCAGTCAGATCCCTTAGGTGCTACACCATCAGAGCTCCTTGAGGCATCTATTGGTAGACTCAAACCTTTAACCTTTCAGTTAGCAATGACAGCATTAACTATTTTTACCACTCATTGACTCCAAAATAGCACATGCCATATAATACTATTTACCTGAAGCTTGAAAATATGTCATATGTGTGTGTTATTCTATAATTATAATCATATTATGTTACATTATATATTAAAGAATCTCAGGGCAGAAAAAGTGATTCAGTTATGCATTTGCTGTGCTATAATAATTCTCACCAATTTTTTGTATAAGCATTGCTTAAATGACTCCAGATATAAAGAACTAAGAGAACCCCATTCAATCTTTGAACAACTCAAGACTGGAAGGGTGTTACTTCTTCTTAAGATTAATTTGTTTCTTTTCAATTAATATTTGTTTCCCCATTGTTTTCTCCACATGAATCTTGTCTTACCCTTAGGAAGCCTACAGAATGAGTTAAACTTTTATTTCTGATCCAAAGACTTTCTAAAATTTAAATATTTCAAGTTAATTCATTAATTCACAAGGTACATAACAGAGAATGAGTTAACAGTTTTCATGATATTATGGAAAATCATATGCATTAAATGACTTCTCAAGATTCTTTCAAGTTTGAATTTCACATAATTCAAGCAACATACAAAATTCCTTACATTATTTCCTTGGGAAAAGATAGCTCATGAACAGAGCCCCTTATCTGCCTCTGCCCCTACCCAGCAGCTTTAGCTGGATGTTGAAGCAATGGCAACTAACTTGTTGGCCAGAAATAAGAAAAAGCCCCAATGCCAAAGCCATGGCACTCTACCCCACCAATATGTTTATATGTATATAAGAGGAGCTCTTAGCTTTAGAACTATGTTGTCTATCAAATATGGAGATACTAGCCATATGGATATTAAGCATTTGAAATGTGACTAGTAAAAACTGAAATATGCTTTTTATGTAAAATATACACTGGATTCCATACTTAGTGGAAAAAAATGAAAAATATCTCATTACTAATATTTTATAAGTATTGTATGTTGAAATTATAATACATGGGATATGTTACAGTGGTAATTAAACAATAGTATAGATTAATTTCACCTGTTTATTTTTACTTTTAGTATGACTGCTGGAGAATTTCACCCTACCTATGTGGCTCCCATTGTATTTCTATTGGATACCTCTGCCTTGGAGACCAAGACAGGTTCACAACTTGGCACTTTGTGAGATAAATTATTGCTCAAATTGTTGCCCCTTAAAGTATGTTTTAAATTTAAACTCAGTTGCCAACTTTGAAAATCATTAGTATTCTCATAAAGTTAAGGGGCTTTTTTTTTTGTTCATGTGTTTGTTTGTTTTTCTTTTTAATCCTGGAGCTATTTTATGACATGAAGACTGAAGAACTACTGGCTTATTTACAGACCAGGCATGCCACATCACCACAGGTCCCAACATTCTCTATTTTATGCAGCACTCCCTTTAACCTCAGTTGCATTTTGTTATGTTACCTACCTAAGCATTGTAGTCTTTTGAATTTGCCTTATCTTTTAAGACCAATATCTTGGCATTCAATTAAAAAAGAATGGGAGGGAATTGATGCCATGTTTTGGTGTAGAAAGGGTATATTCCTCCACAGCCCTTTTCTTACTCAGGTACTGTTGTTGTTCCATGCTGTCAAGGCTATTTCAACTCATAGCAACTCTATGTACAACAGAACAAAAACTGCCTGGTCCTGTCCCAAGCTCACAATCCTTGCTATGTTTGAGCCCATCACTATAGCCAAGGTGTCAATCCATCTCCTTAAGGGTCTTCCCCTTTTTCTCTGACTCTTTACTAAGCATGACATCCTTCTCCAGGGAATGGTTACCTATGACAACATGACCAAAGTAGGTGAGACAAAGTCAGGCCATTCTTTCTTCTAAGGAGCATTCTGGCTGTACTTCTTCCAGGACAGATTTGTTTGTTCGCTGGCAGTCCATGGTATTTCAGTATTCTTCACCAACACCACAGTTCAAGGCATCAATTCTTCTTCATCCTTCTTTATTCATTGTCCAGCTTTCACATGCAGATGAGGCCATTGAAAATAACATGGCTTGGGTTAGATGCATGGGCTGGCAGTTCAAACCCACTAGCCACTCCTTGGAAGGAAGTTTAGGCAATCTACTTCCATAATGATTCCACCTCGGAAACCCAAGGAGGGGTCACTATGAGGCAGATCCGACTTGACGGTAATGTGTTTAGTCTTCAAAGTGAAATATTTGCTCATTAACACTTAAAGAGGTCTTTTGTAGCACATTTGCCCAGTGCAATACAACATCTAATTTCTTGACTGCTGCTTGCATGGATGCTGATTGTGAATCCAAGCAAAATGAAATAACTGACAGCTTCAAACTTTTCTCCGTTTATAGTGATGCTGCTTATTGGTCCAGTTATTAGGATTTTTGTTTTCTTTGTGTTGAGGTGTAATCCATGCCGAAGACAGTAGTCTTTGATCTTCAGTAATGGCTTCAAGTCATCTTAACTTTCACCAAACAAGATTGTGTCAGCTGCATATGCCAGGTTGTTAATGAATCTTCCTCCGATCCTGATGCAATGTTCTTCTTCATATAGTTTAGTTTCTTGGATTATTTGCTTTGCATACAGATTGAATAAGTATGGTGAAAGGAAACAACCCTGATGACAACTTTCCTGATTTTAAGCCATGCATTATTCTTTTGTTCTGTTTGAACAACTGCCTCTTGATCTATCTACAGGTTCCTCATGAGCACATTTAAGTGTTCAGAAATTCCCATTCTTCACAATGTTATTCATAATATGTTATGATCCACACAGTCGAATGCCTTTGCATAGTCAATAAAACACAGGTAGTAGACATCTTTCTGGTATTCTTGGCTCTCCACTGAGATCTATCCAACATCAGCAATGATATCCCTCATTCCATATCCTCTTCTTAATCAGGCTTGTGTTTCTGGAAGTTTCATGTCAATATACTGTTCCAACTGTTTTTTAATTATGTTCAGCAAAATTTTACTTATGTGTGATAATAATGATACTGCTCAATAATTTCCACATTCTGTTGTATCATCTTTGCTTGCAGTAAGCCTAAATATCAATCTATTCCTGTCGATTGGCCAGGTAGCTAGCTGTCTTCCAAATTTCCTGGCATAAATATGTAAGTACCTCCAGCACTACATCTTTTTGTTGAAACATTTCAGTGGGTGTCCCATCAATTCCTGGACCCCTGTATTTCACAAATTCCTTCAGTACAGCTTGGACTTCTCCCTTCAATACCATTGGTCTTGATCATATGCTACCTCCTGAAGTGACTGAATCTCAACCAATTCTTTTTGGTACAGTGACTGTATTCCTTCCATCTTCTCTTGATACTTCTTGTATCATTCAATATTTTGCCCACAGAATCCTTCAATATTGCAATTCAAGGCTTGAATTTTTCTTCAGTTCTTTCAGCTTGAGAAATGGCAAGCATGTTCTTCACTTTTAGTTTTCTAACTCCGGGTCTTTGTACGTTTCATTATAATAGTTTCCTTTGTCTTCTTGAGCTGCTCTTGTAAATCTTTTATTCAGCCCTTTATTTCATGTCTTCCACTTGCTTTAGCTACTCCCCATTCAAGAGCAAGTTTCAGAGTCTCTTCTTCTATTTGAACTTTTCTTTCTTTCTTGTTTTTATTAGTGACCTTTTTCTTTCTTTATGTATGATATTCTTGATATCATTCCACAATTCATCTGAGTTTTGGTCATTAGTGTTCAATACATCAAATCTATTCTTCAGATGATCTCTAAATTCAGGTGGGATATACTCAAGGTCATATTTTGGCTCTGGTGGACTTGTTTTCACTGTCTTCAGCTTCAACTTGAACTTGCAGATGAGCAATTTATGTTTGGTCCTACAATCAGTTCCTGGCCTTGCTTTGACTGATAACATTGAGCTTCTCCTTCATCTCTTTCCACAGATCTAGTCAACTGGATTCATGTGGTAATTGATTTCTCAGGTTTAGGAAGTACAAATCTGTATTTGCATGTTAAAAATTACTTGTGAGGATAATTGGTGCCAATTAAGTCAGTTGAATGAATGAATTTGAAGAGGATTCCCATCCACTTGCTGAAACAGAGAATTTTTTCAAAAAGTGTATGGGGATACCACATCCCCAGATCAATAGGTAATAGTGAGACATGTGTATAGTAGAAAAGAATTCAGCATTAAGTGGTTTGTTGATTCTTTTTGAACAGAATCCAAATGGCAGTCACCCAAGACTTAGAAAGAAAAGTCAAAGGAAACTGCAAATCAAAACAAACAAGGAAATTTTAGGGAGGTGGTGTCTTAAATCCGAGAAGCCCTTCTTCCCATTTTCTAATCAGTTTATGATGTGGCCATCAGTGGATACCCAACACTTCCACACATATTGGCATTCACAATTTCCTTGTAGTCAAGATGATCTGTTAATAGTCCTTTATATACTGCATCCTTCCCAGTGCTTCAGTTTTTCCTTAATTACCAGTTGGCCAGTTGGAGAGCTGGTCCTTCAAAAAAGGCACAATAGTGCATTGTTTTCTATGTGAACACTCTTCCTGACAGAATTATTGAGGAAGCATTATGCAAATCTATTGTTTACTAAGCCATAAAGCCATCTGGTCCTGAGGGTTCATTTTGTAGCTGACTCCTGGAAGCCAGCATGGGTTCAACTTCCTCTGTCCTTCCTACTCTAGCTGCCAAGCCACTGTTGACAAAACACAGGGAAAAAAGTTACCCTTTTTAACTGGACTTTCCACCCTGATGCTTGCTTTATTTAAGCATTTTCCATAAGACCACCTTATCTACAGCATTGCATGGCCCCGTCAGTTTCCATTCCTTCACATAGTTTTCTTTTGAAAACGTTCAGAGTATTTCCAAATTTAGTCAAATATTTATAAAAAGTGTATCTCAGAAACATAAAATGCATTTATAGAAGTCATAAGAATGACCTTGGTAACAAAACCAAGAGGGCAAGGCAGCATCTTCCATCCACAAAATATTAACTATCGTCTGAGGGATTGTAGGTTTTTATACTCACAGATCTGTACCTTTTGAGTAATAAATAGTAAGAAATCTAAAACTCTATTGGCACTGAGTAAGCTTAATAAGTGGATTTAATTTTCAAGAAATTAAATACTATTATACTTTTTAATTGCCATTTTCTATAAGAATTGTATTTATTTTATCTATCACTGATCTTTAATATGTTACTATTGCTTGCATTCATACCAATATCTGCATCTTCTCAAAGAACAAAATTGTATTTCTGCTTGCAGAATTTTTACAGCATGAGCTATGGAGACCGAAGCAGAGCTTAGTGTAGAAGCCAAATGATGCCTCATCTCCATCCCTAAATATACCACTTAGGGGCAGCTGTAAATTTGAAGCAGTTGGGGGTCAGCCATTGCAAATAATGCCAGATTCACTGCATTGCCCACGTAGTAATAGAACAGGTTGAGCCTTCTGGATATTTAGTTTGCTGCAAATTAAAGTCAACAAGAAATTCAGATTTTTGGAGGGATAACAAAAGACAGATAATTTTTAACATAGGCAGGTCAGCAATTGTTGTCTGATTGTAACTGTTGTACTATCGTTTGATTAGCACTTTTTTTTCTTGATTTCCCCCATGTTAACCACTTTTGCTAAATTAGTATGGCTTTTTGACATTTCTAATGATTAATATTTCCTTAAATTCTATACCCTTTGCTCTATACTAAGATTATTGTAAAAAAAAAAAAAAATGCTAATGAAAGAAGGGAGTGTTATCGCAATACAAAGAAAATGCAAACTTTGGTGAGCTTCAGAATCCTGGGAGTTGCCATCAACTAAAAAAAGAACCAGTGGGAGGAGGATGTGGCTGGTTGCTCAAAGACTTACAGCTCAGCTCTGGTAGCCACATCCTGCCTGTGGCTAGGTCAACCCAAGTACCACATCTTACTGTTTTCTTGAATGATAAAACACCACCTGCTATTGAAGAAAGGGCCTCTCTTTGCAATAAACCAATGTCACCATGAAAGTTTAATAAAAACTGAGAGTTAAGGCAAACTCAGGGCTTCTAGTCTGGTACCATCATAAATACATGCAAAAATTTTTGCGGCCAAGATCTTTTACAGAAAATAAAAATGCTATGTGATCATAGAAGAGAATTTGAAAAATACGTAAAGGTTCTAAACAAGTAATTCAAAATACTCTTCTGATAATACTAAGAATAGCTTTGTTTTTGTGCTCATATATGTCTGTGTTTGTGTTTATACACGTACAAAAGATTTATCTTGAGTACATATATGAACACATATATGATATTTACTCATATATTTATGAAACAAATCATTGTATAGTTTATGCATCATCATATTAAATATGAACATATTAACTCTTTTTGTTCACTTAATATTAGGATATACACATTTTTGTGCTAATTGTTCTTTCAAAACATTTTGCAAGTGTGTGTAAGTATTCTGTTATATCAGTGATTCTCAAAATTTAGCATGTATCAGAATTACCATGAAAGCTTTATTAATGCTGTACCTATGTCCATAGTTTCTGAATCAATAGGTCTCAGTTAAGACCAGGAATGTGCTTTTCTAACAAATTACCCATTATGTTAATCCTTCTGGTCTTAGCACTACCTAACCGTTCAGTCCTTTATATCAAATTCATTTATAATTTAATATTTAAATTATTTCCATTTTTAACATTATAAAAAACAACAAAGTGCAAATCTGTATACATGAACATTGCCACAGTATAGATTTCTATTACAAAAATACAGTTACTATTATTAATAAAGTTATTAATTTTGTGGAGAATTTTAGCATGTGTGGCCAAGTTGATACAGAGGGGGAAAAGAAAGGAACCAAAGTGTTGTTGCAGAGTCGATTCCAACTCATAGAGAGCCTAAAGACAGCAGAACTGCCCCAAATGGTTCATCATGGCTTTAATCTTTACAGAAGCAGAATGCCACAACTTTTTCTCACAGAGCAGAGATTCACACTGCTGACAGTTCAGTTTGCAGTCACATGCTCAACCACTGAGCCAATACAGACACAGAAAACCTGACCCAGTTCGTACTGTATGGGAATGCTTTATTCTAAAAATATCCTTTTCTATTACATAGTATGTTTTACGTTTCCTAAGTGTTTAGTTACAATATCATCTTACTTCAGTTTACATTTCTAAGGTATTTTTGTGAAATATGTGCTCGTATTTTAAGTACCTTTTTGAAACAACCATAAACAAACTTCTGTGGCTTTTTCCTTCAAGCTGTCATGGTATTAAAGTTTTTCTTCTGCATTTATAGGAACACTTTATATTTTCAGGATATAAACACCAGTTACTGTTGGTGGATGCTAGTCGGCTCTGATTCATAGTGACCTTGTTGTTGTTGTTATGTGCCATCGAGTTGGACCTGACTCATAGCGACCTCTTCTTGGGTTGCCGAGGCAGTATCACTACAGAAGTAGACTGCCCCATCATCCTTCTGAGGAGTGGCTGGTGGGTTTGAATCGCCAGCCTTCTAGTTAACTTCTAGTCAAGTGCCTTATGTGACCTTGTTGTTGTTGTTGTTATGTGCCGTCGAGTTGGCCCCAACTCATAGTGACCCCTCCTTGGGTTTCCGAGGCAGTATCACTACGGAAGTAGGATTGCCCAACCTTCCTTCCGAGGAGTGACTGGTGGGTTTGAACCGCCAGTACAACAAAAAGAACACTGCCGGGTCCTGTGCCAGCCGCACAATCCTTGCTATACCTGAGCCCATCGTTGCAGCCACCATGTCAATTCATCACATTGAAGGCCTTCCCCTTTTCCATTGACACTCCACTTTACCAAGTATGGTAACCTTCTCCAGAGAATGGTCCCTTCTAACAACATGACCAAAGTAGGTGAGATGAAGTCTGGCCATTCTTGCTTCCAAGAAGTACTCCAGCTGCACTTCTTCCAGGACAGATTTGTTAGTTCTTCTGGCAATCCACAGTATTTTCAGCATTTTTTACCAACACCACAACTCAAAAGCATGAACTCTTCTTCCATCTTCCTTGTTCATTGTCTAGCTCTCACATGTTATGAGACAATTGAAAATACCAAGACTTGGGTTAGGCACACCTTAGTCTTCAAGGATATATCTTTGCTCTTCAGCACTTGAAAGAGGTCTTTTGCAACAGATTTGCCCAGTGCCATATATTGTCTTGTCTTGACTTCTGCTTCCATTGGTGTTGATTGTAGAACCAAGTAATATGAAATCTTTAACAAGTTCCGTCTTTTCTCCATTTATTGTGATGCTGCTTATTGGTCCAGTTGTGAGGATTTTTGTTTTCTTTATGTTGAGATGTAATCCGTACTGCAGACTAAAGTCTTTAATCTTCATCAGTAAGTGCTTCAAGTCATGCTCACTCTCAGCAAGCAAAGTTGTGTCATCTGCATGCCACATGTTAATTCATCTTCCTCCAATCCTGACGCCACGATTTGCTTCATATAATCCAGCTTCTTGGATTGTTTGCTTAGCATACAGACTGAATAAATATGGTGAAAGGATACAACCCTGACACAACTCCCTTCCTGACATTAAACGATGCAGTATCCCCTTGTTCTACTCAAACACAGCCTCCTGGTCCGTGTACAGGTACCTCATGAGCACAATGAAGTGCTCTGGAATTCCCATTCTTCTCAATGTTATCCACAATTTGTTATGATCCACAAAATTGAATGCCTTTGCATAGTCAGTAAAACACAAGTAAACATCCTTTTGGTATTCTTTGCTTTGAGCCAAGATCCATCTGATATAAGCTAAGCTCTCCTTCATTCCACATCCTCTTCTGAATCCAGCTTGCATTTCTGGAATTCTCTGTCAATATACTGCTGCAACTGTTTTTGAATTATTGTCAGCAAGATTTTACTTGCCTGTGATATTAATGATATTGTTTGATAATTTCCACATTCTGTGAGATCACCTTTCTTTAGAATGGATACAAATATGGATCTCTTCTGGTCAGTTGTCCAGGTAGGTGTCTTCCAAATTTCTTGGCATAAACAAGTGAGTGCCTACAGCGTGGCATCTGTTTCTTCAAACATCTCAATGGATATTCCATTAATACCTGAAGCCATATTTTTCCCAATTTTATTTCAGGGCAGCTTCAAATTTTTCCTTCAATGCCATTGTTTCTTGATCATATGCCACCTCCTGGCATGGATGAACATCGACCAATTCTTTTTGGTACAGTGACTCTGTATATTCCTTCCATCTTCTTTTGATGTTTCCAGCATCATTCTACATTCTGCCCACAGAATCCTTCAGTATTGCAACTCAAGGCTTGAATTTTTTCTTCAGTTCTTTCACCTTGGAAATGATGAACGAGTGTGTTTTCCTCTTGTGATTTTCTAACCCTATGTCTTTGCACATTTTATTATAATAATTGCCTTTGTCTTCTCAAACTGCTATTTGAAATATTTTGTTTAGCTCTTTTATCTTGTCATTTCTTCCATTTGCTTTAGCTACTCTCAGTTCAAGGGCAATTTTCAGAGTCTCTTCTGACATCCATGTTGGTCTTTTCTTCTTTTCCTGTCTTTTTAATAACCTTTTGTTTTCTTCATGAATGATTTTCTTGATGCCAAACCACAATTCCTCTGGTTTTCGATCATTGGTGTTCAATGCATCAAATCTATTCTCTAGATGGTCTTTAAATTCAAGAGGGATATAATCAACATCATATTTGGGCTCTCATGGACTTCTTTTAATTGTCTTCAGCTTCAACTTGAATTTACATATGAGCAGTTGATGGTCTGTTCCACAATCAGCTCCTGGCCTGGTTTTGGCTGAAGATACTGAGCTTCTCCATCACCTCCTTCCACAGATGTAGTCAATCTGATTCCTGTGTACTCCATCTGGTGAAGTCCACATGTATAGCCACCATTTGTGTTGTTGAAAAAAGATGTTTGCAAAGAATATATCATTGACCTTGCAAAATTCTATCATGTGATCTCCAGAATTTTTTCTCCCACAGAGGTTATATTGTCCAACTACCAGTAATTCTTCCTTATTTCCAACTTTTGCATTTCAATCACCGTTGATAATCAACACATCTTGATTACATATTTGGTCAATTTCAGACCACAGAAGTTGGTAAAAATCTTCAATTTCTTCATATTTGCCTTTGGTGGTTGGTGCATAAATTTGAATAATAGTAGTATTAACTGATCTTCCTTGTAGACATATGGATATGATCCTATCACTGACAGAACAGTACTTCAGAATAGATTTTGATATATTCTTTATGATGATAAATTCCATGCCATTCCTCTTCAATTTGTCATTCCTGGCATAGCAGATCACAGGGTTGTCTGATTTTAAATGGCCAAAACCAGTCTATTTTAGCTTCCTCATGCCTAGGATATCAATCTTTATGTGTTCTATTACATTTTTTATAACTTCCAATTTTCCTAGATTAATACTTTGTACATTTCATGTTCCAATTATTAATGGATGTTTGAGCTGTTTTATCCCATTTTAAGTTGTGCCACATCAGCAAGTGGAGGTCCCAAAGGCTTTACTCCATCTGCATCATAAAGTCAGCTCTACTCTGAGGAGGCAGCTCTTCCCCACTCGTATTTTGAGTGCCTTCCAACCTAAGGGATTCACTTTCAGACACTATATTGGGCAAAGTTTCAGGGCTATTCATGAAGTTTCCAGTAATATATCAGACAGTATTTTACTACTATTCATAAGGTTTTCACTGGCCAGTTCTTTAAGAAGTGGATGACTCCTTCCTTCTTCCAAGTCTGTCTTAGTCTGGAAGTTCCACTGAAACTTGTCTACCATGGGTGGCCTTACTGGTATTTGAAATACTGGTGGTATAGTATCCAGCCTCACAGCAACACCCAAGCCACCACAGTACGACAAGCTGTCAGACAAGTGGTGGAACACATAATTTGCCATAATTCATATAGATACTTTCTCACTTTATTCTTTGATTTTTTTTACTAATTTACTTGTTTTTGAAAGTTATTTTTTCTTAAAGTTTTAAGCAGCCAAGTCATTTTTTCCATCACTGGTCTGTTAGTTTGTCATACTGTGGTGGCTTGTGTGTTCCTTTGAGGCTGAAGGCTATGCCACCAGTGTTTTAAATGCCAGCAGGTTACCCATGGTGGACAGGTTTCAGCTGAGCTTCCAGACTAAGACAGACTTGGAAGAAGGAAGGAATCATCCACTTCTCAAAAATTTGGCCAGGGAAATCCTTATGAATAGCAGTGAAACACTGTCTGATATATTACTGGAACACTTTATGAATAGCCCTGAAACATTGTCCTATATTGTGCTGGAAGATGAGCCGCTCAGTCTGGAAGGCACTCAAAATATGAGCAGGTTAAAGCTGCCTCCTCAGAGTAGAGCCAACCTTAATGATGTGGATGGAGTAAAGCTTTTGGTACCTCAATTTGCTGATGTGGCATGACTCAAAATGGGTAGAAACAGCTGAAAACATCCATTAATAAACAGAACATGGAATGCATGAAGTATGAATCTAGGAAAATTGGAAGATGTCAAAAATGAAATGAAATGCATAAGGATTGATATCCTAGGCATTAGTGAGCTGGAAAGGCCATATTGAATCACACAACCCTATGATCTGCTATGCTGGGAATGACAAATTGAAGAGGAATGGCGTGCCATTCGTCATCACAAAGAATGTTTCAAGATAGATCCTGAAGTGCAGTGCTGTCAGTGATAGGATCATATCCATATGTCTACAAAGAAGATCAGTTAATACTACTATTATTCAAATTTATGCACCAACCACCAAAGGCAAATATGAAGAAATTGAAGATTTTTACCAACTTCTGCAGTCTGAAATTGACCAAATATGCAATAAAGATGTGTTGATTATCAATGGTGATTGAAATGCAAAAGTTGGAAATAAAGAAAAATTACTGGTAATTGGACAATATGACCTCTGTGGGAGAAAAATTCTGGAGATCACATGATAGAATTTTGCAAGGTCATCATTCTACATTCTGCATTCTACATTCTTCCCACAGAATCCTTCAATATTGCAAAGAATATATATGTCAATATATATGTTTCAAGATAAATCCTGAAGTGCAGTGCTGTCAGTGATAGGATCATATCCATATGTCTACAATATATTCTTTGCAAACATCTTTTTTCAACAACACAAATGGTGGCTATACATGTGGACGTCACCAGATGGAGTACGCAAGGATCAGATTGACTACATCTGTGGAAGGAGGTGATGGAGAAGCTCAGTATCTTCAGCCAAAACCAGGCCAGGAGATCAGTTAATACTACTATTATTCGAATGTATGCACCAACCACAAAGCCAAAGACAAGGAAAGTGAAGATTTTAACCAAGTTCTGCAGTTAGAAATTGACCAAACATGCAATCAAGATGAGTTGATTATCACTGGTGATTGGAATACAAATATTGGAAACAAAGAAGAATCACTGGTCGTTGGACAATATGGCCTTCGTGGTAGAAATAACTCTGGAGATCGTATGACAGAAATTTGCAAGACCAATGACTTATTCATTGCAAATACCTTTTTTGAACAATATAAATGGCTGCTATACATGTGGACTTCGCCAGATGGAGTACATCGACTACATCTTGGAAAGAGGTGATGGGGAAGCTCAATCTCTTCAGCCAACATAAAACCAGGAGCTGACTGTGGAACAGACCATCAACATCAAATATGTAAATTCAAGTTGAAGCTGCAGACAATTAAAAGAAGTCCATGAAAGCCAGAATATGACCTTGATTTTATCCCTCCTGAATTTAGAGTAGAGACCATCTAGAGAATAGATTTGATGCATTGAAAACCAATGATCGAAAACCAGAGGAATTGTGGGATATCATCAAGAACATCATCCATGAAGAAAGCAAAAGGTCATTGAAAAGACAGGAAAGGAAGAAAAGACCAACATGGATGTCAGAAGAGATGCTGAAACTTACCTTTGAACATGGAGTAGCTAAAGCAAATGGAAGAAATGACAAGATAAAAGAGCCGAACAGATTTCAAAGAGCAACTCAAGAAGACAAAGGCAATTATTGTAATGAAATGTACAGAGATCTGGAGTTAGAAAACCAAAAGGGAAGAATACACTCATCACTTCCAAGGTGAAAGAACTGAAGAAAAAAATTCAAGACTTGTGTTGCAATATTGAAGGATTCTGTGGGAAGAATGTAGAATGATGCCAGAAATATCAAAAGAAGATGGAGGGAATATACAGAGTCACTGTACCAAAAAGAATTGGTTGCTGTTAATCCAAGCCAGGAGGTGGCATATGATCAAGAAACTATGGTATTGAAGGAAAAATTTGAAGCTGCACTGAAGGAATTGGTGAAAAACAAGGTGCGAGGAATTGACAGAATACACGTTGAGATGTTTCAACAAACACATGCTGCATTGGAGGCACTCACTTGTCTATGCCAAGAAATTTGGAAGACAGATACCTGGCCAACTAACTGGAAGAGATCCATATTTGTACCCATCCCACAGAATGTGGAAATTATCAAACAATATCATTAATATCACAGACAAGTAAAATCTTGCTGATGATAATTCAAAAACAGTTGCAGAAGTATATTGACAGAACTTCCAGAAATGCAACCTGGATTCAGAAGAGGATGTAGAATGAGGGTTATCATTGCTGATGTCAAATGGATCTTGTCTCAAAGTAATGAATACCAAAAAGATGTTTACTTGTGTTTTATTCACTATATAAAGGCATTCAATTGTATGGATCATAACAAATTGTGGATAACATTGAGAAGAATGGGAATTCTGGAACACTTGATTGTACTCATGAGGAACTGTATATAGACCAGGTGGCTATGTTTGAATAGAACAAGGGGATACTGAATGGTTTAATATTAGGAAGGGAGTTGTGTCAGGGTTGTATCCTTTCACCATACTTATTCAGTCTGTATGCTAAGCAAGCAATCCAAGAAGCTGGATTATGTGAAGAAAACCGTGGTATCAGGATTGGAGGAAGACTCATTAACAACCTGTGATATGCAAACAACACAACTTTGCTTGCTAAAAGTGAGGATGACTTGAAGCACTTAATGATGATTAAAGACTGCAATCTGAAGTATGGATTTCATCTCAACATAAAGAAAACTAAACTCATCACAACTGGACCAATAAGCAGCATCACAATAAATGGAGAAAAGATGGAACTTTTTAAAGATTTCATATTAATTGGTTCTATAATCAACATCAATGGAAGCAGCAGTCAAGACATCAGACAATGTATGGCACTGGGCAAATCTGTTGCAAAAGACCTCTTTCAAGTGCTGAAGAGCAAAGATATGTCCTTGAAGAGTAAGGTGTGACTAATCTAAGTCTTGGCATTTCAATCACCTCATATGCATTTGCGAGCTGGACAATGAACAAGAAAGACAGAAGAAGAGTTCATGCTTGTGGGTTGTGGTATTGGCAAAGACTACTGAAAGTACCATGGACTGCCAATAAAATGAACAAATCTGTCCTGGAAGAATTGAAGTTGGAATGCTCCTTGGAAGCAAGAATGGCCAGACTTCATCTCATGCACTTTGGTCATGTTGTTAAAAGGGACCATTCCTTGGGGAAGGATATCATGCTTGCTAAAGTGAAGGGTCAATGAAAAAGAGGAAGGCCCTAAACAAGATGGATGGACAAGGTGTCTCCAATGATAGTCTCAGGTTTAGTAAGGATTATGAGGCTGGCACAGGATCGGGCAGTGTTCCTTTCTGTTGTACATGGGGTTGCTATTAATTGAAGCCTGTTTCTTCTGTTTTACATGGCGTCACTATGAGTTGGAGCCCACTTGACCAGCACCTAACAATAACAACAACAAGAAGTCACTTTTTTCTTTTGGGATTTATTTTGTTATTTAGAATACAGTTCCTTCTTCTAAAATAAATTATTTTCCCAATTTTTTAAAAATCACTTCATGCATGGCATTTGCTTCTCTGACTTTTGTTTTCATCTTTCTCTTTCTTGATTTCACCTTTCTTTACTTCCTTTCTTCCTTCCTCTCTCCCTTCCTTCTTCTTTCCTTTTTTCCTTTTGTCCTTATTTCCCTTCTTTTGTTTCATTTTTCTTTCCTTCTTCCTATGTTTTGTACAATGTAAAGTGAAGCCTAAGTACCATATTTTTACACAATGAATGCATTATGTTTTTGCATACCATGCAACCTTTCACGTGGTATTTTCATAGGATATCAATATTTTTTTTTACATGTTGCTAACTTCAATTTCAGGCTGGAACTACTCTGTGCACAGCCCTCCCCATCCAACACTCTGCCCATCTCTGACACAAGGTACCTGAGACCAAATTGGCTACAAGGAACTGCACTACTCTCAGGCCTGGCAGCAAACTGCCCTACAGCTAACACACAATTTCAATTGTTTATTTTCTGACTACTGGAGTGCTACAAAATTCGATCCATGACTTCTTGACCTTAGTTTATACCTTTGTATACAAATATGTGAAAAGTAATATTGTCAGACTATTCAATGAGGGTGAATGAGGCAGAAATTCACTTCTAGAAATGTCACAAGACATGCACAGGTAATACATGGGCATGCTATGCCAGAACTGTTTTACATAATCATTGCCAGCTATTGTATGTGAGTGCATATTATTTATGCTGGCATGCTATTTGTGGGAAAAAAATGTGGTAGTTAATTTATTATCCAGAGCCATTTATTGAATAACCATCCCTTTTCCTGTTAAAATGTGATGTACGACCATATTTAAAAGTTAATTTGCAAGTTGGCAAATTAGTTCTTGAGTGGTATTTGTAGGGAATGTGGCCTGACCTAAGATATTGTTTTTAGTAAATGCACAACAGGAAACACATGTATAACAACTAATGTAAATACAGAAGCTAAGCCATGGTAAAGCAATGTTGCTTTTAATTTCAATAGGTATCTTGGCTTCAATTTAGCTTTCAAATCACTTGTCTTAAGGGTTTCCTTGTTTTGCTCATTACCCTAAAGATAATGTTACCACTGAGACAAAAAAAAAAAAAATAGTTCTCACTTTCCAGCAAATATTGAGAGTTAAGGGTGATTCCCAGAGTTTAGGGTAAATTTTAAACTCTTATTTAATTTTAAGGAGCTCTGGTGGTGTAGTGGTTAAGGCATTTGGCTGCTAACCAAACGTCAGTGGTTTGAACATACTAGCCGCTCTGCAGAAGAAAGATGAGGTGGTCTGCCTCCATAACAATTTATAGCCTTGAAAATCCAATGGGGGCTGCTATAAGTTGGAATCAACTCAATGGCAGTGAGTTTGGCTTTTTGGGTTTTGGTTCAATTTTCAACTTTTGTTTAAAATTTCACTGCATTGTTGCACAAAGAACATATTTTTATCATCTGGCCTTACATTTTTAGTTTACTGTCAGTTTGGTGGCCAAACACTGGGCTTTTCTGTTTATTATATTAAACCCTTCCTTCTACCCTACTCCAAATATATCAGAATTACTTTATGGGGTGTGTTGTTATTGCTCATTTCTGTCGGGTCCCTCCGAAGCATGGCAAACTCAGTACAACAAAACGAAATGTTGCCCAGTCTTGTACCATCTTCATGACCATTGGCATGTTGAATCCATTGTTGTGGTTATTAACAGAGGATAAAATATCCTCTGATCTTTGCATTGGTGAAGTCAACTTTTCTTTGCAAATATAGAAGAACTCTTCATAAGTTGCTGTCAACATTCTTTAATATTACTGTAGATCTCTCCAGCACAAGCATCTCAGTGCAGTGCCAACAGAAAAATATCTCTGCAAAATCTAATCTCTGAAGCAATAGAAAATATTCAGCACTTTCTCAGTCACCTTATACAATAATTTTAATTATCTTTAAAACACTAAGGCTCAATGATAAAACTGAGGTGAAATGCCAAACTTTCATATTCTGAATCAAAGTGATGGACAATTTCCAGGCCCTAATGAATGAATGACAAAGTAATAAAGGATTTTTCCAACTTGCTTTTACTAAGAAATAACATCTTATGAATTTTATAAATATTGGGTTTTTTTTTTTTAATTTTTTAAATTTTTACCCCCTAGTTAGTGGTTTACCCTTCCTTCTCCATCCACCCCTGGTAACCATCAAACAATATTTGTGTGTGTGTGTGTGTGTGAAATTCTTTTAGTGACATGTTACAACAGTGGTTTCATATAATATTTGTCCTTTCATGATTGACTAACTTCACTCAGCATAATGGGCTCTATGTTCATCCATGTTATGAGATATTTCACAGATTCATCAGTCTCCTTTAACATTGCATAGCATTCCATTGTGTGTATATACCATAGTTTGTTGGTCCATACCGCTGTTGATGGGCATTTAGGTAGTTTCCATCATTTTACTGTTGTGAATAGTGCTGCAATAAACATGGGTGTGCATATATATGTTTGTGTCATGACTTATTTCTCTAGGATATATATCTAATAGTGGGATTGCTGGATCATATGGAATTTCTGTTTCCAGCTTTTTAAGGAAGTGCCATATCATTTTCCAGTGTGGTTGCACCATTATACAGTCCCACCAGCAATGTAGGAAGGTTCTAGCCTCTCTACACCCTTACCTGCATTTGCTGAGAAACTTTAGTTGTAACAGAAAAAAATAATGGTACATATAATTCAGAATTAAACAGTCAATTCCATTTTTTAAGTGAATTTAACAGTTTTATCTGAGGCTGTTTTTTGTTTTTTTGTGTTTGTGCTTTTTATTTCCAACAGTTATAGCACTATAGAGACCCATGAACATTTTATTAGAAGTTTGTGGAAATTATTTTCAGATACTGCATCTCATTCCTTTTGCCCAATTCTTTCCTTTTCCTACCTCCATCCTGTTAATAGCAACATCATTAGTGACTATATTTGTTTGTTTTTTCACTTTTCTTGATCACCCACTGTTCTGGTTACCTAGTGCTGCTTTGCAACGACATAGCTACATGCCAGGGTCCAAGCGTGATAAAGGCTAGAGACCATTCTCAAAGCTTCTCCTCATATACAGGAAGCAGACCACATACTCAAAGGCAACTACTCAGCTGCTCACAGTAGATTCCACCATGGAGTTGATTACCACTCTCATCATGAAGAATACTACATCCAGCTGCCCAACCACTCAACCAGGCCCAGCCATGTGGACAGACAAACGTAACCATCACAATTCCACCCCTTGTCAACTTGGCACCTGTACAGATCTTCGATGCGTGGTATCTGTACAGGTCTCCTCCACTGGGTGGCTCCAGTCCCCTAGTTCCTGAATAGTGACCTCACCCTCTTTGCCTAGAAATGGCCCCGTTTCTCTCCCTCTTGGGCATGGCAGCCCCACCCTCACTCTTGGGCAGTGGCTATGGCTCCATCCCACTGGCTCACATGAACGAGCAGCCCCACTCTCCAGAACCAAGCTGGTGAAAGCCTGGCTCTTTGAAACCTAGGGGGCTGTGGTTGTTCCACCCCCAAAGGTCATGGTCCTACCCTTAAGGCTGAGGCAGCTCTGCTTCCATTTCCTTGGTCTCTCCGCTTCTGCCAATTAATGTCCGAGGGCAACCCACTCCGCTTAAAAACCATGCCCAAAAAACACTCGGCTTTTTTGCTCCATGGGCCGGCCAATCTGCTACTCCATTTCATGCCCATCTTTTCTACCAATTAATGCCCAAAGGCAACCCACTCCGCCAAGAAGCCGCCTAACCAAAGGCATCAAGCTTTCTCCTCCGTGGGCTGCTAAGGCTGTCGCTGTCTAATGCTGGTTCTCTCAGCTCTGCTCCTGCCATCTCTCATGCCAGTCTCTTGCCATCTGTCCTGCCATCTGTCATGCTGTATGCTGGGGTCTCTCTGCCAGGGTCTCGGGTCAAGGACACACTCCACTCCTGTTTCCACATTTTAGATATCTGTCAGAGCAGCACCCCACTCTCTCGGTACCAAATTCTGTTCTGGTTACCTAGTGCTGCTGAGCAACGACTTGGCTACATGCAGGGTCCAAGTGTGCCAAAGGCTAGAGACCATTCTCAAAGCTTCTCCTCATATACAGGAAGCAGACCACATACCCAAAGGCAGCTACTCAGCTGCTCATAGTAGATTCCACCATGGAGTTGATTACCAGTCTCATCATGAGGAATATTACATCCAGCTGCCCAGCCACTCAACCAGGCCTAGCCAAGTTGACATACAAACATAACCATCACACCCAATTAACACTGTCACTGATCTGAACTAAAGATGATAGTGATACTAACCATGTGCTGCCACTTCCAACACTGGGCTCATGATAGACATCACTAATCAATCACAGCATTTTTCTCTATATGTTTTGCTGTATGTCTCTAAAGGCAAGACAGTAACTAAACTAAAAGGTTATCCCTGAGCCTGAATGTGAAAAGTAACTTTACATATGATTTCCTTTCAAGTCTAAATAAACCAGTTACATAGAGTTGATTCTAACTCATGTGTGTCAGAGTAGAACTGTGCTCCATAGAGTTTTCAGTGACTGTGATCTTTTGGAAGATGATTATCAGTACTTTCTTCTGAGAAATCTCTGGATGGACTTCTAACCTTTTGATTATCAGCCATTTGCACCCAGGAACTCCTCAAGTCTAAGTAGACTGAAGGAAGTAATGTCTGCAAAAGAGTCAAAGGCAAAGTAAGAACCCATTGACGATCACAGAATTCTATTCAATCTGCCACAATTTACCTGCTGATTGATGATCACTGAAATAATAATGACTGCAGGAACTGTGGTTGCAAGTGTTATAAAAAGGAGTTATACACACAGTTATCATGGGCTAAATCAATCTACAGACTGGAGTTCTCCTTTCAAGAAGGCTACACTGGCATGGAAAAAAGAGCCCATTTCAGCTACATGGGAACATTTTTTATTAGACATACCTTCCAAACATTCTCAAAATAAAATGTATACATCTAAAATTAATAGTAATAAAATATGAAAAATAAGTGTATACAATTTACACTATAAAATGTACTTGCTTCCTCCCTAAAACTTTTAAAATAATAAAAATATTTATCTATTGCTAGAGTATGTAATGCTACATTTTTTTCCTGCCACAAGAAATAAAATTGCAAAGGAAAAAATATGGGCACACAACAGCTGTTTTACACAAAAAGTCCACAGTATTTCTGGCAATGGTGTTCCCATAGGGCTGGGCCAGTAGTGGAACCCAGCATCCCAGAGATTCTCATGTATTTTGGCTCCTTCCTTCTTCTTCTCTATACATAGTGATAATTACTTGTATTATTCCAAGAGCAGTGTAGGTTTATGATATAGCTAAGAAGGTTACATACAGTTGCATAGAAAATTTAGTATATTCTCTGGCAATTTTAATAAAAATGTAACATATATTCCCCTAATTCCTTTTTTTTTTTTTTTTCCTTCTCACCCACCTACCAACTGTCACAGCTAAATAGATATTAGTTGGCCAATATTTGGCAGTAAGATTCTACCCTCTCCGTCTGGACCCATCACAGCTATCACTAACGGATCACAGTGTACTCTCCCATTGGCTTCAGAACCCTCTCAACAAAGGAAACCAATAAGCCTTTATCAATCTGTTTCAGGTGCTATAAGGGATGAAACTTAGTTAGCTCCCTGATACCACTTCACACCTACTAGCTAACACAGCTAACATAAAAAGCTTACAATAAAAAGTGTTGGCTAGGATGTGAATAAATTGGAGCATTGTAAATTGGAGAATGTAAATTGGAGAATGTAAATTGATGTCCATTTGGGAAAAAAAAAAATTGGCAGTTTATCTAAATGTTAAACAAATAGTTTTCCTATGTGGTAACAGAATAATTGCCTCCAGTGATACTCACATCTTAATCCCCAGAACCTATGGGTGTGATACCTTACATGGCAAAGGGAACTTTGCAGATATGATTAAGTTAAAAAATGTTGAGATGAGAAAATTGTCCTGAATTATTCAGGTGGGCCTAGTGTAATCACAAGGGTCCTATAAGAGAAAGGGGAGTGTAAAAATGGCGTGGGAGTAGTGTCTGATGTCCCTAACTTCACAAGAGGGGAGGAAGATTATTGTCAGCAGCCCACCGCTGATTCCTATGAGGTGGGGAGGTCAGACGTACCTCCACATTCCAACCTTTTTACCAATTCTGACACCAACTGTCCCTCCCATGGCACTCTCTACTTCTCTGCTGGGTTCAAAACTCATTGCAGTGGCTACACAGAACTCACACATACACTCAGTTATGTGGTATATTTGAGATTAACAGGTTAGAATACAGAATCAGAAATGTAACAGGTTACAAATCAGGATACAGTTTCAATCAGGACAGCTTCTTCTCAACCATGCCCTTTGGCAGGCATCTTTCTGCCCATGGCTTCTTAACTTCTGTCCTGCTGGGGCAAATGTTACAAAGCTCTTTTAGCTTTGCCAGTAAGTGCCCAGAGTCACTCTGTTCAGCCAGTAAACCAAAGCACAAAGGCACTCAGCTCTAACTCCATAGGTCAGCACACCTCGCTCCATTGGGTACCAAGAAGCACCCTACTCTGCCAGCAAGCCTCCTGCCCAAAAGTGCTCAGCTTTCTCACTCCATGGTCTGGGAAGCCCACCACACCATGTATCACTGGTATCTTGGTTCTGCTGTTACCATTTCTCTGCAGCCCCTTCTCTGCCACTGCTTCTCACCATCTCTCCAATGTTACAGCTCTCTTATTCTCCTGGGTCAAAGAGGTTACCAGTGCAGGAATCTCAGGCCCAAAGAATGCACCCTGCTCCCATTTCTTCTCCTTGGTAGTGGTCAGGTCCCCCTCTTTGTATTTGAGATAGCTCATTTCAAGCCTAGCAGAATGACAAAACTAGCCAATCCCTCATTAGGGTTCCATACAATTAATTTGCATGGTGCCACCCTACAAGGGTGTCTTGTATCTTATTCACATTATTAGTAAGCTATCCAATCCCCTTAGTGGGCCACATGCACAATTTTCATAGTCCCACACAGTCATTGAGTAGGAGTTACAAAGATGATGGCTAAAAAACATATTAAGTAATTCACCTCACCAAAGATAGCCGGTGAAATACATGTGATGGTGAAATACATGTGATGGTGAAAGCAAAAGCCAGAGAGAAAAAAGAACATTGGAAGAGGCTACACTGCTAGCTTTGAAAATGAAGGATGGAGCCATAAGCCAAGGAATAGAGGTAGCCTCTAGACATTAGAAGAGACAAAGAAACAGATTCACCTCTGGAGATTCTAGAAGGAACACAGCCTTGTCAACCCATTTTAGACTTCTGATCTCCAGAACTATAAATCAATAGATTTGTGATGTTCTAAGGCATCAAGAAGGAGTCCTGATGGCACAGTCATTCAGTGCTAGGCTGCTAAATGAAAAGTCAGTAATTTAAACACACCAGACACTCTATGGCAGAAAGATGTGGCAGTCTGCTTCTATAAAGATTTACAACCTTGAAGAGACTGGCAAGATGGCAGACTAGGCAGAAAGACTGCACAGACCCTCTTCAACAAAGAAAAGGGAAACCATTTAACACAGACACAGAAGGCATTCCTGGACTCCTGAGCCTTGAAAGGAAGGATATAGAAGTGGACTAAACCCCAACTAGCAGAAGAATTTGCGTGAAAATACCAAAAAAGGAGACATATGGAGCTGCGGTCTGGCAGCAATCCTGAGCGATCCTGATGGCACAAATAGCTTGGGGATTCCTGAGTGGTGGTAGGACCTAGGAATTAACAAAAAAATCAGCCCTGCAAGCCAGGGACTGCACGGAGGACAGTGCATGGTGGCTGGGGAACAAATGGAGAAGGTGAAAAGAAAGGCGGGCTGAGCTGTGGACTTTTGCGGGTCCGGAGGGCACCGCCATTTTAAAGGTTTCAAAGTGGCTTGACTATTTTGGATATTTAAAGAGACAGCACTCTCACAGATTCCCGGGGCATAAGAACACGTTCTGCTTTCCAGCAACCCCAAAGACACTCCAGACCCCACAAGACTGAAAAGTTTTTGATGGTTATCCAATTGTAATTTATGTATGAGTGGGAGACAACTACAGTCTCCATAAGACACAATTACACCCACACCTACTGCAACTTCACTTACTGAGCAAGAGCCACTACCTCCTTTTCCATCAATGGGCCAATGATAAAATACCACCAAGAAAAGCCGGAATCACCCTTGGCTGCTCTTCACAAACAGTTAACAGAGATCTAAATACACTAACACCATGATGCCTCAAAGACAAGAGATCATCACAGTCCACACAAAGAAGCAAAATAAAGTAGTAGAAAAAAGGGAGAAGGATACAGATGCAGAACACATCCCTGAGGAAAAAGCAGCATTGGAACTCTCTGATGAGGAATTCAAAAGAATTATCTTTAGGTGTCTTCAAAGGATTGAGAGACAGATCAAAGAAAACACAGAAAAAAAACTTAGAAAAATTTTGGAATACAAGAACAAAATGACAAAATAAATGAAAAATTGGAAATGATTCTAAATCTACAAATAGAAATCCAGAAGATTAATACTAAATTGTCAAAGATAGATAACACATTGTAAGGGCAAAGGAG
>NW_006921816.1:4928053-4935408 GCF_000298275.1 Orycteropus afer afer | reverse complement strand
TAGTGATACTGCCTCAGAAACCCAAGGAGGGGTCACTATGAGTCAAGTCTGACTCAATGGCACATAACAACAACAACAACATAGGGTCACTATGAGTTGAAATATACTGGACAGCAAAGGGTTATTTTTAAGCCATTAAGTCTGTGGTATTTTTTCACCATGGTAATAACAAAATAATACACTACATGACCCAGAAATTCCACTCCTAGATATAGACCCAAGAGAATTGGTGTATATGCCCACACAAAAATTTGTACACAAATGATCATAGTAATATTTTTTTTATAATAATCAAAACTTGCAAAAAACCTAAATGCCCATCAACTGATGAATGTATAAACAAATATAGTGTATAGGCAGTCTCTGGGTTATAAATGAGATCCATTCCTGTATCTTTAAGAATTTGTAGGTCAGTCAGAACAAGTGCATATTTATTTGGTCTTACTCCAGGGCCAGGAAAAGCTCAAAGACTTTTTAATGATTTAAAAGTTGCATGTGTGGCAAGGGAAGATAATTGTGAAGAATTTGTTGCAAGCAGGGGATGGTTCAATCATTTCAAATTGAGGGCAAATTTACAGAACATTAAGGAAGATTGGGCGATCTACTTCCTTAGTGATGCCGCCTTGGAAACCCAAGGCGGGGTCACTGTGAGTCAGATCTGACCCAATGGCAGTGAGTTTGGTTTTGGTTTTGGGAAAGCAGGGATTTGTAACTGCTCCAAAGATGGTGCTGATGATGCTGCTTTAAATGTGTGTGGCTTTCCACAGTCCTGTCAATAATTCCATCTCATGCATCAGGCTCTTAAAAGGATTCACAATGCTTCTTCTGAGTCTCCTCCTCCAGGACTTTGATCTGTAATTTTTTCTGTACCAGTCACTGTGATAGATCACTCAAACTGTAAAAATTCAGGTCTGTTCCTGTTTCACTTTGTCAACTATCATGGCACTGGTTTGAAGCCTTGCATTAAATAGCCATTAGGAGTTAGCAAAGAATCAGACTTTTATAACCTGGAGATTCCCTGTAACCATAAAATGGAATATTATTAGCAATAAGAAGGAATAAAGCACTTATACATGTTACAACATGGATTTGTTGTAATGAAAACATTATGCTACATGAAAAAAAGCCACACATAGTATGATTCTGTTTATATAAAATGTCCAGAATAGGTAAAAAAAAAAAAAAAACATGAAAACTAAAAGTAGATTCTTATTTAACAGAGGCTCGGGGGAGAAAAGAATGGGAAGTGACTGCTAATGTGTATGGGTTTTCATTTAAGGGTATGGGTAATGGTTGCACAACTCTGTAAATATATTAAAAACAAGCAAATTGAAGAGTTTTTCTTCTTATTATTGTATTTTTTTAATAATTTAGTTTTGTTTTGTTATTGGTGAGAATAAACAGTAGAATATACACCAATTCAATAAGTTCTACATGTACAATTCAATGACTTTGATTACATTACATACAACTGTCCTCTCTTAGTGACATCACTAAAGGGGTATGGAGGATTCAAACCACAACAGTTGACACTGTAACAGAGGATGACACCAAAATTCTATAAAGATTTTTGTGCAATGTTTCAGCAGAAATTTATTATTTTTTTACAAAATATCCCTGAACTTTGTTACAACAAAAAGATATTTTCATAAGCCTAGCTTACATGTGCTGATTCATTTTTTGAACCTTGTAATGTACGCTGACCAGAGTTGTCATTATTACACAATACAATGACACTTTGAATCACATGGCTTCATCTGCACATGCTGTAAGCCTTCACTGTGTATTTCATTGCTGCCAGTGTTTTCATACTTGCTGATTTTGTTAAATTTTCTGGTGTTTTAGCTATAATATTGTGCTAATTAGTATTTGTGAACCTATTTCAATAATTTTTTTGAGAATGAAATAGCAATTAAAGGAGAAAAATAAAAAGTGTTATCAATCATGTTAAGTAATAACATTGTAGTTCAAAGTAGGAAGACTTTACAAAACAATTAGTTAATATTCATATAATCTAAGCAATATTAAAATTAAGCAATTTACAACTATATCACATATTATTCTGTGATTGAAATTGATGATAAACATTACAAAGGATTGTGTATCATTTAGCATAGGACATTTTACATGGAGGATGTGATTCCACGAACACTGTGTGACACCAACCTTGGTAATGCTACCTACCGATTCTCCCTCTCCTTTTCTAAGTTGATTCTCCTCTTTTGACATAAACTCACTGCCCCGTCCCCAAGTGTCCTAACTAATCTTTTCAGTTGCTATTCTCTATCTGATTCCATATAGATACATCTTAAAACAACACAATAATCAAGGCAGGCATTCTTTACTAGTCAAACTATTTCTTGGTTTTAAAAAGATTTCAGGGGACGTTTGTACATTTTAAAAGTGGATATATTAGAGGTGTGAATAATATCTCTAAAACGATGTTGGTTAAAAAATTAAATGCCACAGCCTGATATGCTTGATGTATGTTTTATGCAGACATCATGTTGTTGTTGTTGTTGTTAGACGTCATCAAGTCAGCTCTGACTCATAGCAACCCTATGTATAACAGAACGAAACACTGCCCAGCCCTGTGCCAACTTCACAATCCTTGCTCTACCTAGCCCATCCTTGCAGCCACTGCATCAATCCATCTTGTTGAGGGCCTTCCCCTTCTTCGCTGACCCTCCACTTTACCAAGCATGATATCCCTCTCAAGGAAATGGTTCCTTCTGACAACATAACCAAAGTACATGAGACAAAGTCGGGCCATTCTCACTTCCAAGGAGCATTCCAACTCACTTCTTCCAGGACAGATCTGTTCATTCTTTTGACAGTCCATGGTACTTTCAGTATTCTTCACCAACACCACAACTCAAAAGCATCAACTCTTCTTCGTTCTTCCTTGTTCATTGTCCAGCTCTCACATGCATATGAGGTGATTGAAAATACCATGGCTTGGGTTGGGCACACCTTAATCTTCAAGGACACATCTTTGCTCTTTAACACTTGAAAGAGGTCTTTTGCCCCAGATTTTCCCAGTGCCATACATCATCTGATGTCTTGCCAGATGTTTCCATTTGTTTTGATTGTGTAACCAAGTAATATGAAATCTTTAACAAGTTCCATCTTTTCTCCATTTATTGTGATGCTGCTTATTGGTCCAGTTATGATTTTCATTTTCTTTATGTTAAGATGTAATCCCTACTGCAGACTGAAGTCTTTAATCTTCACCAGTAAGTGTTTCAAGTCATCCTCATTTTCAGCAAATAAAGTTGTGTCATCTGCATATCTCAGGTTGTTAATGAGTCTTCCTCCAATCCTGATGCCACATTCTTCTTCATATAGTCCAGCTTCTTGGATTATTTGTTCGGCATACAGACTGAATAAGTATGGTGAAAGGATCCAACCGTGACACACTCCCTTCCTGATTTTAAAACATGCAGTATCCCCTTGTTCTGTTCAAATGATAGCTTCCAGGTCTATGTACAAACTCCACATGAGCACAATCAAAACCAAACCAAACTCACTGCCATCAAGTCAAATCTGACTCATAGTGACCCCTCCTTGGGCTTCTGAGGCAGTATCACTAAGGAAGTAGACTGACTGCTGAATCTTCCTTCCAAGGAGTAGCTGGTGGGTTAGGCACTACACCACCAGAGCTCCCTGAGCACAGCCAAGTGTTCTGGAATTCCCATTCTTCTCAATGTTATCCATAATTTGTTATGATCTACACAATCGAATGCTTTTACATAGTCTGTAAAACACAAGTAAACATCTTTCTAGTATATTTTGCTTTTAGCCAAGGTCCATCAGACATCAGCTATGATATCCCCCATTCCATGTCCCCTTCTGAATCCAGCTTGCATTTCTGGAATTTCTTTCTCAATATACTGCTGCAACCATTTTTGAATTATCATCAATAAGATTTTACTTGCTTATGATATTAATGATATTGTTTGATAATTTCCACACTCTGTGGGATCATCTTTCTTTGGAATGGGTACAAATATGGATCTTTTCCAGTCAGTTGGCCAGGTAGCCAAATTTGTCTTCCCAATTTCTTGGCATAGACAAGTGAGTGCCTCCAGAGTGACATTCATTTGTTGAAACATCTCAGTGGGTGTTCCATTAACTCCTGGAGCCTTGTTCTTTGACAATTCCTCCAATGCAGCTTCAACTTCTTCTTTCAATACTATTGGTTCTTGATCATATGCCACCTCCTGAAATGGATAAGCATCAACCAATTCTTTTTGGTACAGTGACTTTGTGTATTCCTTCCATCTTCTTTTGATGTTTCCTGCATCATTCAGTATTTTGCCCATAGAATCTTTCAATGTTGCAACTCGAGGCTTGAATATTTTCTTCAGTTCTTTCAGTTTGAGAAATGCCTAATGTGTTCTTCCCTTTTGGTTTTCTAACTCCAGATCTTTTCACAATTCATTATAATAATTGACTTTGTCTTCTCAAGCTGTTCTTTGAATTCTTCTGTTCAGCTCTTTTATCTTGTCATTTCTTCCATTTGCTTTATCTACTCTCCATTCATGGGCAAGTTCCAGACGTAATACTTGTAGTTAGGGTTGTATGTCAACTTGGCTGGGCCTAGTTAAGTGTCTGGGCAGCTGGATACAGTTATTCTCAGTAGTGAGGTTGGCAATCTCTTCCATGGTAGAATCTACTGGAGTAGTTGAATAGCTGCTTTAGGGATGTAGGGTGCTTCCAGTATATAAGAAGCAGCTTTGAGGAAGGTGTCTAGCTTTTTGGCATGCTTGGACCCTGCATGTAGCCCAATCATTGTTCAGCATCCTGCCATGTTGCCCTGCCAATCTTGGGACTTTTAATGGACTTGAATCAATGGCCTGCCACGTGATTTGGTAATATCAAGTCTACACCTTTTCATTTGTTGACCTTGGGTTTGTCAGCCTCAGCACTTAGCAGCTGCCTGAGTGAAGAGATACTTCTAGCTTCAGTGGACTGAGAGCAAGAGGCAGAGCTGAAGCCCAAGGTCAAGGGGATTTCACCCAGTCACTAGAGCCTGGCATCTGGAATTCAGATTTCTAAATTCCAAAAATGTAAAAGAATAAACTCCTGTTTGTTCAAGCCACCCATTTGTGGTATCTTCTGTTAGAGCAGCACAGAGGTAACCAACACAGTACTCCAAGTTAATGCTAAAGATCTGCTAATTGCTGTCAAGTTAGCTCCTTACTCATGGCAACTCCATACACAACAGACTGACATACTGCCTGGTGCTACACTATTTCCAGGATCAGTTGCAATCAAGCCATTGTGATCGGTAGGGTTTTCAGTGGCTGATTTTAGAAATAGATTGCCGGGCCTTTCTTCCTAATCTGTATTAGTCTGGAAATTGTACTGAAAGCTGTTCAGTAGCCAAACAACACATAAATCTCCATTGTCAGATGGATATGGCTGCATTATGAAATGCACTGACAAGAAGTTGAACCCAGGTGTTCATGGAAAACAAGAATCCTACCACTGAACAGCCAATGCCTCTTAACACCCTTAGGTAATGTAAAATATCATTTACAAGTTGCATTCTCTTTACTAGCTTTAAGTTATATCTGGAAAGAAGTATAAAAACATCTTATTTAAACTGAGATAAGAGAGGTGAATGACTTTCCCACATTACAGAACCAATACTATGAAAACACAGGTGAGAACTTCACAGGATTCTGCCCTTTCCTCTCCTTTACACTATGCTTAAAAGCTGGAAATGGTTAGCACTAATTGATTCAGGGTAGGAAATAGAAAAAAATAATATTTTTTCTACTATGTCTCATCTTCTTTGACCTAATAATTACCCAATTTCCATTAAATTGTCCATTCCTGGAAAAATTAAAATCTTTCACACAAATTGAAATATAAATTGCCTAACATTTTATCCGACCATTTGGTAAACACCTCACAATGTTTGTTTTAATAATTGATTTTGGAGAAGTATTTGAAATTGAGGAGTGTTTGGACAAAACAATTGGTTAAGTCCTCGTCTACTAGCTGAAAGCTTGGTGGTTCAAACCCATACAGAGATATCTCAGAAAACAGACCTGGCAATCTCCTTCACGGTCTTAAAAACCCTATGGAGTGCTTCTACTCTGCACATATGTGGTTGCCATGATTTGAAACTGACTCAAGGGCAACTAATAACAACAACAACAAATTAGGAACTGGAGGCTCAAGAATGGAAAAGTGGATAATATTTGTCAAACAGAAACTATTAAACTGCCAAATGAACTATCATGTAACCTAAATATGTATCATCAAACAGAGAAGGTCATGTGATAGTTAATTTTATGTGTAAATTTGGCTATGTTTCCCAGTGGTTTGGTCAAACACCAGACTAGTTGCTTTTCCATAATATCACCTAGTTTAACATAATGTAATAAACTTTAGCAACGTAACCTAATGTGATATAATCAGTCAATTGAAAACGGAATCCCTGGGCATGCTCTTCTTTTCTCTGACCGTGTGATTAACTCACGCTATTTCCTTCTCTTCTTATTCTTTTCCCTACTGAAATCCTAGCTAATCATAACATTGCCTTTTTAATGAGACCTTCTCTAAATTCCAAAGCAGACTCCTCCTCTACCACTTCCCCAACCACCACTACTCCTCAAAGTAATCTCTACTATTTCTGAATTGCTATAATATGTTTATTTTTGCCATGCTCCCTCTGAGAGCTCTAAAGGAGAATCCTTCCTTGCCTCGTCCAGATTCTGGTGGCTCCAGGTGCTTCTTCACTTGTGACAACATAGTTCTAATCTCTGCCCCCATAAATATGTCACCTACTACTCTGTGTTTCTCTGTGTGTCTGTTCCTCTTTTTCTAAGGTGTCACCCTTATCTAGGATGATTTCATATGGAGAGTCTTACCTTAATTATATCTGCAAAGATCCTATTTCCAAATAAGGTCACATTCTGAGTTTCCTGGTGGATTAAAGACACTATTCAATCCACTATAAGACCCAACACCAAAGGTTTCATCCGGGTCAAATTCTAGGCAAGTTGTTTGAAAAAGTATGAAAGATTAAATATCACAGGATGTGTAGACATGGGCAGAGAACCTCAATAATGGGTGAAGGGCATAATATTTAGAAATCTAAGCAAGCAATTGGCATCAGAAAAGGCTTTGAAGCAACAGGAGAAGTGACTATAATAAAATGATCACTTAATTCCAGTTATGATGTTAGTCAATTTATCTATCTCCTGTTATTTAAAATGTACAATTGCATTGTGAAGTAGATAGGGTAAACTCAATTTAGCCAATAAAGACTTGTTGCTGTTGTTGTTAAGTGCCGTCGAGTCGTTTCCGACTCACAGCGACCCCATGCACAGCAGAAC
>NW_006921816.1:4900663-4923970 GCF_000298275.1 Orycteropus afer afer | reverse complement strand
TAAGCACAAGCCCGCATGTGCTTACCTAGCTCCCGGAGACCCGGTCCCTCTCAGGAGGGTAACAAGGGAAAGTGTTCAGTGCAGATCAGTGAGTAAGCACAAGCCCGCCTTGTTCAGTACCTATGCTTAAAGACTTAAAGACTTAGACACAGGAAACTAGTGTATGGTAACACTTTTAATAAGTAGCAATGCCATGATAGGTGCCCACAACTGTTCTGGCTTCTCTTTAAAAAAATCTGTCATTGAGTAGCAGGATCTCAACAACGTGCTACCATTCAGAGAAGGGCTGGGAGCAAGGTAGGTTTCCAGGCTTGGGAGGATGTTAGAGTCTTAAAAATCAAAAACAAAAAACAAAAATCGAACTCACTGCCATTGAGTCAGATGCGACTCATAGAGACCCCTCCTTGGGATTCCAAGACAATATCCCTACAGAGGTAGATTGCCCAACCTTCCTTCCAAGGAGTGGCTGGTGAGTTTGAACCTCCAGCCTTCTGGTTAACAGTGCCTTAGGCTCCTGGAGTCTTAAACAGATCACTTACAAAGGACTTGGGAACAGGCACCAAAACAAAGGCCCAGTGAGAAGGGTCATGCATATATGAAACTCAGGAACAAATTAGAAGCCTCAGTTTCAGAACTGTACTATATCGTAAGCAGATGTAACACAAAGTGTCATAAGGAGGGGTAACTACTACCATTGTGGAATAGGGCCTTAAGAAACTAGGAGTGAGCCTAAGCTGCAGAAAAATAAGATTGAAGGCTAATCACCAATTTAAACCTAATGACATGGTAACCAAAAACTCTTCTTTTTCCATCTCCAGGGATTTATCAAAAGTATGGATCATATGATTCTATCACAGGTGTATAAAATTGTATGTGTTCTCCATGTTCTACAACAGTGTTATCACTTTCATTAGCACCTTATTCATTTGTAATAGATCACTGTTATCTATCCAAGGCCCAAATAAAACTGTTTACTTACATAACTCAAAGATCAATCCTAGTAACAATGCTTACTCCATTTTTTACCTTTATTTTAAAGCTCAAATAATTTTAGTATTAGCTTATGTATATATTAATCTCCCAAGGAAGAAATGGAAGATGGTTTAGCTTTAAACCATTTCTCAGACTGCGGAAGAAGTTTGCATATTTTTACCACCAATGGATATTTCGCCGATTCCTGGAGCTCAGTTTGTCTAATTTCTTCAGTGCAGCTTCCTTCAGTACCATTGCTTCTTGATCATATGCTCATTCATGAAATGGTTGAACATCAACTATTTTTGGTACAATGACTCTGTGTATTCCTTCCATCTTCTTTGGATGCTTCCTGCATCATTCAATATTTTGCTCATAGAATCCTTCAATACTGTGATTCTAGGCTTGAATTTTTCCTTCTGTCCTTCTAGCTTGAGAAATGCTGAGCATGTTCTTCTCTTTTGGCTCTCTAACTCCAGGTGTTTGCACATTTCATTATAATACTTTACTTTGTCTTCCCTTTTGAAATCTTCTGTTGAGCTCTTCTATTTCACCATTTCTCCCATTCACTTTAGCCACCCTATGTTCAAGAGTAAGTATCAGAGTCTCTTCTGATATTTGTGTTGGTCTTTTCTTCTTTTCTTGTCTTTTTAATGACCTTTTGCTTTCTTCATGGATGATGCTCTTAATGTCATCCCACAACTCTTCTGGTCTTTGGTCATTGGTGTTCAATGCATCAAATGTATTATTCAGATGGTCTCTAAATTCAGGGTGGATATAATCATGGTTGTATTTTGGCTCTTATAGGCTTGTTTCCATTTTCTTCAGATTCAACTTGAACTTGCATTTGAGCAATTGATGATCTGTTCCACAGTCAGCTCCTGGTCTTGTTTTGACTAATGATATCAAGCTTCTCCAAGGCTTTTTTCAAAAGATGTTATTTATTTGATTCCAGTGTATTCCTTCTTGTGAGAATCATACATGCAGTTGTTGTTAATTTTCTTGAAAAGTGTTATTTGGAAAGAATAAGTCATTAGTCTTGCAAAATTCTATCATGCAATCTCCAACATCACATCTTTCACCAAGGCAGTATTTGCCAATTACAGATGTTTCTTTGTTTCCAACATTTGCATCCTAATCATCAGTAATTATCAATACACCTTGATTGCATGTTTGTCAATTTTAGACTGCAGAAGTTGATAAAATTCTTCAATTTGTTCATCTTTGGCTTTAGTAGTTGGTGCGTAAATTTGAATAATAATAGTATTAACTGGTCTTTCTTGTAGGTGTATGGATATTATCTTATCACTGAAAACATTGTACTGCAGGAATGTGACACCATTCCTCTTCAATTCATCATTCCCAGCATAGTAGATCAAATGATTGCCTGATTAAAAATGCCTAATAACAGTTCATTTCAGCTCACTAATGCTTATGATATCACTCTTTATGCATTCTATTTCATTTTTGATAACTTTCAATTTTCCGAGATTCATACTTTGTACATTCCATGTTCTGAGTACTAATGAATGTTTTCAGCTGTTTCTTACCATTTTGAATCATGTCCCATCAGCAAATGGAGGTCCCAAAAGCCACATCATTAAAGTTGATGTCACTAAATTTGATTCTATGAGGAGACAACTCATCCCAGTCATATTTAGAGTGTTTTCCAACCTGAAGGGCTTATCTTCTGGCACTATATCAGACAATGTTTCACTGCTATTCTTGAGGTTTTCAGTGACCTTTTTTTTTTTTTTTTTTTTTTTCAGAAGTGGACCTGGCCACATCCATCTTCCTAATCTGTCTTAATGTGGAACCTCGACTGAAACCTATCCACCATGGATAATCTTGCTGGTATTTGAAATACTAGTGCAATCGCTTCCAGCATCACAGCAATATGCAAGCCACCACAGTAGAACAAACTGACAGATTGTGGTAAGACTTTGAGCATACCCCTGCTAAATTAGATTTGATGGAGTAAACATCAATGACTGAAGACCAGACATATTGTGGGATAACATTAAGGACATCATCTAACCAAACCAACCTCACTGCCATCAACTCAATTTAACTCATAGCTACCCCTCCTTGGGTTTCTGAGGTGGTATCTCTACAGAACTACATTGTCCGATCTTCCTTCCAAGGACAGGCTGGTGGGTTTGAACCACCAGCCTTCTGGTTAGCAGTCAAATGCCTTAGGCATTATTCCACCAGAGCATACATGAAAAAAATCAAAAGATCATTAGAAAGATAGGAAAGAAAAAAAAATATGTCATAAGAAAAGTTGTCAAATGGATGTTATAAAGACTGAAATTTGCTCATGAACAAGAACTAAAGAGAATAGAATAAATAACTTAAGCCAAAATATGACCTTTTGTATATCCTACCTGAATTTAGAAACAATCTCAAGAATAGATTTTATGCATTTAACACTAATGACTGAAAAGCAGACATGATGTGGGATGTCAACAAGGACATCATACATGAAGAAATAAAAACCCCAAAACCAATCTCATTGTCACTGAATCAATTAAGACTCATAGTAACCCTATCGGACAGAGTAGAACTGTCCTATGTGTTCAAACCCACCAGCCACTCTTCGGAAGGAAGGTTGGACAATCCTACTTCCGTAGTGATACTGCCTCGGAAACCCAAGGAGGGGTCACTATGAGTCAGGGCCGACTCTATGGCAAATAACAAGAACAACAACATAGGCTTCCCAAGGCTGTCCATCTTTAGAGAAGCAGACTGTCTCATCTTTCTTCCATGGTGCAGTTGGTTGTTTGAACTTCATACATTTTGGTAAATAGCCAAATGCCTTAACCACTATGCTACCAGCACTCCATGGGGGAAAAAAAAAAGTCAATTTAAAAGACAGGAAATAAAGACAAGACCAAAATATATGGCTTAAGAAACTCTGAATCTTTCTCTTGACCAAGTAGGTAAAGAGAAAAGAAGAAATAATGAAGTGAAAGAGCTGAACAGAAGATTTCAAAGGCCAGCTTAAGAAGACAAAGTAAAATATTACACTGAAAGGTGCAAAGCCTTGGAATTAGAAAACTAAAAGAGGAGAACATGCTTAGCATTTCTCAAGCTGAAAGAACTGAAACAAAAATCAAGCCTCAATTTGCAATGTTGAACGATTCTATAGGCAAAATGCTGAATGCATAGGAAGCACCGAAAGAAGATGGCAAGAATTCACAGAATCATTATATCAAAAAAAAAAAAAAAAAGTGTGGATGTTCAACAATTTTAAGAAGTAGCATATGATCAAGATTTGATGGTATTAAAGGAAGAAGGACAAGCTGTACTGAAGGATTGGCCAAAAACAAAGCTCCAGGAATTGACAGCATACCAATACAGATGTTTCAACACATGGATGGAATGCTGGAAGTCTTCACCTTTATGGCAAGAAATTTCGAAGACATCTACCTACCCAACTAACTGGAAGAGATCCATAATTATGCCCTTTCCAAAGAAAGGTGATTGAACAAAATGTGGAAATCATCAAACAATGTCATCAATATCACACACAAGGACACTGACAGGAAACTGCCAGAAATACAAGCCAGTTTCAGAAGGGAACGTGGAACAGTAGAAATCATTGTTGATGTCAGATAGATCCTGACTGAAAGCAAATAATACCAGAAAGTTGTCTTGCTGAGTTTCATTGACCAAACAAAGGCATTTGACTGTGTGGATCATAAAAAATTACAGATATTATTGTAAATTATGGGAATTCCAGAAAACTTAATTGTGCTCATCAGGAACCTGTACATAGACCAAAAGGCTGTTGTTGAGACAGTACAAGGGGATAATACATGGTTTAAAATCAGGAAGGGTGTGCATCAGGGTTGTATCCCCTCACCATATTTATTCAATTTGTATGCTAAGCAAGTAATCTGAGAAGGTGGACTACATGAAGAAGAACACAGCATCCGGATTGGAGCAAGACTCATTAACAACTTCTTATGCAGATAACATAACCTATCTTGCTGAAAGCAAAGATTGCTTAAAGCACTTACTGACGAAGGTCAAAGACTACAGCCTTTAGTATGGATTACACTTCAACATAAAGAAAATAACAATCCTCACAACTGAACCAATAGGCAACATCATGAAAAATGAAGAAAAGATTGAGGTTGTTAAGGTTATTTATTTGTTTATTTATTTTACCAGATTCACAATCAATGTTTACAGAAGCAGCAGTCAAACGAAGAATTCTATCCAGCAGTTCTGTGGCAAAAGACATTTCAAAAGTGTTAGAAAGCAAAGATGTCACTTCAAGGACTAAGGTATGCCCGAACCCAAACAATGCTATTCTTTTATAGCCTCATATGCATGAGAACGTTGGATGGTGAGAAAGTAAGACTGAAGAAGAATTGATGTCTATGAATTGTGGTGTTGGAGAAGAATACTGAATATACCTCAGACTGCTGGAAGAATGAACAAATCTGTCTTGAAGAAGTATAGCTAGAATGCTCCTTAGACCCAAATATGGCTAGATTTCATCTCACATGCTTCAGACATGATATCAGGAGGAATCAGTCCCTGGAGAAGGACATTATGCTTGGTGAAGTAGAGAATCAGTGAAAGAAAAAAAGACCTTCAATGAGATGGAATGACACAGTGTCAGCAAAAATGGGCTCAAACAAACTAAGATTGTGAGGATGGTACAGGACCTAGCAGAGTTTCATTCTGATGTACTTGGGGTCCCTTAAGAGTCAGAACCAACTTGATGGCACCTAACAACATCAAACTATGTTAGAGACTAATTGATAACAAGATTCTTTGGGAATCTTAATGAAGTAATGTTATTTAATTTATTGTCACTGACTATTCCACTGTGATATGAGGAAAATCAATGAAAATGTCCCAGCCTCAATAAGAGTAAGTACTTTGTGGGTAGGTAGGTTACAACATGCTGAAGAGGAATGTTTATTAAATGCGGGATGTAACTTTTGAGAGAACAATTTATTTGTTTTATTGCTACTGAAACATATAAGTTAAATATTACTGGCTGTTTTAACCACCAGGCAAGACAGCAGTTTTGCTTGAGTGAAAAAGATTTATGTGCATTATTACTGTACACTGCTTTCATTGAGGACAGTAAGGAAATTTTTCTAACAATACTGCAACCATGTGTATCTCTTGAAAACATTAAATACTGAAAATCATTTTTAAAGACCTCGTTTTTTGGAGAACTTAGTGAAGCCTGAAGAATCCTGACAGATTTATCTTTCTTCAGAGATTTTTAGTTTTCTTATAGAGATTTCAAACATGCAGTGTGTTAAAAATAACTAAATTTATGCAACTATTATTGCCAGGAATTTATCAATAATATTGTATCTATCTATGAATATATCTATGGTTGAGTATAATAAGTGTGTGAGAGAAAGTGACTAGTGGTGCATGCACATTGATAGTTTTATTTTGTGGCAATAAATCTATGTTCTCAGAAATTAAATCAAGTAACTCAAATGTTGTTGTTGTTGTTGTTAGGTGCCATTGAGAACTCTCTGACTCATTGACACTCTACACAGCAGAACAAAACATTGCCCAGTCCTGTGCCAGGTCCATGATCCTTGTTATACTTGAGCCCGTCGCCACAGCCACTATGTCAATCCATTTTGTTGAGGGTTTCCCCTCTTTTGTCGACCCCACCACTTTACCAAGCATGACCTCCTTCTCCAGGGGATGGTCCCTTCTGAAAACATGATCAAAGTAGGTGAGACAAAATCTGGCCATTCTCACTTCCAAGGGGCATTCCAACTGCACTTCTTCCAGGACAGATTTGTTAGATCTTTAAGCAGTCCAATGTACTTTCAGCATTCTTTGCCAGCGCCACAACTCAAAAGCATCCATTCTTCTTCAGTCTTTCTTATTCATTGTCCAGCTATCACATGCACATGAGGTGATTGAAAATACCATGACTTGTGTCAGGTGCACCTTAGTCCTCAAGGAGACATCTTTGCTCTTCAGCACTTGAAAAAGGTCTTTTGCAACTAATTTGCCCAGTGCTATACATCATCTGATGTCCTGACTGCTGCTTCCATTGGCGTCGATTGTAGAATCAAGCAATATGAAGTCTTTGACAACTTCAATCTTCTCTCCATTTATCATGATGCTGCTTATAGGTCCAGTTGTGAGGATTTTTGTTTTCTTTATATTGAGATGTAATCCATACTGCAGACTGCAGTCTTCAATCTTCATCAGTAAGTGCTTCAAGTCATCCTCACTTTCAGCAAGCAGAGTTGTGTCATCAGTGTATCACAGGTTGTTAATGATTCTTCCTCCAATCCTGATGCCACATTCTTCTTCATATAGTCCAGCTTCTTGAATTGTTTGCTCAGCATACAGATTGAATAAGTATGGTGAAAGGATAAAACCCTCACACTCTCCTTTCTCGATTTTAAACCATATCGTTTAAAATATGCATGACTCAAATAGTAAATAAATAATCATGGAAATACATTAGATTCTCAGCACAAATTTTAGGAAATATTCTCTTCCTCTGTCTCTCACTCTGAAATGTTATAGTCTTATATTCTGGTAGGTGGTAGGTGATTGCAGAAATGGTTTTATCAATTTTTTTCCTGCAGAAAACTGATGTAATGATGTCCTGGCTTAAATTAATTGGGGGGTGGGGGGAGAGCAGGAAGAGAACAGGAAGAGCTCTCAAGAGGAACTCTTCATTTTCTTCTACAGCTGCCTATGTCCAAAGCATGATTAGAAGATAAATCTGACTTATGTGTGACTTCAGAATAGCCAAAAGAGAATAAACTAATGCTAGGACTTTCTATTGCCTTATATATCATTAAAACATTACTACCTTCCTAAAACTGAACTCACTCCTGTGGCTTCCAGCTAAACAATAGCCAGGTACATAGGGTGAACTTTTAAACCAGGTAAGTGCAGTCCTTAGAACAATCAACCATGGGAGATCAGAAGGGCAGTATTTGCACAGGGACATAGCTCAGAGGGCAGGAATGCATAGGAATGAAGGACACAAGGAAAAGTTAACTATAGGGAGGAAGTGGGAAGAGAGCTGTCACATTATGGGAATTGCAATCAATGTCATGAAACAAAATTAGTATGAACTACTGTATGGAAAATGTAAACTTTCACCCAAATCTGTAAACTTTCACCCAAATCACTATTGAAAGAAAAATAAAAAAGTTACTACCTTGACATTTCTGAAAACAATTTTTGGTGCTATTAGTTGTCCTCAAGTCATCTCCAACTCATGGCAACCTTATGTGTAATAAAATGAACTTTGCTCAGTCCTGTGCCATCTTTATGATTATTACTATATTTGAGTTCATTGCTATGACTATTGTGTCAACCTATCTCTTTTATTGTTGCTAAGCTTCTACTTTGCAAACAGGATGTCAAGCATTCCATTTCATTTTTGACAACTTCCAATTTTCCTTGATTCATACTTTGTACATTCTCACCTGTCAGTATGTGGTACTGTGGTGGCTTGTGTGTTGCTATGATGCTGAAAGCTATGTCACCAGTATTTCACATACCAGCAGAGTCACCCATGGTGGGCAGTTTCAGTGCAAGTTTCAGACTAAGACTAAAAACAATGTTGTTGTTGTTAGTTGCCATTGAGTGAGTCCATCTCATGGCAACTCTATGCAGAGTAAAACTGCTCCATGGAGTTTTCAAAGCTGTGATCTTTCAAAATCAAGTGTCCTCTGAGGGGGTTTCAAACCATCAGACTTAGCAAGTAGTTGAATGCTTAACAATTTGTGTCACTCAGGACTGCCTCTAACAACAATAAATGTACATTGATTACTTATCCTTTGGACCTAGTCATAAAATAGAGGGATTTTCAGTTTCTTTATATGAAAATAATTGACATAAAGATTTGCTGTTTTGGCAAATATCTCCCTTTGTCGATAAACTTACTTTGTTCTGTACTACTTCACTTCTTAGTGTCCTAATAAGCCTACAGTGTCTTCACCCTCATACTCCATATGCTAGGTGAGAAGAATGTGAGAGATGTAGTAATAATATGAGTATAATATATGTAGTAAGAATATGAGAGATGTAGTAATAATATGAGTATAATATATGTAGTAAGAATATGAGAGATGTAGTAATAATAATAATAGGAGCTCTAGTAGCATAGTGCCTAAAGCACTTGACTGCTAACCAGAAGGCTGGCAGTTCAAACCCACCAGCCACTCCTCAGAAGGAAGATAGGGCAATCTACTTCCGTAGTGATACTGCCTTTGAAACCCAAGGAGGGGTCGCTATGAGTCAGGTCTGACTCGACAGCACATAACAACATAACAACAACAACAGTAATAATAATGATAATAGAGAAATGAAGACAAAGATGTAGATGAAGAAGAAGAAATAATTTTTGAATTTTGCTATGTGTTAGGCATTCTGCTGGGTACTCTGGAAATGTTAACTCATTTAATCCTCACAAGAATTCTTTAACATAGATCATAACTTTATTAACAGTTTAGACATGACAAAACTGAGAGACAGAAATATTAAGTAACTTATCCCAAAGTTACACAGCAATCCCTAAACCAAAGCCTTTCTAAGCAGGGTTCCATCAACACTTCCTAGGCCTGCTTCATCTCCTTGTTAGTATACTTTCTCCCACCATGTCTACTTAGTATAGCTTCTGGAAAGTTTAAGAAATTACTGTATAGAACTGAGATATAGTATATTATGCAGTCTCAAATGACACAACTTAATCTGACATAGGCATTTACACATGCTGTTTTCTTTACTTACTGACCTTTCACGCCAGATCACCTTTCTCAAAATCCTGGACTCTGGATGAGACCTTTCTTTGTGTTACCTATCAAGATTCCTAATAAAGGTAAATCTAGTCATTCCCCTCAGTGTTAGGCCAAACTCCTCAAGGTCACTCCATTTAACCTGTTTTTCTTGGCACCTCCTTATATGATTTCTCCCAGGCTTTCATCACTGGCTGTGCTACTCAAAACTAGTCTGAAAAGCTAACATTTAACAACACCAGCACCTGGGAACTTTTTGGAAATGTAGAATCTATAATACCACCTTTGACCTAAAATTCCTACAAACACTATGAGAAGCACTGCTCCAAAATATTGCCTACCTGTTGGTAAATGGAACTAAGTGTTTCACTCAGTAGTTCTCAAATGCTCGTGGGAGTGAGAACCATTTGAGGAGTTGGGGGGCATTGCCATCGAGTCAATTTTGACTCAAGATGATCTCATGTGTTATAGGGCAGAACTGCTCCATAGGGCTTTGTTGTCTGTAATCTTTACAAAAGCAGATCACCAGGCCTTTCTTCCATGATACTGTTTGTTGGCTTAAAACACAAAATTCTGGATCCCGATCCTAGATTGTTTTATTTAGTAGGTCTAGGGTGAAGGGACTCAAAGATGTGCATTTCTAAGTAGTTCCTAGGTGATGCAGACACTGCTGATCTAGAGACCACATTTTGAGAACACTGCTCAGACTTTTCTGGATTCTCTTCTCTTCTGAATTTAAAGCTACTCTACAATGAGAGACTCACTATTTCCCCACAGTGATTCAAATGTGAAATTGTTCTATGAAACTACTAGAAATTGTAATGTAATGAGAGCCAGCATATCTAGGGAGGAAGGAGTGAGGAACTGGGATTTCATTGTCATTGAGTCAATTCTGACTATAGCGACTCCTATTGGGTTTCCAAGGCTGTAGATCTTTATGGAAGAAGACTATCTTGTGTTTCTTCTGCAAAGCAACCTGTAGATTTGAACCACTGACCTTTTGGTTAGCAGCCAAATGCCTTAACCACTGCATCACCGAGCTCCTTGTGGAACTGGGATAGATGTCTGATATCTCTGCCCCAACCCTGCTACCTAGACCATAGTTTCTTCTAATGTAAGAGTTTCATAGAATAATTTCACTTCTTTATTTAACTCAAATTCTCATAATTACAAAGTGGGACAAAATACATTTTGAAGAGTTTAATAGAGGAATATGCAATAAAGAAAGAAATTCAGGTAGAATCTTGATTGAGTTAGTTGGGGATCATGATATAAAACAGGGTTTGAGGTTGAACAGCTAGAGAATAATAAGTAGTCTGGATCTTTACACAGGAAAAGTTTAGGGAGCTTCTCATTCCCAAATGATATCTGGAAAAAGACATTCTGAAACTTCTAAAGTATACAAAAGTAAAACTATCAATTCTTCTAGACTAAATTGTGGGGAAAATATAAATAATTCATGAGGTTGTCACTGACCTATAAGACTGGAGAAATTCAAGGTGTGCAATTGTATAATGTTTCACAGAATGTTCAAGTTTTAATAGAAGGTGGCTGGTGACTTTCCAATGTGATAATCATTTATAACAAGGGTTCCAGAGGGAATGCTGAGAACTACCAATTATTAACTCCCCTTTCTATTCCACATAGGTTGTTAGAATTTAAAATGAAACATTAGAACACTGCAAATAAAAGTAATATATATGTATTATACAAAAGCTAACATTTAAAAATAAATAAACATATGCTTATTTGGAATAATATAAGAAAAATTATAATCAGTAGCTATATTCTATTTAGATGTTTCAGATATTTTCTACACCAAACTCTATTAAAATACATTGAGTCACCAAGTTATCATAACCATGATTTTATAATGGACTTGAACAGGAATTACAAGATAATAATAATAACAATAAAAACTCATTTTGGTAGTCTCCTTTTATAAATTTATAAATCATTTGGAGGAACAAGTCATAGTCAAATCTCCAAGTCTGCAAATGTTGTACAAGCTTTTTCTAAGTGCCATGAAATTCTAAGCCAAAGAAGATAAACTGAAGAAATTTCTCTTGATATAGAAAGGTACAGAATGGCAAATGAGTTATAACAACATCCATTTAAAAAAAAAAAAAATGCTTATGGAAGGATAATCTAGGCAAACAGAGCCTGCAACAACTCAGAAAAAGGGCAACAATCATTACATACTTTTTCCTGAAGACATTGATTCTTTGTGATATTACAAGCCAAAAAAAGCAAAACAAAAACAAAGCAAACAAACAAACATCCAAATGCCAGTTAATCTTAAAAGAAAATACAATAATTTTTTTTTTTTTTTTTTTCCTGGAGATTTCACAAAGTCATGAACAAAGACAATACAGAAATGAAGGTCAGGAATGGGAATCTGAAACAATTAGGGGAGATGGCAGAACTGTTGAATTAGATTAGAACCCAAAGCCCAAACCATTCAACCTGCAAAAATGAGTTGCTGGCACAAGACAGAGTTCTTTGAAATGTAAAATAAGTAAACAAGTAAGGTGGAAAATAAGTTATTTTACACAATGGGGAAATAAATCGTCACAATAGTATATCCTTTGATTAGAACAGCCTAAAGGAAAAAAAAAAAAAAGAGAGAGATTCTCAAAGGTTTCTGATATCTCCATGGATGATAATCACATGACAGTTTATTTTCTAAAGAAAAAAGGAGGGATTTGCTGGTAGATCCTCAATTGTTACAGTGAGTACAGTTAAAGATGACCACCACCCCCCAGTCTCCTGGAGCCTCAATTGCCAACAAAATACCAGTCTGGATATACTATGCTATTTTCTTATACAGTAAAACCTGTGAAAGCCAGAACCAGTGTAAGATGGAAACCTATCAGAGGAGGAAATTTCAAACATTTTTCATGAAAAGAAAAGACAGAAAAATGATAAGACTGCATCCTGTCAAGGGCAGAAAACTTTTGAGACCCAGAAAAACAAGGCAGTCCTGTCAAATTCCAATTTACACAGGTTTCACTGTACTATATTGCTCTTACTGTTCAGTAGAAGTAGCTGTCTTTTCGATAAATTAAAGAAAAAAAATCATCCTTATATGTTTTCATTTTTCATCCTTTTCTTCCATCCTTTGTATATTTGTCTCTTCTGTCTTGTTTCTCAACTATCTAATGCCTTTCCTCTGTTCCTTTCTCACTATACATTACACTCACTCTTCACTTATCAACATGGTTAGTTTCCAAAGACTGGGTCATTATGTAAAAATTGACATTAATGTGAAAATGGAGGATGACCACCTCAAATCACAAATGGAGAATGACTACATTACATAACTGCTAAATCACTGTGAATCATGGTTCAGCCAAGTGACCCATAAACTTACCATCACAGAGAGCATTACTCTCACCTCACACCTCAGCATTGGTTATTACCAGACCTACATTGTTAATGTACAAAATAGTCAGATAGCAGATTTTTACTATTATCCTAAACATGAAATGGCACATAGAGATAGCTGATGAGGAGTGGATGCATTTTCTGCTCCATCACATGTATTTCTAGACTTCTTTCTCCACTCTGTCTCTCATTTTCACTCTCTTAATACAATCTCTAGGAGCTCTGGTAGCATAGTGCCTAAGGCACTTGACTGCTAACTAGAAGGCTGGCCACTCCTCAGAAGGAAGGTTGGGCAATCTACTTCCGTAGTGATACTGCCTCGGAAACCCAAGAAGCGATCACTATGAGTCGGGTCCAACTTAACGGCACATAACAACAACAACAACAATACAATCTCTTTCCAATCTCTCACTCACACTGCATCCTTTAATTCCTCTTGTTCTCTTTGAACCCTTGCTATTTAGTATTTGGGAATCTCCAGGTGAAGAAAATTTGGGAAAGAGAATGGCATTAGAGGGAAAAGGTATATAAGGGTAAGATTGAAGGTGAGGAAAATGCTTTGGAACTCCAGTTGTACCTATAACTATAAAGACACAGTGAGTACAGAGTTATTCCATCTCTATTTCCCCTTACTCACGTGGTTGCAAGTAGATAGCTAAGTGCTTGGCCATGGTCCCATGAATTGTGCCAGGTTTGGTCTAAGAAAAAAAAAAAAAAAAAATGAAGATCATATTATGGCCTTTAAAAAGAATATCCACCGGATCTGAAAAGACCATGTAAGCTGAATAATGGGTATCTTAGTGATAATTATTATGGACAAATAATCAAAGATAGTAGGTTCCCCAGAAGATTTTGGCACAACCCTGGGGTGTATCTCTAATAATTAATATTGGTTATCCAGTAGTCTGAAGAGGTGAAGACCCAATTATTGAAATGATTTAAAGAAATGTGATTATTTCTTTCACACTTGGTTTTATAGACTAAGTTTCATAACTTTACTCCAATGGCTAGTTTTATAAATTTGAGTTGGTCTGAAGTACCTAGATAGAGGATATTGAAGAGTAAGTGGCAACTAAGGAAGAATTGGTAAAGAAAACGGAGGAGAAAGCACAACATGACTTTCAGGGTGCCTGAAAATTCCATTCTCCATGTTGCGAAAGACATTAAAGCATTTCCAGGGCACATACTTCAGTACTTCTTACTACCAGGACAGCAATCATGTTATTTACACTCTCTACTCTTAAGGAAGGAGCTCTGGTAGTGTAGTGCCTAAGGCACTTGACTGCTAACCAGAAGGCTGGCGGTTCAAACCCACCAGCCATTCCTTGGAAGGAAGGTTGGGCAATCTACTTCTGTAGTGATACCGCCTTGGAAACCCAAGGAGGGGTCTCTGTGAGTTGGGGCCGACTTGACGGCACATAACAACAACAACAACACTCTTAAGGAGGAGCTCTGGTAGCATAGTGCCTGAAGCACTTGACTACTAACCAGAAGGCTGGTGGTTGACATTTCCTAAGTAAGGTGAAAACAACTTGATGGTGTGATACTTTTTGTCTAGCTCTAGGCTGCAGCCTTCTCTATAATTGGTCGATTTTATGCACCTTGCAGGGACTGGTCAGTTCTCTATGCAAATTGTATGACTTGTGGTCCACCAAAAGGATTGGTCATTTCATGGTCCTGCTGAGGGAGACATGTCTTGAAATTAATAAGGAATCAATAAGCTTATACAAGCAGGCAGCTGCACCTAGGATTTTTAGAAAGTAAAGAGAAGAAGCAGAGAGAGAGGAGGCAAATAACTTCCTAAAAAATCTATCACATGAGTCAAGAGCTGAAACACTGAAGATAGCTAGCACTCTAGAAGGGGCCCACCAGAAGAGTCAGCAGTGATGGCAGAAAGCTGCAGCTAAGAAAGAAGCTGAGAGCTGAGCAAGCTGCTACACTGACTATGATCTTGAACCACTTGCAATGAAGAGGTAAACAAAAGGGAGTTGAAGACAGGGAGGATGTGCATGGCCAAGAGAAAGCCTGTCCTGAGGGATTCAAGAGAAAGCATGCAAAGCCAAGAGGAGGGCCAACCAGCTTGCATAGTTGAGTGAAGCTGAGAGAGCTATCCTACTTAAGAAGGGATGGATGTGTTCTCTTTTTTGTGGGAGCCTTCCAGAACTTGCATACATGCTTCCTGATCCTGCTCTTGAATTGTAACCTGTTACTTCCTTAATAAACCACATAACTGTGAGTATGGTTTGTGTGTTCTGGGTGGCCACAGAAACAAATTACTGAAATCAGCAGAGAAGTGGAGTTTGTCAAAGGGGGAATGGCTGGCGTCAGAAGTGATGAAGAAGTTGTAGAGTAAAGGTATGTCTGATCTCCTCTCATAGGAACCAATTTTGTGCTGATCCTGATTCTTATCCGCCAGAAATCTGGACAAGTCCTGGTGCTTCGATCCACCCTTATTTCATATAATGATGTATTTTGAACTACCTCTATCCTCTTGTGCAATGTGCATGCTCATTTTCAGATTACAATGATAAAAACGTAGAAAAAGAGGAAAGAGGCAAGGTAGCAAATTAAATGGCAATCTAAAATATATATCTAAAAATATCAAAACAAGAAAACATACTTCCCTTCAACCTGGCCCAGGATTCCTCTCTTATTTTCTGTCCTCATGAAGATTCTGGAATCAATTTTTCTGATGTGAATGTGACTTCAGCACAGAGACTAGATGTTTTTCCTTAGTGATCTTTAATTCCCTGGGAATAGTACCTGCCATCTGGTAGCATAGTGGCTAAGGCACTTGCCTGCTAACCAGAAGGCTGGCGGTTCAAACCCACCAGCCACTCCTCGGAAGTAAGGTGGGGCAATCTACTTCCGTAGTGATACTGCCTCGGAAACCCAAGGAGGAGTCGGGGCCGACTCGACGGCACATAACAACAACAACAACAGTACCTGCCATCATTTCATTAGTTACTTTCTTGGCAACTTACCACCCAAAAACTAGCACTCTGATTTTTCCAGGAATCATAATCATTCCCTCAGTCAGAGTTCTTACTTATAAGAACCAGAAATTAATTTGACTGATTAAAGTAAAAAGGAACTTATTGAGAGGATGTTGTATAATACTTGGATTTTGAGGGAAGATTGGAGAACTGAGCTCAGAAAATGGATAGGAATGAAGAAGGTTATTTAATCAGAGCCATAATCATGTCTCTAACTTGTCCAGTAATGGCATTCCTGGGGCTCCTGGTGATCATTACAACATGGCCATCTGAGTCTTATGATCTCTCATGTTGTTGGGAATGGGATAATGCTACACAGCTGTAGGGTCAGAATTGATTCCCCACAATCACTGATTTTTGGCCTCATCATCTCTGAATCCACAGGCTGGTAGAGTGCTTCTGAGTGACAGAACCAGCTCTACCAACTTACACAAGCTGCCGAGGAAGCTAAGAAAAGAAGAATATGACCTTTCAGTTTCTAGTTGGAGGTAGGCTCTGCCTCCCAACAACAACCAAACACACACGCACGTGCACACACACACACACATATACAATTTCTCCTTACTGAGCAGATGCTGAGCAGACAAAAAAGAAATGTGAAAGCTCAATAGAAATGTGTTATAATTTTTTGTCTACTATGTCTATCTCTTGGCAAAAATGGACATATCTTCATTTAGAAGGGGAGTTCTCAAAAATAATAGACTACTAGAGTCTTCTATGATTCTTTCAAGGGGTCCATTAGGTCAAAACTATCATCACTATAATACCAAAAAGTTGTTTGCCCTTTTTTTTTTTTTTACCACATTAATATTTTTACTCTTGTTACAAAGGTAATGGTTGGTGAAACTGATGATACCATAAAATGAATTGAGGTAGTGGCACTAAAACATATAATAATAGTCTTTGTATTCTTCACCATTACCTGCTCACAGTTACTTTTTTAAGTCAATTTTATTTAAAAATGTCCATCATGAAACAGCAATAAAGCATTAATTTTTGTTAAATAATGACCCTTTAACACAGTGTTTTTAATATTCTGTGCCAAAATGGTAAGTAGACAAAAATACTTTTAAAACATGGTGAAGTACAATGAATAGTTGTCTCAAGGAGAAGCACCTGTACAATTGTTTAAGTAGTGAAACTGAACTAATAATGTTTCCATGGAACACTAGTTTCAAGTCAAAGAACAGCTAACACAAACTGATTATTTGAGCTTGAGTATTTGGCAGTAATTTTCTCAAAAATGAATGATATGAGTTTATCATTTCTCTAATGGGCTGAGTGGTAAATTTTTATATGGTTGAATGAAATGTATTAACATTTGGAAAATCCACATAACACAATGAACTAACTTTTACCAAATAACTAACTTTTACTATTATAAAATCATAGAGGGTAAAAAAAGTCATTCAAATTGCAAGATAGACCAATGGATTTTAATGTTACAAGGCACAAAAAAGCTTATTGCTAAAGTTTCAGATTCCACAATTGCAATTAAACTGAAAGTATCTTTCATCTTTGGTGGTTTACTATTGCATCAAAGTAGAATATCTATAACTATTTGAAAGAGCTATTAAAATATTCCTTCCTTAATGAGCTGCTGGGGCTGAGGGCTCAAGACTATAATCTCGGGGGACATCAAGGTCAATTGGCATAACGTAGTCCACAAAGATACTGTTCTACATCCTATTTTGGTGAGTACTAATTGGAGTCTTAGAAGCTTGTGAGTGGCCATCTAAATTGCAACTATTGGTCACTCACTGTCAAGAGCAAAGATGAGTGAAGAAAATCAACGACAAGGAAGCAATTAGTCCAAAAGATTACTTCCAGCCTCCACAGCCATGAGACCAGACTACTAATCTCTCTGAAAGTGATCACAATAGGAGGTCTTGGATAGAGTGGAGAAAAATGTGGAACAAAGCTCAAAATAATGAAAGAAAAAAAAAAAAAAAAACAGGCCTACTGCTCCAATAGAGATTGGTGGAACTCCTGAGACTATTTATTGTCTTTAGACACCCTGTAAGCTTGAACTGAATTCACCCAGATAGCTCAACCTTCAGCCAAATGATAGACAGACTTATAAGGTAAATAACACCTTATAAGTCTGCCTATCTCACTGCTTAGGAGCTCTAGTAGCATAGTGCCTCAGGCATTTGACTGCTAACCAGAAGGCTGGCAGTTCAAACCCACCAGTCACTCCTCAGAAGGAAGGTTGGGCAATCTACTTCCATAGTGATACCATCTCAGAAACCCAAGGAGAGGTCACTATGAGTCGGGTCTGACTCGATGGCATGTAACAACAAAAACAACAACATCAAACTCATTAGAGCAATCAACAATATGAAATCAAAGGGGCAGCATTTGCCCAGGGATAAAGCTTGGAAGGCAGGAAGAGAAAGGGGAAAGGATGAATGGAAATGGTAAATATGGGAAGAGTGCTATTATGTTGTGGGAATTGCCATAAATGTCACAAAACAAGATGTGTATGAAGTTGAATGGAAAACCAGTTTGCTCTGTAAACTTTCACACAAATCACCGTACAAGTTATATTTTTCCTTTTCTAACTACATGTCTCCATGAGACTGGATTTTCTTCATATATTTCCACCAAAAAAAAAATGCAATATATTGAATGCAGAAACATATATGAGAATCCAGCTCTTTGAATCAGGCATTAAGGAGAGATGCAAAAAATGTTAAAACAATGCCATTCTTTTCATTATTTTCTTTTTGTTTTGGAAAATATAGTTATTTTTCATGAAAATGTGTGTTTATGTTAAAAAATAATACATTAATTATTGTTACTATAAAATAAATTAATAAAAAATTGGAAAATTTTAAATTTTTATTTATAATGTGGTAAATAGTGAAACCTATAATCCAAAATATCAAAGGGTACTTGAAGTCCTTAATATTTTTGAAAAGCATGAATTAAGTATTTAGAAATTACATTTTATTATTATTTAATATTATCCAAAGAAAACAATACTTAGTGTACAAAAAAGCTAATCTATTGTCATTTTATTATTTGAGCAATACTTTCATTTGTCAGCAGTGATTAGCAATCACTAAGAAGCTTAATTTATGGTTTTGTACTAAAGGGTTTTGAGAAGGTTAATTTTTCTTTCTAGGAATTTTGCATATTCAATGGTGTAAAAGAAAACCTGTCAAAGCTCTGGATATACTTATTTTAATAAATGTTTGAGCTAAAAATCAAGTAAAGAAAATCTGTAGTGTTTCCAAAAGAAAAGGAAGTTGAAACCCATATTATAATAAGACACTGGCAATTTGACGGTACTAGAGGGTTTCATTGGGTTGAGTAATCAAAAGACTTGACCTTTAAAAGCCACGTGAAACCTCAGTTGATGAATTAGAATGAAAATGACTCATACAACTAAGACCTTTGAAGGACATCATCTAAGATGAAAGTGTAAACTTCATTAACATCTTTCTACTTGAAAATTTATATGACAAAGGAATTTTTTATAATTCTTGACTATGGGTGAGAAAAAAAAAAAAAAATCTATCCAGAAATTTTGTATCCATAGGCATATTTTAATAAGATTTGGGCTTTGAATTTACACTATTTTCATGGTCTAAAAATTGATGTAAAAAGTGTTTCTCAAATTGATAACGCCTCTAAGAATCCTGGTAGTTGCAAACCCAAAACAGCTCTGGTCAGATGCATAATCAAGCCATCCTTCAAGGAGTCTAACAGATAAGACCAGCTGAACTTAAGTTCACAGTCCAAAATTACATGGAAGAAAAATCCACCATGACCCAGAGTCAGTAAAAAACAAATGATAGAGGTGTACTAAACCAAACAAAACCCACTGCCATTGAGGGGATTCAACTCATAGTGACCCCCTTGCCTCATCTTTATTTTACAAGAGTGGCTGCTGTGTTTGAACTGCCAAACTTCTGGTTAGCAGTCAAATCCCTTAGACACTACACCACCAGAGCTCCTGACAAAAATATATTCCCAATATATTCAGATAAAAGACTTACCAGAGAGAAATAAATAAAGGTTTAACATGATAGAAGAGATAAAAAGAATGAATTAAACACATAGAAAACAAAATATTTTCAAAAAAGACCAGGTAGTTTGAGATAATAAACAATAGATTTATGAGAATTGCAAAATGAAATGAGTGAAAAAATTAGAGGCAAGGATTATGTTACAAATCAGATTGAAAACAATCTAATAAAATTGAATATATATCTGCATAAATTACTCAAAATGCAACACAAGAAAATGTGAAATAAGAAATGGAAGGGACAAAAAGAATGACGTGAAAAATATAATGAAAGGTCTAACATATGTTTAACTAGGTGTTTCAGAAGGAAAGAAAATAAGCATGGGGAAAGGCAATATTCATAGAGACAAATGTCAAGTATGCTCCAGAAATAACAAACCTCATCATTCCTCAGGTTCAAGAAGCACAATGTTATAAAAAGAATTTATAAACCCAATCTATATATAGTCTAAATACCTTGCAGTGAGCATGCTGATCCTGAAGACAGAGATATTAAAGAAAATCAAACAGAAAACATATATTATCTATAAATAAATGACCATTAGAATGACAATAGATTTTTTTCCAACTGCAGTACTGAAACCAGAAAAGTGCAACAGTATTTTGAAAATCCAAATAGGAAATAACTACCAACTTAGTATTTTACATCCAGCTAAACTATGATAAAAATAGAGATTAAATAAAAATATCTTCAAGGAAAAAAACAACTTAGCATAAATGATGCTCTAAAGTACACAAATTAGTACAAAGAAAATTGAACACAGAAAAAAGGATTGAACAGCAAGGAAGAAGGGAAAGGGAAACAATTGATCATTATAAATCTAAACAAGTATTGGATGTATTGAAGCATATACTATTAAGCTAGATTATTATATGTATACATTGTTGTAATGTGATGTGAAGTTGAGAATTTATAAGTCAGAACTTATAGCAACACTATAGGACAGAGTAGAATTGCCCCATAGGATTTCTTAGGTTGTATTTCTTACAAGAGCAGATCACCAGCCATTTTCTTCCATGGAGTGGCTAGTAGGATCAAATCATGGATCTTTCGAATAGCAACCAAGCACTTAACCATTGTGCCACCAGAGCTCCTTATAAACACGTAGACCCTTTGCCCTCAAGTCTATTTCAACTCATAGCAACACTTATAGAGCAGAGTAGAACAGTCCCATAGCGTTTCCTAGACTATAATCTTTAGGTTAACAGACCTTCAGGTGTTTTCTCCCAAGGAGCAGCTGGTGGTATCTAACCATCAACCCTTATTTAGTGGCCAAGCATTTATTCTTTGTACCATTAGACCGCTTTAGAAACACAGAAACCCATTACAATTGACTAGAGAAAAGTTGTCCCATAGGGTTTCCAAGGCTGTAATCTTCACCGAAACAGACTGCCACATGTTTTTCCAGCAGAGTGGCTGGAAGGTTGGAACTGCTGACCTTCAGATTAGTAGCTAAGCACATAACCACAGAGCCACCAGGGCTCCTTATAAACATATAGTAGCCGTAAATGTTGGATTTTAAAAAATGTAAAACAGAATGCAAGGGTAATCTGAGTTCAAGAATTCAAATGCTCTTATATTTTTCAGCATAAAAATGCACTTTATTTTAAAAAAAAAAAAAACTTTTTGTTGTGGTTTGGTGAAAGTTTACAGAGCAAGTTAAGTTCATTTTCTATTCAACAGTTCTTACAGATTTTATTTAGTGACATTGGTTGCAAACCCCACAATGTTAACACTTTCTTCCCACTTCCTCTCTGTGGTTACCTTTTGCATGTGTCCTTCTATCCTATGCAGTCCTGTCTTCTGAGCTTTCTACCTGCGCAAATGTGCCCTTCTAATCCCCCATGGTTGATTGTCTAAGGAGTGTCCCACCCTGGTTTAATTGTTCACATTGTAGGCCTGTCTACATTTGGCTAGAAGTTAAGCCACAGGTGTGAGTGTAATTCCAGGCCCCAACAAGTGATGAGGGGCCATGGTCTCGGGAGTTTCATCAGTCTCTGTCCGACAAGTGAGCTTGGTTTTCTTTATGATTTTGAGTTTCTTTCCATATTTTTCTCCCACTCTATCCAGGATTTTCAATTTTTATCACTTTCCAAGTGATTGTCAGTGGTTATTAGACACCATCTAGTTCTTCCAATTTTTATCACTTTCCAAGTGGTTGTCTCTGGTAATCAGACACCATCTAGTTCTTCTGGTCTCAGAGTTATAGGCTGAGGTTCCCACAGTCTACTAATCCTTTAGACTAATTGTACTTCACTCTTCTTTGCTCCAGACGTGAAGAGACCAATAGTTGCAAGAACAATTAACTTTAAATTTTGTTATCTCTTTATATCAATCTTTTAAGGATTCAAGTTAAATAACAGAAATAAAATGTGTAACTTCCATAATGGGTACAGAAGGGGAACACGATGGGGGGTAATAAATAAATCTTGATCAAGCCAAAAGAAGTTACAATAAGATAATAGAAATAAATCATTATAGCAGTCATCACAATAAATATAAATCAACTTGTCAACTCAAAGAGTGAGAATGTAAAATTGAATTTTAAAAAAACAGCATATGCTATTATAAAGGGAACACCCAAAATCTAAAGACACAGGAAAAATAAATATAGAAGGATGGAAAAAAAAATAAAGCAAATCCTAACAAAACAGCAAATTAGGGTAGCAATATTAACATCAGGTATAAAGAGACATTTAATCAAAAAGGATTCGTAAACATGAGTTCTAGATTACAAAAATGAAAGATAAAATTAACAGAAAGATATTACAATTAAAATGTATGAATATGTATATTTTTAAAACATACAAAATAAAAATTGAAACACTAAAATAAGTGACTGGCAAATCCTTAAACATGGTGGAGAATGCTAGCATAATTTTTTATCAAATAAATACCACTATAGCCACTGAGTTGGTGCTGACTCACACTGGCCATATGTTGTTGTTGTTGTTATGTGCCATGAAGTAGGACCCAACTCATAGCGTCCCCTCCTTGGGTTTCTGAGGCAGTATCACTACAGAAGTAGATTACCCAACCTTCCTTCTGAGGAATGGCTGGTAGGTTTGAACCACCAGCCTTCTGGTTAGCAGTCAAGTGCCTTAGGCACTATGCTACCAGAGCTCCTATATATATAGATAGATAGAT
>NW_006921816.1:4889879-4898664 GCF_000298275.1 Orycteropus afer afer | reverse complement strand
ACCAACAATGAAAATTTCCTCCAATAGATAAACCTTTCCTTAACTTTTACAATAACGGACTAATGCAATATTTGTCCTTTTGTAATTGACTTATTTCACTCAGCATAATGTCTTCCAAGTTCATCCACCTTATGCGGTGTTTTGCAGATTCTACATTATTCTTTAGCATTGCATAGTATTCCATTGTGTGTATGTACCAGAGTTTGCTTATCCATTCCTCAGTTGATGGACATATAGGTTGTTTCCATGTTTTGGCTATTGTAAATAGTGCTGCGATGAACATGAGCATGCATATAACTGTTCATGTCATGGCTCTCACTTCTTTAGGGTATATACCTAGTAATGGGATGGCTGGCTCAAATGATATTTCTAATTCCAACTTTTGAAGGAATCGCCATACTGCTTTCCACAATGATTGTACCATTTTACAGTCCCACGAGCAGTGTATGACAGTCTCAATCTCTCCACAACCTCGCCAGCATTTGTTATTTTCTGTCTTGTTGAACTTTGATACTAGTGCTGGAGCAAGATGGTATCTCGTTGTTTTGATTTGCATCTCTCTAATAGCTAATGATCGTGAGCATTTCTTCATGTTTGTTGGCCACTTGAATATCTTCCTTGGTGAAGTGTCTATTCATGTCTTCTGCCTATTTTTTAATTGGATTGTTTTTCTTTTTGTTATTGAGGTGTTGGAGTGTTCTATAAATTTTAGAGATAAGTCCCTTGTCAGATATGTTATTGCCAAATATTTTTTTCCCAATCATCTGTAGGTTCTCTTTTGACTCTTTTGGAGAAGTCTTTGGAAGCACATAAAAATTTAATTTTTCATACTTGCTTTTAAGGAACATTCTAGTTTTGCTTCTTTTGAGACTAATTTGTTCATTCTTCTGGTAGTCCACAGTATATAGTCCTTTGTCAACATAACAATTCGAAGGTATCAATTCTTTTTCTGTCTTCTTTTTTCATTGTCCAGATTTCACATGCATATAAGGTGATTGAGAAGAACATGCTTTGAGTCAAGTGCCTTTAGTCATCAAAGTGATATTTTTGCTTTATAAAATTGTAATATTATATTCACAAGTTCTTAGTGAAGGACCATTTGGAGCAGAGCACAGGCCAGACACGTACAATGGCATAATTATGGGAATTTACTACTCACAGAATAGACAGGACAGGGATGAGTAGAATAGCACACATCAGCAGAAGCCTAGGCTCACCAAAATTAGGCACAGGACTAGAACATATCTAAGCACACATCAGTTTATGCCCTGGGAGGAGAATGCTTAAATTCCTCTCACTTAGAATTAAATACAATAAACTTGCAAAAGCCTGAACTTGTGCAAGGCAGAAGGCTGTCAGAGAAGGAAAACTCAAATATTTTCCACTGCAATAATTACTCCAGCCTAATAAACATTTTCTGAATGCTGGAACCTGCAAGATGTGGACAAGATCAGAAAAATTGCTAGTATTACAATGTGATTATGAAGAATTGTAGATGTGAAAGTCTTTATAAATTGTACTTTATTTCTATTTCTGGTTAGCTTTTACTCCTGAGGTATGTGATAGTTATATTTTTATCTCAACTTGGCTGAGCCTGGTTGACTGGCTGGGCAGCTGGTGGTAGTTATCCCCCATGACGAGACTGGCAATCAATTCCATGGTGGGATCTAGCACAAGCAGCTGAGTAGCTGCCTTAGAGATGTGGTCGGCTTCTCGTGTATAAGGAGAAGCCTTGGGGATAGTCTCTAGCCTATGGCATGTTTGAACCCTCCATATAGCTATGTCATTGTTCAGTAGCCTGCCACACTCTGCCAACCTTGGGACTGTCAATGGACTTAAATTAATGGCCTGCCATGTGGTTTGGTAACATCGGGCTTGTGCCTTTTCACTTGTCAGCCTTGGGTTTGTCAGTCTCAGCAGCCAGCAGCTGTCTGAGTGAAGAAAAGTCTCTAGCTCCAGGGGCCTGGAGCAGGAGTCAGAGCTGAAGCCAAGGGTGAGGGGCTTTCACCCAGCCCCCAGAGCCTGGCACTTTGAACTTGGGCTTAAAGCATCAAATTGAAAGAATAAACTCCTGCTTGTTCAAGCCATCCCATTTGTGGTACATTCTTGCCAGAGCTGCACTAAGTAACCAGAACAAGGTGTAAGAATCTCTGGTGGCACAGTGCCTAAGGCATTTGACTGCTAACTAGAAGGCAGGAGGTTCAAACCCACTAGCCACTCTGCAGTAGATTGCAGGGCAATCTACTCCGTAAAGATTTACCACCTGGGAAACCCAAAGGGGGTCACTATGAGTCAGAATCGACTCAATGGCCGTGAGTTTGGTTTTTTTTTTTGTTGTTGTTGTTGTTGTTGTTGTTTTATCATTACCCCAAGAATCCCTGAAGGCACACAAGTTAAGGGCTCAGGTGGTAACCAAAAGGTTGGTGGTTTGAACCCTCCAGCCCCTCCTCAGGAGGAAAATATGACAGTCTGCTTGCATAAAGATTTATAGTCTTAGGAACCCTATTGGGTAGTTCTACTGCAACTTATAGGTTAGGAGTTGTCTTTTTCTGGGGGTTGGGTTATGACTACCCCACCCCCAGCTCCATGAGACTGCCTAAAGCTTTGCTTTGCTTCTTGGCCTCTTGCTCACTTTCCTCCTGGATGCTCCTCCATTCTAATACTATTTGACTCATCTTGAAATCTAGACCAATGCTTAGGATTATTCAAATGTGTGGAAACAAAAAGCTATGCCTAATGTTTAGTTCATTCTAGTCCTTCACTTCTCTTTCAGATCTTGGTCAATTCAGTTCTTACATTTTATTAAATCTTCAATTCCTACCAGTCTTTCTTCCTTCCTTCCTTTCTTTCTTCCTTTCTTTCCTGTTTAAGCACTTATTATAATAATAACTTGCAAAATTAAGAAGCTTCAGAAGGGAGAAGCTGGAAGAAAAAAAAGGTTACTAACTAGCTGTCATGAAGCTAGTTGTGTTAGGTTGCTGGAGCCTAGGGAAGGTTGTTGCTTCTTGATCTAGTAGAGAGTTTAGAATCATGAATGATCATCAGGGCTAGCAGTTATAAAGAAGACTGAACGCAGTAAAGGAAAGAAAAGACCAGCTGGAATCAGCCAAACAGCTCTGCACTTATATCTCATCTCATTTAATCATGATGACCTTCAAAGTAAAATGGAAGTTGCTTCACTTCTACCTTCTAAATCTTATGCAAATTCTCCTTTTGATCAAGTCTAACTGGAACCATACAGGGATGGAGATTCTGGGAAACAGTTTCTGCTTAGCTAAATTGACATAATATCACTATAGAATATGACATTCAATTTACAAGGAAATCAAATGTCTGGAAACTACACTAAAAGATGCTAAACATTACATTAAGTTATAAAAATATAATTTGAAAACACAGTAAGATACAATTTCACATATATTTGATTAAGTAAAATTAAAAGTGTTAATGAGCAGTGAGTTTGGGTTTTCTGGTTTAATGAAGATCATATATTCCTGGAAAAGTATAATTGTTTCTAATTGTAAATTGATTCAGCCCCATTAGAAAGTAATATGGGATATCATATAAAACTGAAGATACAGACACCTTTCAACCCAGTGATTCTACTACTAAATATACACTATTCACACATGTACACAATGATGACCTTACCAAAATGTTTATAACAGTATTGCTTTCATATCAGCAAAATATTGCAAAAACAAACAAATTAAATGTCTTCAGTGGAACTGTAGATAAACTGTCATTTATTCACACAACAGAAAATTATGTAGTAGTTAAAATGACTTGCAAGGAAGATGAGGCAATCTACTTCCATAGTGATACCACCTCGGAAACCCGAAGAGGGGTCACTATGAGTCAGATCAAACTCAACAGCAGTGAGTTAAAATGAAGAGTTAAAAGTAATCGCATGGGCATGAATAAATCTTAAAAAATAGTATTGAAAAGCAAAGTGCTAAAGAATATATAGGGTATAAAAGTATTTCTATAATGTTTAAACATGCAAAATGTATATGTGTTTATGGAATTCATATGTATGTATTAAAAGTACAAAATAATCAGAAGAGTGATACCAAATTTAGATGATATGGGTTGAATTGTGTCCTCCTAAAAATGTGTGTTGTAAATCCTAAACCCCTATACATATCTGTGGATGTAATCTCATTTGGGAATAGGACAGTCTTTGTTAGATTATTGAGATTATATAAGTATAAGGTATATTTTAATTCAATCACATTTGAGATATAAAAATGGCAGATTTGATGCAGAGAAGGAGGCACAAACAGAAGGGAAGATACATGTCACATGAAGATGGGCAAGAAATCGTGAACAGTAGCTAAAAAGAGATGAGGACTTTCTCCCAGAGTGGACAGACAGAAAGCTGTCCCCAAAAGCTGGCACCCTGAATTTGAAGTTCTAGCCTTCTAAACTGTGTGAAAACAAGTTTCTGTTCATTAAAGCCATTCTTTTGTGGTATTTCTGTTATACCAGCACTAAGAAACTGAGAGAGAAGACTTTACAGGGGCCTTCAACTGGACTTGTAATGATTTATTTCTTATGCTCATTTTTGGTTACATGGGTGCTTTTTGTATTTTCTCAATGCTTTTGCTGTTGTTGCTGTTCTCTTGGAATTTATTTCTTAACTGCTGAAAAACAATAACAACAAAATACTTGATCATGCCTAGTTAATGTTATTTAAACTGCCCACTAAAGAAGTCAGTTATAGTTACCTACTCCATTACCAGAGCATCTTACAATCTTTAATTCTTTTTCTTTACTCAGGTAGTGTCTTACTTTAGAATTGATTTAAATAAATAAAGGGAACATCTATACAAAAGAATTTAGGAATTTTAAAACTTGTGTCAAGAAATGAATAAAATCGAACTTAATGGATTATATGTGTGGACTGTGAGAATAAGTCAACCTGACAAGGTTGCTGCATTTGACAGAACGTGTTGGAGGGAGGAATAAATGAAGAATGTCCAGGATTTGTAAGATAATAGAACGAAAGAGGAGGAAACAAGAAGTTAGCAAGATGGCAAAATGTCATGGATTATGTGAAGTGGCTCTTCCTCATATATTTCTCAAATATATAACTTCTCAAATATTTATTAAGTTCACTAAATCACAAAATGCAATTGACAGCGCATTTCTGAATAAACAGTGAAAGAAGGATAATCGTATGAGGGTTTGATATGGCAAAAAAAGAATAGTACACATAGACAGGAGCTCAGAGGCATAAAAAAGTATGAGAAAACACAACAAGGGAATACATAGAAATTTCAGAGAGAATTTTGAGTTGCTTCTAGACCTGAAAGTAGAAATTAGGCCAAGTTTAGTCAAATTTCCAAAGGATAGGAAACACCAATGTTTATATCTATATTACATTAAAATATATTTTAAACAAACTAACTTGTTTTCCAGTTCCTTCAAGATAGTTTACTAATAATATTGAAATATAATTTTTGGTATTCAAAAAGTTGATTCAGAACAACCAAATTAAAATAATACATTTATTGTATATTCTGTTTACGTCTTAGATGAAGAAAAATGATATTTTCTTAAAACTGCACAGGAAAGACAAATTCACATATCAATTTCCTTTCTACATCTAGATAAGTGACTTGGTGACTTTCCACAAATACATTTTTGCTTCTCTCTTTAGGAAATGTAAGCAGTAACATTTAAGTGATTCTTATTCAGGACAAAAATCAGTAGATAAAGTATCTAATACTTTTGAAGTTTTTTTAACTAAACATTTTTTTTAATCTCTACACTTACCATGCTGTAGCCATGGGTTCAAACATGACAATGATTGTGATGATGGTGTAGGACTGGGAAATTTTGTTCTGTTGTACATAGTGTTGCTATAAGTCAGAATCAACTCAACATCTAAAAGCAACACATTTATAATATTTCCACCACGTCACATATGTATTTAGATAATAATTTCCATCTAAACAATTTCTTTCACCTTATATTTCTTGTGAAATATTTCAAAAGTAAAAATAATTTTACTCTATCTTAAAAAGAAAAATGCTTATATTAGAAAAACAATAGATTTATAGAATAAATAGAATTTATTTGATTTAAAATAAGGCTGCTCTGTATTAAATTTTTTTCCTTATTAAGTATCAATAATTCATATATTTTTATTTTTATGCATGATATCATTTTTAACTCCTTGCTAATAAGAAACTGTCTTAAACTGAATAATGTCTTTGGTATATGGATCTTCTCTCATTGAGAGAAGGAGGAAGTTAAACCTGAACTATCTGGCTTTAATAACTTTTGCTAAGCAATAGAAAATATTAATCTTTACAGCAAGTTTCATGGATATAAAAGTCAGACCAAACTTCCCTAGCATTAATGTTTAAAAGAATGGCAAAATAGGAAGTCCAGGGTCTGTGACTCAAAATCAGTGCATATTAGCTTTGTGACCATGGACAAGCTGCTAAACCACTCTGTATTTCATCTTATTCATCTCTAATATAACAGTACTTTTCTCACAGGAAGGCTGGATGACTAAATGAAATCAGGTATATTGAACTCTTAACATAAAGCCTAGCATATGTGTCAAGGCTTATTAACTGCTAGCCCTTGTTATCATCAATAAATGATGTAAGCTATAAAGGACTATCACAGATGATGTAATATGAATATGAAAATATAAATGGATACACGTACAAACATACATACATGTGAGTGTGTGTGTTTGTGTGTATGTATACACTGTTGTTTTGCACCAGCGAGTCAATTCCAACTCATAGGGGCCGTATAGGACAGAAGTAGAACTGCCCCATAGAGTTTCTAAGGCTGTAATCTTTACACAAGCAGGTCACCACATATTTCTCATACAGAGTGGCTGGTGGGTTCGGTTTGCAGCCAAGAGCTTAACGACTGCAACACCAGGTTTCCTGATGACTAAGATGCACCTGACCCAAACCATGGTATTTTCAATCACCTTATATGCATGGAAAAGCTGGACAATGAAATAGTAATACTGGTGAATTGACTTGTTTGAATTACAATAAGCCCCACGTTATTATTTCTAGGATGTACTCATACTGTAAACCAAGAATACATGGAGCATAAGAGAAGGAAAGTGATTCTTAAGAGAGAAACACAGGAAGCTAACAAGAATTTTTATGGCCAAATTCACTCAGCAACAGGCACTCAACTATGTTGTTGTAGTTAGGTGCAGAAGAGCCAGCTCTGACTCATAGTGACCCCATGTACAACAGAACAAAACACTGAGAAATCCTGTGCCATCCTCACAATCCTTGCTGTGCTTAAGCCCATCATTTCAGCCACTGTGTCAATCCATCTCATTGATTGTCAGCCTTCTAGCCTGATAGTTCACTTCATCAAGCATGATATCCTTCCTAGAGAATGGTCCCTTCTGAAAACATGACCAAAGTAGGTGAGGCAAAGTCTGGCCATTCTTGCTTCTAAGGAGCATTGCAGCTACACGTCTTCCAGGAAAGATTTTGTCATTATACTGAAAGTCCATGGTACTTTCAGTATTCTTCACCAACACCACAATTCAAAGGCATCAACACTTCTTCGGTCTTCCTGATTCATTGTCTGATTTCCACATGTATATGAGGTGATTGAAAATACCATGGCTTTGATCAGGCACACCTTAGTCTTCAAAGTGACATCTTTGCTTCTTAACACTTTAAAGAGGTCTTTGCAGCAAATTTGCCCAGTGCAATACAACATCTGATTTCCTGACTGCTCCTTCCATGGGAGTTAAAAAAAAAAAAAAGACCATCAACTGCTCATATGCAAGTTCAACTTAAAGTTGAAGACAATTAAAACAAGTTTATGAGAGCCAAACTATTAGCTTGGATATATCCCTCCTGAATTTAGAGATCATCTAAAGAATTGACACATTGAACACCAATGACCGAAAACCAGAGGAATTGTGCGATGACATCAAGAACATTATCCATGAAGAAAACAAGAGGTCATTAAAAAGATGAGAAAAGAAAAAAACAGACCAAAATGGATGTCAGAAGAGACTCTGAAAATTACCCTTGAGTGGAGAGTAGCTAAAGCAAATAGAAGAAATGACAAGATCAAAGAGCTGAACAGAAGATTTCAAAGAGCAGCTCAAGCAGATAAAGCCAATTATTATAATAAAATGTGCAAAGACTTGGAGTTTGAAAACCAAAAGGGAAGAACATGCTCAGAATTTCTCAAGCTGAAAGAACTGAGGAAAAAAATTAAGCCTCAAGTTGCAATAGTGAAAGATTCTATGGGCAAAATATTGAATGATGCAGGAAGCATCCAAAGAAGATGGAAGGAATACATAGAGTCACTGTAGCAAAAAGAATTGGTTGATCTTCATCCATTTCAGGAGGTGACATATGATAGAGAACCAATGGTAATGAAGGAAGAAGTCGAAGCTGCACTAATGGAATTAGAGAAGAACAAGGCTCCAGGAATTGACAGAATACCCACTGAGATGTCAAAGAGATTGGGAAGATAGCTACCTGGACAGCTGATTGGAAGAGATCCATATTTATACCCATTCCAAAGAAAAGTGGTCCCACAGAATGTGGAAATTATAGAACAATATTATTAATATCACACACAAGTAAAATCTTGCTGAAGACAATTCAAAAATGGTTGCAGCAGTATTTTGACAGAGAACTTCTAGAAATGTTGTTTTAAAAGGGCCTGCTGGCGGTTCAAACCCACCAGCCACTCCTCGGAAGGAAGGTTGGGCAATCCTACTTCCGTAGTGATACTGCCTCGGAAACCCAAGGAGGGGTCG
>NW_006921816.1:4888916-4889779 GCF_000298275.1 Orycteropus afer afer | reverse complement strand
GTGTATGTATATATTAGGAGCTCTGGTGGCATAGTGCCTAAGGCATTAGACTGCTAACCAGAAGGCTGGTGGCTCAAACCCACCAGCCTCAGAACCCAAGGAGGGGACACCATGAGTCAGATCCAACTTGACGGCAGTGTGTTTGGTTTTGGTTTGGTGTGTATATACATATATATATACAACTCCATAGCCAACAACTAAAGAATGCTTATTGTTTTTAACCACACATGAAATAAAAAAGAAAACTAACCAAAATATTTTGCTGTTGTGTTATTAATTGTCAATTTGGCTCCAAATTATACAGACCTTATACATAACATAAGGACATGTTGCCTAGTCATGTATCATCTTCATTATCATTGCTATGCTGTTGTTGTTGTTATGTGCTGTCAAGTCAGACCCAACTCATAGCGACCCCTCCTTGGGTTTCCGAGGCAGTATCATTATGGAAGTAGATTGCCCCATCTTCCTTCCGAGGAGTGGCTGGTGGATTTTAACCACCAGCCTTCTGGTTAGCAGTCAAGTGCCTTAGCCACTGTGCTACCAGAGCTCCCATCATTGCTATATTTGAGTCCATTGCTTTGCCACTGTCAGTCCATTGCACTAAGGAATTCCTTCACTTTTGGTGACCTTGTAGTTACCAATTACTGGTGTGTTTTTCTTGTGATTGGCATTTCTTGATGACTTAGTGACTATAGTAAGAGAGCCAATGTCTCACCATACTTGCTTTTTTTTTTTATTTTATTTTTATTTTATTTTGATTTGGGTGAAGTTTACAGAGTAAATTCACTTTTCATACAGCAGTTCACATATACTTTGTCTCATGTCATTGACCAAAATTTACAATGCAACAGCTCCCCTCC
>NW_006921816.1:4879058-4883341 GCF_000298275.1 Orycteropus afer afer | reverse complement strand
AAGGAAGGTTGGGCAATCCTACTTCCGTAGTGATACTGCCTCGGAAACCCAAGGAGGGGTCGCTATGAGTCGGGGCCGACTCGACGGCAAATAACAACAGCAACAACATTGTCATATGAGCTGAACATTTACATTAGGTAGACAGACTCCTTGGAGAGATCAATCATGGGAGAATGGAAGGGCTGTGTATGCACAGAAAGACAGCTTGTGGGGCAGGAGTGCATGGGAGGGAACGACACAGAGAATATGTAACTAAGGGGAGGAAGTGCGAGGGGAGCTGTTACACTGTGGGAAACTGCAGTCACTGTCATGAGACAAAATGTAAGTGAGCTGCTGTATGGAAAGTGAGTATTGCAAATCACAATAAAAATTAAAAAAAAAAAAAAGTTGCCCTTGAGTCAATCCTGACTCATGGTGACCCAACATATATCAGAGCAGAACTGTGCACCATGAAGTTTCTTACTGGTATTTTGGGAGTAAATCACCAGGCCTTTCTTCCAAGCCACCTCTAGGTGAACTTGAATATCCAAACTGTCAGTTAACATCTGAGTATGTTAAACATTTTCACCATTCAAAACTCCTTCTGTGGGATTAGACTGATGCTGATGACCAGCTGAGATCCCTTTCTTGCTTAGCTTTTGTTTCCTGTCCTGCCTTGCTTCCCTCACTTCCCCTTCTCCTGAAGGTGCTTCCAGAATAAATCATTTGAAAAAGGATCTCCATCTCAAGCTTTGCTTTTTGATAACCTAACACAAAAAAATCGTCATCCAAATATTATAAGAATAAAATAAAATTAATATATATGGAACATTTTGTAAACTGATAGAATAGTATTAAAGTTTAATATTACCAAAAAAAAAAAAAAAAAAACAAACTCACTGCCTTTGAGTCAATTCCTACTCATAGCAACCCCCTTTGGGTTTCCAAGGCTGTAAATCTTTACAGAAGTTGATTGCACAGTCTTCCTTCTGTTGAAGTGGCTGGCAGGTTTGAACCGCCAACCTTTTGGTTAGCTGTCAAATACCTTGGGCACTACACCACCAGATCTCCTTCATATTAGTAGTATACAAACTTATAAACCAGGTGGAGGTTACTCTTTTTATTCCTTTCCTTTTGAACATCAAAAATTACCTGGTGTACTTGTGTTCTCTCTTCTCAAAGCAAGAAACTGGCAAACATTTTAGGAGCTCTGGTAGCATAGTGCCTAAGGCATTTGACTGCTAACCAGAAGGCTGGCAGTTCAAACCCACCATCCACTCCTTGGAAGGAAGGTTGGGCAATCCACTTCTGTAGTGATACCCCTAGGAAACCCAAGGAGAGGTGGCTATGAGTCAGGTCCGACTTGACAGCACATAACAACAACAGCAAATATTTTTATGTCTGGGTGACAGGGTTGATCAGCCAAACTATATGTAGTCCTAAGGTCATAATTCATTCAAGAGCATAGAAAAAAAAAATTAAAAATGACTTGTTCAGATTGTTTTAGTCTCAGTGATTGAGTTGGGATGAATAAACTTTGCTAATTGTTATGGACTGAATTGTGCCCTCAAAACCATAAGTTGAAGTCCTAACTCCTGTGTCTATGAGTGTGCCCCTGTTTGGAAATGTGGTTTTCTTTTGTTATGTTAATAGAGTCATACTGGAGTAGGATGGGTTCTAAACCTAATCCTTTCTGAGTGGTATCTTATAAAAATGGAAAGCAAATATAGAGAGTCACACACACAGAGGGATTCCTCTAAAACCAAAATGAAACCCATTGCCTTCAAGTTCATTCCAAGTCATAGCAACCCCCATTGGTTTTCCAAGGCTGTAAATCATTACAGAAGTAGATTGCCCCATCTTCCTCCAACGGAGTAGCTGGTTGGTGGGTTTGAACCACCAACCTTCTGGTTAGTAGGCAAATCCCTTACGCACTGCACTACCAAAGCTCCTTGAGGATCCCTCTACAAGCCAAGAAATACCAATAAATGCCTGGGGCTGCCTGAAGCTGAAGCAGGTAATAAATGACCTCCTAGAGTGGACAAAGCCTAGCCTTGCAACACCCTGAATTCAGACTCCAAAACTGTGAGACAATAAAGTCACAAAAATATCACACTGTGATGTTTTTATTATAGCACCATTAGGTAACTATGACACTGCTTACCTATTGTCATCAAGTTGATTATGACTCACAGTGCCCTATAGAACAGAGCAGAACTGCCCCACCGGGTTTCCAAGGCTGTAAATCTTTATGGAAGCAGACTGCTTCATCTTTGTCCTGTGACGAGACTGTTGGATTCGAACCACCGATCTTTTGGTTAGCAGCTGAATACTTTAACCACTGCACGAATACTTTAACCACTGCACTACCAAAAGTTCTTCAAGATACTAATTAGAGGTATTCAAAGTTTTTGCTCAAGTATCTCCTAAAAGAATTTGAAAAATCATTCTGTTCAGTTGTTAAAGTTTTATATAGAAGTTTTAATAGTTACACTTCATGGTAATATTCAGCAAAATGTATATTGTATTTGTGTTCTGAGGTTTTTCATCAAAACCTCAGAATGACAAATTTATCTTACTTAGTTTAGATAAAATATTTGCCAAGCTACTTAACTGGAAAAGCCGGCTCTTAATTATGAAACAGATAATGTAACTTAGACTTATTTTCTATGAGAAAAATAAACACTAATTTTGTTTTTCTATTCCAACAAACATGTATGCATGTGACCCCACCATCAACTCACTTCTGAATTGTAAAGCAGATAAGAAATACATGACCCATCAGAGCCTAGTCATCAGTTTTTCACTGAGATGAGATAAGGCACTTCCTTCTCTGATATTGTTACTGATGCCTTCCTGAATTCACTGTCTTGTGATGTTCCCTCAGGAGCTACATTTCTCACATTGTCCTTTAGCTTGGGACCCCAGAGGTTTCTACACTGTGCAGTGACACACCATACTAATCTCAGATGTGTGAGGGAATGGCCAAAAGTCTGCGGAGAGAAAGATGGAAAAGGAGAAGTAGCAGGACACACACAATTCTCTGCAGATCAGCTTTAAAAAGGAGTAACTATGCATTTTGATTGCAATGGGCAAATCTTCTACAAAGACCTCTTTGAAGTGCTGAAGAGCAAATATGTCTCCTTGAATAAAACAAACAAATAAAAAAACTCACTGCCATTGAGTTGATTAGATTCATAGAGACTCCTCCTTGGGTTTCCAAGGTGGTATCTCTACAGAAGTAGATTGCCGAGTCTTCCTTCTGAGGGGTGGCTGATGGGTCTGAATCACCAGCCTTCTGATTAGCAGTCAAATGCCTTAGACACTACACCACCAGAGCTCCCTTGAAGACTAAGGTGCACCTGACCCAAGCCATGGTATTTTCAATTGCCTCATATACATGTGAGAGCTGGACAATGAACAAGGAAGACTGAAGAAGAGTTGATGCTTTTGAGTTACGGTGTTGGCGAAGAATACTGAAAGTACCATGGACTTCTAAAAGAACTAACAAATCTGTTCTGCAGGAAGTGCAGCCAGAATGCTCCTTGGAAGCAATGGCCACCATTCCCTGGAGAAGGATATCATGCTTGGTAAAGTGGAGTGTCAGGAAAAAAAGGGAAGGCCCTCAATGACATGGATTGAGACAGTGGCTGCAACCATGAGCTCAGGTATAGCAAGGATTGTGAAGCTGGCACAGGACTGGACAGTGTTTCATTCTGTTGTACATAGGGTCACTATGAGTCAGAGCCAACTGAACGACACCTAACAACAACAACAACAACAACAACACATTTGAATCTGGAAAATGGTCCTTTTCAAAGTATTCTTATCTGGATAACTCCTGAAAAGTCTTCTATCACCACAGTTATGCATATTACCTCTTCATCCTCTGGACCACTCCTCATCCAGCCTGTTCTGGAGGTTAAAGTCCTCCACAAGTTTCTACCCAATTTCCTCCCTATCAGAGTCCACATGGGAGAAAAATTGTTACCCTTGTTGTTAGTTGTCATGGAGTCAGTTCCAACTCATGGCAACCCCATGTATAACAGAACAAAACATTGCCTAGTTCTGTGCAACATTCATGATCACTGATACCATGGAGTTGTAAAAATTAGGAAGAAGATGGCCGCCTAGGCAGAAAGACTGCACAGACCCTCTTCAACAAAGAAAAGGGAAACCAATTAACACAGACACAGAAGATAATCCTAGACCCCTGAGCCTTGAAGGGAAGGATATAGAAGTGTACTAAACCCCAACTCAAATTCTTCTGAGTGAAAATATCAAAAAAGGAGAAAGACAGAGCT
>NW_006921816.1:4863135-4875663 GCF_000298275.1 Orycteropus afer afer | reverse complement strand
AGGATGGACACTGGGAAGAGTTAACTATGGGGAGGAAGTGGGAGGGAAGCTGTTGCATTGTGGTAAACTGTGGTCAATGTCATGAGACAAAGTATATGTAAACTGCTATATGGAAAGGGAATTTGCTCTGTAAATCTTCACCCAAATCACAATAATAATGATAATAATAATAAAGTGTGAAAAAAAAAATTAGGAAGAAAAAGATAATCCAATAGAAATATAACAATAAACTTGAAAAGTCACTTCACCAAAAAGGGTATCAAATGGCCACTAAATATGTGGAAAAGTACATTCAACTCTATTGCTATGGCCACTGTGTATTTTGAGTGCCTTCCTACCTAGGGTGGCTAATCTTCTAGCACTATATTGGACAATGTTCTGATACGGTCCATAGAGTTTTCATTGACTAGTTTTTGGAAGTAGATTCCCAGCTTTTATTCCTAACCTATCTTAGTCTGAAATATCCACCTAAACATAACCACCACAAGTGATCCTGCTGGTATTTGAAATATCAGTGGTACAGCTTCCAGCATTATAGCACACACAAGCCACCACACTATGATAAACTGACAGATATGTATTGTCCCTTGACTTTTGTTCTTTTACCCTTAGTTACCTCTAGTTTCCCCTTATGTATTAGCATTTGGTTGCATGTAACTTAAACAAATTTAACCCAACCTCTGCATAAAATGGTAAGAACAAAGTGGGGTCTAATAGACCTCAAGGGACATGATGCAGCTAGGCTCAGGAACATCTCACTTCTGCCTTTCACCTGTACTCTTCTCTAAATTTTCCTGTCTTTCTGTAAAAACACTTTCTCTGCTTTCCTGATTCATAATGTTGAATAATTTGGCTGCTGAAAGTTCCCTAGTATAAATATGACCTGTCTTCCAGAGAAAGACTGAATTCAAATCTCCAAAGAAAATAATCTGATTGGGGAGATGGCATCATGTGCCCAGTCTTAATTCACTGAACAATGGCCCACATCCGGGGTCATGTAGAATCATGCAGATGAGTCAGGTCTGAAATGAAACTTCTGAAAAGATAAAACATCTAGCATACGCCCAATGCCTTCTCAGTCTGGGCAGCAGCCCTAAGCACAGGTACCTGTGATAGATCTCAGCTCCTAGTTCAGTCAATGTATTTTGCTCCTTATAAATGTTCTCACTTCAGTCTGACCATAATAGGACTACATGTTATATTCTGTGCTTTAAGAATTTCAGGTAATATAAACAATGTTATTTGGGAATTGGAAATGGGGAAAGAGTGAGGCCATCTGTCTGTGAAATTACACCGTACTTAGTCCAAGTGTATGAAGTCCACTGTGGGACATGAGAGGGTAATTTGAAGTAACATGAGAAGAGATTTTTTAAATTTATCATTGATTACCTTCAATTAGGTGATCTGGTTGTTTTCCTTGCACATCCTTCTACCAAAATAGATTTTAATCCTGTAATAGAAGATTCTTTCAGTGCCCACACCCATATCCACTCAGACCCTTTTCCATTGCCATGAACAACTGCTTTCACCTGCATCTCTAAGCAGCACTTTGCCCTTGGATTTTGCTAGCCTTTGCTTGAGTGTGGAGAGAGACAGAAATACCTAGGAATTTGCTTCTCCCTAGAGGCAGTCTTCCTCAATGACTGATAGGTCATCAGCTCCCTGGACTCTGATGTGATAGCTCTGCAGTGTGACTTTTAAGACTCTAGAGCCTTCCTGCAGGATTGAACCAGTCTGTAGATCTTTGCTTGACATCTCACCCTTGCTTGGCTTCTTTCCCATCATTTTCCCTATTTCTCTCTTAGGTTTTCCCTAGAATACTTTTTAATAAATTATCTTTATATGAATTTCATCTCAATGTCTGCTTTGGGGACCTAACCTTAGATACATGCCATTAGAATTACCAAGGAAGTTAATATATTTTCTGTAGAGAATTATTAAATCAGAAATTTTGTCTTTTAATGAATATGTGATATATTATATGTACATGTACATGGTATATGTAAGACAGAAACAGAGAGAGAACAAAATATGGATGCATAAAAAGACATATATTCATGATATTTAGAGGAACTTAACTTTGACTTTAAAGAAAAAAAACACACTATAGGACTAAGAAAGAGAGAGAAGAAAAAAATATTGTTTTTGTGTCCAAATAGTACCAAAACACATCATTCTCAGGAACTGCTTGCCATTTATGCAAAATAACAAGTTTGCTTATTACTAAATCAGTCTTATTAACTTGTTATGAAGACACTGATACACAAAAGTCAACTCTAGTCATAGACCTGTATGTGTGTGTGTGTGTAGGAGCTCTGGTAGTGTAGTGTCTAAGGCACTTGACTGCTAACCAGAAGTCTGGCAGTTCAAACCCACCAGCAACTCCTTGGAAGGAAGGTTGGGCAATCTACTTCCACAGTGATACCACCTCGGAAACCCAAGAGGGGGTTGGTATGACTCAGGACTGACTCGATGGCACGTAACAACAACAACAACAACATATATATATACACACATACATATATCCAAAACCCACTGCCATAGAGTCTATGCTGACTCATAGGCACCCCCATTGGGTTTCCAAGGTGGTAAACCTTTGCAATAGATTACCCCATGTTCCTTCCTTGGAATGGCTGGTGGGTTTGAACTGCCAACTCTCTGGTTAGCAGTCAAATGCCTTAGGTAGTCCCCCACCAGAGCTCCATATACATATATATATAGATATATATACATATATGTGTGTGTATGTATATGTGTGTATATATATATATATGTGTGTATACACACACATACACACATATACACACACACACATACATAGAGCAAAACAAAACAATCACTGCCATTAAGTCATTTCCAACTCATGTCAACCCTATGGGACAGAAGAGAACTGTCCCACAGGGTTTCCAAAGCTGTAAATCTCTATGGAGGATGCAGACTGCCTCATCTTTCTACTGCAGAGCAAGTAGTGGGTTCAAACCACCAACTCTCTGGTTAGCAGACAAGTGCTTAACCACTGTGCCACCAGGGCTCCTTATACATGTATGCATGTATGTTTATATTTCTGGCTAATCTGCTCACAACATTGAAAATTAGAAAAAAAAAAAAAAAAAAAACTCTGGTAGCATAGTGGCTAAGGCACTTGACTGCTAACCAGAAGGCTGGTGGTTCAAACCCACCAGCCACTCCTCAGAAGGAAGATGGGGCAATCTACTTCCGTAGTGATACTGCCTCGGAAACCCAAGGAGGGGTCTCTATGAGTCGGGTTCGACTCGACGGCACATAACAACAACAACAAGTCATAGCTGAGACACATTCAGAGGGCATTTTTTGGGTCCAATTTACATAATATTAATAACTATTAACTACTGCCCCAATACTAACCACTGACAGGGGAATGGTGAGAGAAAGATTTGGCCTAAGAAAGAAACTGCAAAATTATGAGAAATAGTAGCAACACCAGGAAATCCGGGTAGGATTATAGCACCTCAGGGAAAGAATAGTAATATCAAAACTATTCCAAATGGAGTACATTTGTCTCAGGTCAAAAGGGGCCATGCCTCAAGGGTGAAGGAGAGATTCAAACTAAGAAGCAAATCAGGAGCCACAAGTGAATGTGAATCAGAGACAAGATACATGCCTCCAGTCAATGGGTGTCAAACAATAGCATGGAGCTCCCAGGGTTATCTGAGCTATTTAGAAATGCTGATTGCCATTATTACTCTTAGTGATGTTTGGTCTCCTTCTAATTTTGGACATGCTACAGATCCCCTTAAAACTAAAAACAAACAAAACAAAACAAGCCAGTTGCCTTCAAGTTAGCTCTGACTCATGGTGACCAAAGTATATTAGAGTACAACTGTGAACCATAGGTTTTCAATGGCTGAATTTTTGGAAGTAGATTGCCAGACCTTTCTTCTAAGCAGCCCATGGAACTGTCTCTTAAAATTAGGTATGGGCAATTAATGAGTTCAGGTCAATGAAATGTGAGCATAGTCACTTCCTAGCAGAAGTACTCCACTGCTGGAGCTGATCTCTCAAGCCCTCTCCTCCTGGTGGTGGTGACTGTGGACACACATGCTGCTGATGTGCCGTAGGGAGTGAAGCTGTGTGCAATACTGACTCAGCACTCAAAAGATGGCTGCCTGGAGGGTTGCCCAGACCTGCACAGGACTTCAAATTTTTTTTTAATCTTTTAAGTGAGATTATCACTTTTTACTGCAGCATAATCTATAACCCCTCTGGCGGTGACATGGAAACACGAATACAGAATATTCAATTAATAGCTCCAAATCTTACCAAGACTCCCTAGCCAGTAACTCTCTCTCTCTCGAGATACAAATACTAATTTTAACTTTTTATTTTTTGCATTCTATGTGCTATAGAAAAACTGGATAAAAAGAAGGGAGCACAGTATGGTCATTTTCAGAAGAAGAAAAGGATTTCTATAAGCACCAGAATCAGAAAGTATCAACTGCTGAAAATTTACAGAGGATCTGGAATAATAATCTTAGCTGTTTGGTGGAGCCTAATCTCTCTTTTTGTCTTTCATATGATTTAGTGAGAGGTCTTTTGGTTGTAAAACCAAACTCAAACCAACTCTAAAAAATAAGGCTTATTGTAAAGATATTGAGAAGTTTTATATAAATACAGGAAAATTTAAACAACCAGGCTTTAGGAAGGATACACAGGAAAACAGATTTGGAATCTATATTTCTCTCTCCCTCCACTCCCTACACCTGCTGAATCTGACCTGTTGTCCCTCTGTTCCCAACAGCTTCCTGTGTTTACCCACCTTACACATGAAACATTTGCTGATGGCTCCTTCACTGGAGCCCAGCAGATCTTTCATTGAAGTATCCATCACAAAATGAACTTTCATCTGAATTTCCCAGTCAAGCTCCTCACAAAGAGCATCTGATTTGCCTAATTTGCTATTGCATATTAGGTTATAGGGTATAAAGGTCATTGGCCATTAGTTGTCTTCTAGTTAGATGTTTAGATGTTTATCTACTCTGGTCCAATCCCCTGGGGTGGCAATGGTTGTTCTGATGACCTAGCAATCACTTAGAAAATGATATGGCTGGTGGCATTTTATCTAAACCAGGGGTGTGGGTAGGGCAGGCACCCCAAAGCATATCTAGTATAATTTCTACAACTGATCAGATTGCTTTTGGGTGAGCATCAGAGAAACCCTGAGAGATGGTAAACTCTGCAGGAGTGCTTCTAAAGAACTATACCCAAACCTTTCCCACTTTCTCCCTGAAAAGTGCTGATGTCTGGCCTAACTTATCACCAGGGAATAATTTAGATGTTGCAAACAATAGAATGCTCTGTGTATTATAAGAAAGAGGAGGTATGAGTAATACTGTGCCCTCCCCTGAATTTACTCACTTAATTATTCTTACAGTGAGGATTTGTGAGAGACACACCTCATGCTAAAAGTCAAACTCTTGAATTCTCATCCCATTTATCATCCTGAAGGCTTAAGTCAATTGTTTTTACTCTGTGAAAATTAATTTTGTATCTTAAGAAAAATCTATACATGAAATTTTAACATTTTCCTGTGATGGCTTTGAAATGTTTATATCAAGTATTGGGAAAGTAAAAATTAAATCTAGATCAGCATTATAATAGCATATCTGCTTTTTCAACAAACGCTTATTAAACATCTCATATGTATTAGATATGTTACAGGCACTGGAAATTGGATTAGGATCAAAATAGACAAAGTCTCTCATTTCAAGGAGCACATCATGTAGTTGCAGAAAGACAAAACATCACACACACACACGTAATTTCAAGGAGCATATCTTCTAGTTGCATTCTGCATATACATCTTCCAAAACAGATTACTTCTTTCTTCTATTTGTCCATTGAATATTCAATATTCTGCGCCAATACCACAATTCAAATGCATCAATTCTGGTTCTGTCTTCTCTATTCCTTGTCCATCTTTCACATGCATATGAGGCCATTGAAAATACCAGTGCTTGGGTTAGGCACTTTTCAGTCCTCAAAGAGCCATCTTTGCTTTATAACACTTTACCAGATCTTTTGCAGCAGATTTACCCCATGCAATATGTCATTTGATTTCTTGACTCCTGCTTCCAAGCATAGTGCCTAAGGCATGTGACTGCTAACCGGAAAGCTGGTGGTTCAAACCCACCAGCCACTCCTCGGGAGGAAGATTGGGCAATCTACCTCTGTAGAGATACTGCCTCAGAAACCCAAGGAGGGGTCCCTATGAGTTGGGATCGACTCCACGGCAGTGAGTTTGGATTTTTTGGTTTGCTTCTATGGATGCTGATTGTGAATCCAAGTAAAATTAAATTCTTGACAGCTTTACACTTTTCTCTGTTTTTCATGTTGTTGTTTATTAGTCCAGTTGTGAGGATTTTTGTTTATGTTGAGGGGTAATCCACACTGAAGACTGTATTCTTTGACCTTCATCAGTAAATGCTTCAAGTCCTCTCAGCTTTCAGTAAGCAAAGTTGTGTCATTTGTGTATTGCACATTATTAAAGAATCTTCCTCTAATCCTGATACTACATTCTTCTTCACACAGTCCACCTTCTCCTATTATTTGCTCAGCATACAGATTGAATAAGTAGGGTGAAAGGATAATGCTGACACACACATTTTCTGATTTTAAACCATGCAGTTCTGATTGAATGATGGCTTTTACTCTATGTACAGTTTCCCCATGAACACAATTAAGTGCTCTGGAAATCCTATTCATTGCTATGTTAACCATAATTTGTTTTAATCCATACAAAGAATGCCTTTGTATAATCAATAAAACACACGTAAACATCTTCCTGGTATTCTTTGCTTTCAGCCTAGATCTATCTGACATGAACAATTTTACATTCTCTTCTTCCTTGTTGATGTACTGCTGTAACCATTTTTGAATTATCTTCAGTAAAACTTTATTTGCATGTGATATTAATGATATTGTTCAATAACTTCCGTATTCTGTTGGATCAACTTTCTTTGGAATGGGCACAAATATGGATCTCTTCCAATTGATTGGTCAAGTAGCTGTCTTCCAAAGTTCTTGGCATAGATGAGCAAACACTTCTAGAATTGCATCCGTTTATTGAAACATTTCATTTCATACTCCATCAATTCCTGGGGTATTAATTTTTGCCAATGCCTTTAGTGCAGCTTAGACTTCTTCATTGAATACCATCAATTATTGATCATTTACTACCTCCTAAACTGATTGATTGGAAGGAAGGTTGGGCAATCCTACTTCCGTAGTGATACTGCCTCGGAAACCCAAGGAGGGGTCACTATGAGTCGGGGCCGACTCAACGGCACATAACAACAACAACAACAAACTGATTGAACATCAACCAATTCTGTGCATTCCTTCCATCTTCTTTTGACCCTTCCTACATCATTCAATATTTTGCCCATAGAAACTTTCAATACTGCAACTCGAGACTTGAATTTTTTTCTTCAGCTCTTTCAGCTTGAGAAAGGCCAAAAATGTTCTTCAACTTTGATTTCCTTACATATCTCATTATAAGGATTTACTTTGTCTTCTCAAGCTGCCTTTTGGAATCTTCTGTTCAGCTCTTTTGCTTCATTATTTCTTCTACTTGCTTGAGCTACTTTAATAGCTAGTTTCCAAGACTCTTCTGGCATACTTTTTGGTCTTTTCTTTCTTCCCTGTCTTTTTAATGACCTTTTGCTTTTCATGTATGGTGTCTTTGGTGTCATTCTACAACTCATCTTATCTTCAGTCATTAGTGTTCAATGTGTCTAACATACCTTTGATATGGTCTTTAAATTCAAATGAGATATATTCAAGGCCGTGCTTTAGCACTTGTGGACTTGTTTTAATTTTCCTCAGCATCAACATGAACTTGCATATGAGCAATTGATAGTCTGTTCTGCTGTCTGCCCACCATTCATCTGTGAGTTCATCATACTGTGGAGAACTGCATGCTGCTGTCATGTTGGAAGTTGTACCACTGGTATATCATATACCAGTAGGGTGGACAGGCATCAGCAGAGTTTCTACACTAAGACAGACTGGGACGAAGGAACTGGCAATCTACTAGTAAAAAATTGGCCAGTGAAAATCTTATGAATAGTGGTGGAATATTATCTTATATAGTGCCAGATAGAAGCTCTGGTGGCTTAGTGTCTAAGGCATATGACTGCTAATCAGGAGGCTGGTGGTTCAAACCCACCAGCCACTCTTTGGAAGAAAGGTTGGGCAATCTACTTCCATTAGTGATACTGCCTCAGAAACCCAAGGAAGGGTCGCTATGAGTCAGATGTGACTCTAGAGCTGTGTGTTGCATTGTTTTTTGCTGTGTAGTGCCACATGGGCCCCTCAAGTTGGAAGGGACTCAAAATACAACTGGCAAAGAGCTGACTCCTCAAAGTGGAATTGACTTTCATGACATGGATGGAGTAAAACTTCTAAAGCCTTCATTTACTCATTTCAGGTAATATAAACAATGTTATTTGGGAATTGGAAATGGGGAAAGAGTGAGGCCATCTCTCTGTGAAATTACACTGTACTTAGTCCAAGTGTATGAAGTCCACTGTGGGACATGAGAGGGTAACGTGGCACAACTCAAAATGAGAAGAAACAGCTGTAAACATGCATTAGTAATCAAAATGTGGAGTGTACAAAGTATGAATTGAGGAAAATTGTAAGTTGTCAGAAATGAAATGAAATGCATAAAAATTTATATCCTAGTCATGAGTGAAATAAAATGAAGTGGTATTGGCCATTTTGAAATGCGCAATCATATACCAGGAATGACAAATTGAAGAATGTTCTGACATTCATCATCAAAAAGAACATTTCAAGATCTATCTTGAAGTATAATAATTTCAGTGATAGGGTAATATTCATATGCCTATTGTTGTTGCTGTTGTTACGTGCCATCAAGTTGGACCCGATTCATAGCAACCCGTCCATGAGTTTCTGAGGTGGTATCACTATGGAAGTACATTGCCCAACCTTCCTTCCAAGGAGTGGCTGGTGGGTTTGAACTGCCAGCCTTCTGGCCTATTAGGAAGAACTTTTGAAATTATTATTATTCATATTTATGCACCAACCACTAATGCCAAAGATGAAGAAATTGAAGATTTTTACCAACTTACTCAGTCTGAAATTGATCCAACATGCAGTCAAGATGCATTTGTAATTAATGGTGATTGCAATGTGAAAGTTGGAAAACAAAGAAGGATCAGTAGTTGAAAAATATGGCCTTAGTAATAGAAATTATATCAGTGATCGCGTGATAGAATTGTACAAGATCAATAACTTACTCATTGCAAATACCTTTGTTCAGCAATATAATTGGTAACTATACAAGTGGACTTCACCTGATGGAACACAAGGAATCAAATCGACTACATCTGTGGAAATAAACAATGGAGAAGCTCAATATCATTAATTTGAATAGTAAGCCTTCTTTTGTTGCTGAAGTTGCTTTGTAAAGCTCTTCAAATGGAAATTCCAGCTCATTTTAGGTTAAACATTCTGAAATTCTGAGCTTAGAAAAGCCAAAAAAAAATAATTGAAATTTCAATGTAATAGTATAGTCATTCATCACTTAACATTCAAGATACATTTCTGAAATGGGACATTATGTAACTTGGATGTTGTGTGAACACCATATTGTGGTCTGGTCCTCCTTTTTCTTTAGCATCTCCTACAAGCTTTGTGAATTAGCAGTTATTGTCAAGATACAGAGGGAATCGCTATTGCATTTGGTCTTTAATCCACATCCTTAGCAATTTGTCCATATCTGAAAGAGGTCTCTGTAGCATTTTTGTTAGTCATTCAGTGGAGCTGATCTTTTATGTCTTGGAGAATTTTTTTTTGTTTTTGAGAATTGCTGTGATTGTCAACTGCGACATACCCAAATCATGAGCATTAGCATTCCTTGATTTTCTACCTTCCTGGTATTTAACATAAGGAGCTCTGGTGGTGTAGAGACTAGGGTATTTGACTGCTAACCAGGTTGGTGGTTCAAACCCACCGGTTGCTCCATGACAGGCAGATGGGGCTATCTACTTCCATAAAGATTTACTGCCTTGGAAATCCAATGGTGGTCACTGTGAGTAGGAATTAACTCGATGGTAGTGGGTTTTTGGTTTTTGTTGTTTAATATGAGATATGTGGAAAGAAACAAGCTCTGGTGGCCCAGTGGTTAAGGCATTAGGCTGCTAACCAAAAGGTTGATAGTTTGAACCCACCATCCACTTATGAAGAAAAAAATGAGGCAGTATGCTTCTGTAAAGATACATACAGCCTTGGGGTTGCTATGTGTTGAAATCAACTCAATGGTAGTGGGTTTTTTGTTTGCTTGGTTGGTTGTTTAATAAACTCTTGCTTCCAAATCAATACTTATCCTTTACTTCTTGCTGCTGCTATCACTAGTTTTGCTGCATTTGGGAGTCATGATGCACTTTACAGTAGTATTTTTGAAAGAAAATTAAACAGAGAGATAACACAACACTCAAGATGTATGATACACTAGATTGGGTGCTGCTGCCTCCAAGTATAAGCATACACTGTTATACAGCAAACTTTTTAGCTGGAAAGTGCAGTACAGTTGATACATAAGCCAGTAGCAGGCATTTATTATAACTATCAAGACACAAAGGAGCTCTGGTGCTGTAGAAGGTAAGGCATTTGGCTGCTAACCAGAAGGTCGATAGTTCAAATCCACCAGCTGCTCTGTGGGAGGAAGATGAGGCAATCTACTTCTGCAAAGAAATTTATGAGTTGGAGTCCACTTGACGGCAGTAGGTTTGTGTTTTTGTTACCTCGTATTGCTCTGTCAGAAGATAACACAAATGCATGGCTTTAACAAACAGAGATCCATTCTCTTACAGTTTGGAGTTAGAAGTCCGAGTTCATGTGCCAGCTCTAGGGGTTCAGTGAGCCCCTTGACCTTTGGGCTTCAGTTTTGCCTCCTACTCCTGGTCCACTGAAGCTGGAGGCTTCTCTTAGGCAGCTGCTGGATGCTGAAGCTGAAATACCCAAGGTTGACAAGTAAAAAGGCACAGTCCCAAGATTATCAAACAATGTGTCAGGCCACTAGTTCAAGTCCATTAACAGTCCTAAGATGGGCAGACAATATGGTAGCTGCTGGATGAAGACTTGGCAACATGCAGAGTCAAGTGTGCTAAAAAGCTAGAGACTTTTCTCAGAGTTTCTTATATGTTGGAAGAAGACCACATCCTTATGGCAGCTACTCAGCTGCTCCGGTAGATTCCACCATGGACTTTACTAGTCTTCTCATGGGAAATAACTACATCTAGCTGCCCAGACCCTCAAAATTAGGCCCAGCCAAGTTGACACACAACTTAACTACACAGTTTATTTTATTTTTTTTTCTCCTTTTGGTATCAAGACTTACTGTATTATAGGTTATACCATGTACTGTACCATTGCATGCCTGGCAGTGCATTCATTTGTATAGAAGGGTCATAAGACATACACATTGCATAGACAATGTTGCATTCACTGTGTCCCGTTTTCTGATTGGGATTTCTATTATAACCTTATAGGACTACAGACATAAATGTAGTTGAGTATTGCCCAAAAGAACATTGTGTGGCCATGACTGTACAGTGAAGCATGTGAAAGCTGGAACTCAATAGTACTGCCTTGTTTTTTCAGGTCTCTTAAGTTTTCTACTGGTGATGGGATATAGTCTTACCACTTTTCTATCACTTAAAGGAAAATATTTGAGTTTTCCTTCTCTGACAGATTTCTGCCTTATGCATGTTTCAGCTTTCATAAGTTTTTCTTTTTTAAGTTTTTCTTTTAAGAGTTTGTTTTACATTCAACATTATGTGTACATTTAGTTTCACTCCCTATTTACCATGTCCAACCCTAACCCAGTCTCCTCCCTCCCTGCCCAGTAACCCTCCCCCTATGCCTCTCATAGTTATGCACTCCTGTGTGTCCTGCATTTCCTCACTGTGAATGTTGCCCCTCTTGTGCCCCATGGTCAATTGCTCCAAGGGATATATTTCCTTAGAGTATATGGGTGCGTCATCCTGGGTTGAGTGGTCTGCGCGTACATCTTGTTTACTATTGGGCTGAGAGCCAGTCCCTGGGAATGAGCTTTATTCCAGGCCCAGAATGTATCCCAGGACCATAGTATTGGGGGTCTCACCAGACTCCATCCGATCAGTAATTCTGGTCATTATTGAGTTTTTGGGTTTTGTTCCACATTTTCCCTCCCACTCTATCCAGGATCTCCAGATTTGATCCTTTCCTGAGTGATTGGCATTGGTAGCTGGGCCCCATCTAGTTCTTCAGGTCTCGAGAGCCATCGTATCCTAGGGCTGATTGCTTCCAAATGCCCTTGTTTTTTTGCACTCTTCTTTGTTTCTGATGATAGGAGACCATTAGGTGCATCTTAGATGGCCTCTTGAAAGCTTTTTATTTATTTATTTATTTTTATTAGGATTTGGGTGAAGATTTACAGAGTAAATTCACTTTTCATACAGCAGTTCACATATACTTTGTCTC
>NW_006921816.1:4852549-4860715 GCF_000298275.1 Orycteropus afer afer | reverse complement strand
TATATATATATATATATATATATATAATGCTGCTTTTGCTAGTTCCTGTCAAGTTGATCTCAACTCATGTTGACATGAACTCTTGTTGACCTCATATATGCAGAATATAACTGCTCCATAGGGTTTTCAAAGCTGTGACCCTTTGGAAGCAGATCACCAGGTCACCAGGTCTGGGTTCTAAGGTGCCTCTGGGTGAGTTTGAACTGCCAACTTTTTAGCTACTAGTCCAATGCTTAGCTATTTTAAATGTAAATGTTGACTTGGCACTATGAATCTATAAATAATTTCAAAATCAATAATAAAATTAGAATTAAAACTATCTAGGGAGGAAAGATTAATATGAATATAACATTTCTCTCCAGCATTATATATTTTTTCTTTTTTGGCTATACTGAAATTTTCCCAGAGCAGGCATTGTGGTACTTAGCCTAGTGCCTCATAGAATAGATATCAATACATTTTTTATAAATTTATTGCAAAAAAAAATTGTTGAATATCTACTATGTGCCCAGAACTTAGATATAAAAATAAAATACAAATACAAATAAAATATAAATAAAAACATAAATAAAAATATATAAATATGCATCTATTAAATCCAAATTAATATCACCTGATAGTTTTGGCAACTTTTATATAAAATGTATCCTCTTCATGTTAAACTAGAAAAAATTAATTTAAGTTTGAATACATTTGGTATAGCAATTTTCAAATAGACTATTTTTAGAGCAGTTTTAGATTTACAGTAAAAATGTAAAAAAAAAAAGTGATAATGCAGAAGTACAGAGAGATCTCATATATCTCTCTTCCCCTCTACACACCATTTATCTGATTATTGACATCTTGCATTCCTGTAGTAAATTTGTTACAATTGATAAACCAATATTTAAACACTATTATTAATTAATTTCTATAGTTTACCTTAGGGTTCACAGTTTGTGTTGTACAGTTCTATGGGCTTTGACAAATGCTCAACATCATGTGTGCACCTTTACAGTAGCATATAGAATCATTTCTCTGCCTTAAAAATGCCCTGTGCTCCACTTATTCGTTCCTTCTCTTGCCCACCCCCACCCCGCAGGCCACTGTCTCTATAGTTTTTCATTTTCTAGAATGTCAAATAGTTCATATAGTTTCATATAATGTATAACCTTTTCAGACTGGCTTCTTTTACTTAGAAATATGTGTTTACATTTTCTCTACATTTTTTTGATGATTGATAACTTTTTTTCTCTTTATTGCTAAATAATACTCCATGTATGGATGTACCACAGTTTGATTATCCACTCAATTGTTTTCAGTTTCTGGCAATTACAAATAAAGCTGCCATAAACATTAATATGAAATGTTTATGTCAACATAATATTTTTTATCTCATTTTAGTAAATTCTTGGAAGCAGGACAAGCCTATATTTTTGCTTTGTAAGAAACTGTCTTCCAAAGTGGCTGTACCATTTTGCATTCCCACCAGCAGTGAAAGAGAGTTGCTGTTGTTCCACACACTCTCCAGCACTTGGCATCGTCAACGTTCTGAATTTTAGGAATAAAGCTGCTATAAATACTCATGTGTAGGTTTTTATGTGGACATATGTTTTCATTTTAGTTGTACATTTGGGCATACTTTTGGATATTAGTCATTTTAATAGGTGTGTAGTGGTATCTCATTGTTTTGATTTATGATCCCCTAAGTCACATGTAAAGGAGTTCTCATGGTACACTGTTTAAAGCACTGGGCTGCTAACCAAAAGTTGTGCAGTTCCAACACACCAGCTATCCCTGGGAGAAAGATAAGACAGTCTGCTCCCATAAAGATTTGTAACCTTGGAAATACTGTGGGGTTCTTCTACTCTGTCCCATAGGGTTGCTATGAGTAAGGATCTACTCGATGGTAATGGGCTTGGTTTTTTGGTTAAGTGACATATAAGCATCCCTAGTGGCACGGTAGTTAAGCACTCAGCTGCTATCCTAAAGATCAGTGGTTTGAACCCACCAGCAGCCCTATGGAAGAAAGATGTGATCATTTGTTTCCCTAAGCATTATAGTCTTGGAAACACTATGGGGTAGACCTACTCTGTCCCACATGGTCTCTATGAGTGGAATTGACTGAACAGCAGAGGGTTTGGTTTTTGGCTTAGTGACATATGATTTTGAGTTATTTTTCATATGCCTATTTGCCATCTATTTATCTTATTTGGTAAGGTTTCTTCTTAGATCTGATGCCCATTTTGTAATTGTGTTTTTTTCTTATATTTGAACTATAAGAGTTCTTTGCATATTTTGATATAAGTCCCTTAGATATATGTTTTGCAAATATTTTATTCCAGTCTGCAGTTTGTCTTTTCATTTTCTTAAGGTATAAGAATTATTAATGTTCCTTGAGAAATAACTTTTCTAAATGGGTTAAAGTTCCTTCTGACAAAAAAACAAAACAAAACATAAAAACAGTGCTCAACAAAATTTCAAGAGCTGCCTGAAAGATAAACAATCAAAGCCTTTTTTATTTAACCCTCAAACAAAATCTGTGTTAAATAATATATACCTACTCCTCAGTTATCAACTATCTCATTATCTGACACTTCACCTTTAAGACTATAGTGAAAAAATCTACTAACCAACTATTTTGTGCATTAACATTGTATGTCTAGCAGTAACAAACATCAAAGTGTGGGGCAAGAGTAGTAAGGCTCACTGTGATGGTTAAGATTATGCGTCAACTTGGCTAGGCCATGGTTTTTAGTGTTATGTCAGTTACCAGAAGGATGTGATTTGATAGTTATGTAATGACAGTGATTTGGCAGTTATGGAATGGTAATTATCCTTCATTTTGTGATCGACTGTGGTCACCCTCAATTTTTGCTTAACACCAATTTTTGCATAATGACCTAGTCTTTGGAATCTATGTTGATAAGTGAGGAATGGGTGTACTCCATAGAGCCTGTTAGTGGACATTGTAAAACTCGACATTGTTATAAGCAATTGTCAAAGGAAAGAGCTTTCAGATAATAAATTAAACTCCTATACACATACAATGAGCTTTTATGGCACAGTGGTTAAAGCATTAATCTGCTAGCCAAATGTTGGTGGTTTGAACATACCAGCCACTCTGCCAGAGAAAGATGAGGCAATCTCCTTCTGCAAAGATATACAGCCTTGGAAACCCTATAGGGCCATTCTACTCTGGTTTATAGGGTTGCTATGAATCGGAATTGACTTGATGGCATTGGATTTATACACATACTTGGTCCATTCAGGATAGTCTGTCTACTCTGTGGGTTCTTCAGCATCATGGTTCAATAATTCAAGTGAAAATAGGTGAAACATATTGCTTTCTACCACTAACGACTCAGAGCAAAGTGTGTGCCTCAGATGAGTCATATCAGAAGTTATTATTCAATTCTTAATGTCAAAATGATAGTAAATTCATCCAATAAATGATGAAAATTCTAAATTGTATAAGCAAGTTATTCTCAAAATAAGACATAAAATAGAATATCTTACTTTTCTTTTAGAAAATATGTCTCCAGGTCTAGCAGAGCATTTAATACCAAACTAAAATGTTAATTTACTGTGATTTGTATTGAGATAAGCTGTGACATGCAGCATTTAAATTGACATATTGTCCCAAATCTTGAATATTTTGCCATTTTTTATACATATTTATTTTTATAATTAGTTTTGAGGAAACTAATAGCAAAATTAGTCTATATTCTCCAGTAGGAAGGGAAAGCAGCACTTTCCACTTAATTTTTTTTAAAATGTATACAATTCATACATAATAAAGTGCTAAGATCCTTGAATGAAGGGACTAAATCTTTGAACTCTTCTTTATCCTTACATTTATTTATCATCTATCACAGTGCTTTGAACAGACATTATGTTTGAAACACAACTGGTAAATGAATAATTCTTTAACAGAAAATCAAGATTTCATGCTCATATATTAAAAAAATATATATATATTTAGTTTTCTAGTAGTTTTGTTAAATAACAATAAAAATAATTTTTGGTTTTACGAGGGATTTAATTTTCTGAGCTCACATAATAAATAATGTTTATGTATTAATTTGTTTGGTAACACTAGTTACTATAAGAAACACATTCCCAAATTTTAATGGAGTAATATAATAAAAGTTTATTTCTTGTTCATGTAAGAGTCTAATGTAGCCTTTCCTAGCAGGTGGACAGCATTCCTCTGTGTGGTGACTCAGCTCTTTCTATCTTGACCCCAAGCCTTGCAAGCCCCTGCATTCAGCTAGACGATGGGGATCAATAGGCTGCAGAATGTCTATCTGTTAACTGCCTTGATTTGCAAGTGATGAAACACTTCAGCCTACCAGAACTATGTTGTTGTTGTTGTTGTTATGTGCCGTCAAGTCAAACCTGACTCATAGCGACCCCTCCTTGGGTTTCCGAGGCAGTATCACTACGGAAGTAGGATTGCCCAACCCTCCTTCCGAGGAGTGGCTGGTTGGTTTGAACCGCCAGCCGTCTGGTTAGCAGGCAAGTGTCTTAGCCATTATGCTACCAGAACTATAGTGGCCCTATTAGAAGCAAGGGAAGGCAGGCTGGGAAATGGAATCCCTAGCTGTCTAGATGCTTTCCAGAGAAAATTCTATGCTAAGAAGGGGGAAACATCAATGTTGTTGTTGTTGTTGTTAGGTGCCATCCAGTTGTCTCTGAGTCATAAAGACTCTATCTATGTGCAACAGAACAAAACATTGCCCAGTTGTGCACCATTCTCACAATCCTTGCTGTACCTGAGCCCATCTTTGCAGCCACTGTGTCAATCCATCTCATTGAGGGTCTTCCCCATTTTTGCTGACCCTCCACTTTACTAAGCATAACATCCTTTTCCAGGGAATGGTCCCTTCTGACAACATGACCAAATAGGTAAGACGAGGTCTGGCCATTCTTATTTCCAAGGAGCATTCCAGCTGCACTTCCTCCAGGACAGATTTGTTTTTTCTTCTGGCAGTCCATGGTACTTTTAGTATTCTTCACCAACACCACAACTCAAAAGCATCAACTCTTCTTCAGTCTTCTTTATTCATTGTCCAGCTCTCACATGCATATAAGGTAATTGAAAATAACATGGCTTGGGCTAGGTGCATCTTAGTCTTCAAAGAGACATTCTTGCTCTTCAGCACTTGAAAGAGGTCTTTTGCAGTAGCTCTCTCAATGCAGTATGTCCTCTGATTTCTTGCTGCTTCCGTAAATGTTGATTGTAGAACCAAGTAATATGAAATTTTTGACAACTTCAATCTTTTCTCCATTTGTCATGATGCTGCTTATTGGCCCAGTTGTGAGGATTTTCATTTTCTTTATGTTGAGGTGTAATGCATACTGAAGAGTATCATCTTTGATCTTCATCAGTAAGTGCTTCAAGTCATCTTCACTTTCAGCAAGCAAGGCTGTCTGCATGTCGCAGATTGTTAATGAGTCTTCCTTCTATCTTAATCCCATGTTCTTCTTCATATAGTCCAGCTTCTCAGATTTTTTTCAGCATACAGATTGAATAAGTATGGTGAAAGGATACAACCCTGACACACTCCCTTTCTGATTTGAAACCATGCAGTATTCCCTTGTTGTGTTCAAATGACAGCCTCCTGGTCCATGTACAGGTTCCTCATGAGCACAATTATATGTTCTAGAATTTCCACTCTTCTCAATGTTTTCCATAATTTGTTATGATTCACACAGTTGAATGCTTTTGCATAGTCAATAAAACATAAGTAAACATCTTTCTAGTATTCTTTGCCTTTAGCCAAGATCTGTCTGACATCAGCAATGATATCTCTCATTCCACATCCTCTTCTGAATCCAGCTTGCATTTCTGGAAGTTCCCTGTCAATATACTGCTGCAACCATTTTGAATTATCTTCAGCAAAATTTTACCTGTGTGTGATACTAATGATACTGTCTGATAATTTCCACATTCTGTGGGATCACCTTTCCTTGGAATGGGTACAAACATGACTCTTCCAATCAGTTGGCCAGGTAGCTGTCTTCCAAATTACTTGGCATGGATGAGTAAGTGCCTCCAGTAGTGCATCTGATTGTTGAAACATCTCAATGGGTATTCTGTCAATTCCTGGAGCCTTTTATTTTCACCGATTCCCTCAGATCAGCTTCAACTTCTTCCTTCAATATTATTCATTCTTGATCATATGCCACTTCCTGAAATAAATGAATATTGACCAATTCTTGTTTGTCTGGGGACTCTGTGTATTCCTTCTATCTTCTTTGATGCTTCCTGAATTATTCAGTATATTGCCCATAGCATCTTTCAATATTGCAACTTGAGGCTGGAATTTTTTCTTCAGTTCTTTTGGCTTGAGATTGTTCTTTCCTTTTTGTTTTCTAATTCCAGGTTCTTGATTATAATCTCTACAGATGCAGGTCACCAGGTCTTTCTTTCTCCTGCAGAATGGCTGGGTGGGTTCAAATCACCAACCTTTTGGTTTGTAGCCCAGTAGGGCTCCTCAACCTTATGCTTGGACATCTAACAGGATTTTTTTTACAGTAGTAGTAGGAGATAGTAGGACATCTGAAAGAATATCTGAATAAAAAAGATGATTCAGCTATTTTAGTAGGCCAATTAATGGACAAAACCAGTCCATAGTTAATATGCCACTGTCTGCTTTTCCTGGAACCAAACCAAACTCATTGCCTTCCAGTCCATTCTGACTCAGAGACCCCCACTGGGTTTCCAAAGCTGTGAATCTTTATAGAAGCAGACTGACCCATCTTCTGCAGAGCAGCTGGTGGGTTCAAACAACCAACTTTCGGTTAGCAGCCAAATGCCTTAACCACTATACTACCAGAGCTCCTTACTTTTCCTTAGAGCAGGGTCCAATTTTGTTTAAGATGTGTCTGTGTTGCAACAGTTATGGAACTATATACATGAACTAAAAGTACCTGATGATAATTAGATGGGTTGTAAAGTGATTATGATTCATCATTTTTTTTTTCCCCTACACATACCTCAAGTAGGAGGTGTCCTACAGTTGTAGCGAACTGAAGGGTGTGCCTGAAAGGAGTACCTTTATTTCCGACCTATATCATAATGCTTTCTTATGGTGCTGACATTTTAAACTTTCTGATCTTGGTTCAAAGGTGTTTTTCCATACCTGGAGAATGTTAGTACAAATTATGGTGGCCTCTCTGTTGGTGACATGGGAAAGAGAATGTATTTGCTTTGGAAGTGAGCATCCTTGGACATGGTTTCCTGCTTTTTCCAAGCAGGTCCTCTTCAGCCACAGGCCTTGGCAGCAGTCTCTCTGTGTGTGCCATCTGGCTAGAGACCAACTTCCCAAATCTGCCTTAGCAACTACCTCTTCCCGGGGCTCTGGAATCTGTTTGCAGCAACACCTTCTTGAGGGGATACAGTGGTCACTCAGAATGCATGTTTTTCTATTCTGAGAGTTCTACTGGACTATAGGTTTTATTGAGGCTAAGGATCATTTTCTAACCATTTTCCCTCCCACACCCAGTACCTACCTTTGTGTCTGAAACATAAAAGAAGCACAACGCATAGTTATTGAATGAACTGTCTGGAGCTCTGGTAGCATAGTGCCTAAGGGATTTGACTGCTAACCAGAAGGCTGGCAGTTCAAATCCACCAGCCACTTCTTGGAAGGAAGAGTGGGCAATCTACTTCCGTACAGATACTGCCTCAGAAACCCAAGCAGGGGTTGCTGTGAGTCAGGATCAACTCAACTGCAGTGAGTTAATCCTAGGGTTAAGAATTAGGCAGCAGAATCTTGGGGCCAGTGGTAGCCTCCCTGTGCTAGTGTGACACACCCGCATCAAGTCTCCTTTCGCTTGGAGGCCTCCACAAAGGCTCATTGACCTTCTAGTATGTACTTCTAGTATGTACTTCTGTTCTTGCAAACCAGCTCAAGTCTTGCTCCAGCACCATCAGTTAGTTCCTAAAACTTCATTAGTTTGAGCTTTCATCTAATCCCTGTCTTAAAATACTTCTCCAGAAGTCCATCTCATAGCTCCCTAAACCTTTTATTCTGCCTATGACAACATTTATGGCTCAATTCAGAGAACAGGAACAACCTAATATGGAAGGAATATAGAAAAGAAATGGGAGGGTGGAGGGTGAAAAATGTGTTCCACTTTCTTTACTATTGTCAAAGAACCTTCACTCCCCCTCCC
>NW_006921816.1:4831219-4852429 GCF_000298275.1 Orycteropus afer afer | reverse complement strand
GTTGGTTTTCGTCTGGGGCAGAGGCTGCGCAGAGGTGACCTTTTGGCAGAGGAATCCCGTTCCTCAAATTCTGTGGCAAGGCTGACCAATGGGTCAAGAAGGAACAAATAGGTTACCGCCACTTTCTGCCTTCCTGAGCCTCCCATCCTCTCCTTTACTCTCCTTCCAAGGGAAGGAACAGAGTGGGATTCTAAGGCCTTGCAGACATAGGGAGCACCACGTGGGTGATGAGTAATTGAAAAAAGCAGGGAAGAAAGATGTGGTGTCACCTGTCCTGATCAGTGGTTGCTTGCCTGTGTGCGTACAGGGGCAAGGCGACCCTCTCCAGTGTTTCGCCTGTCTCCTCACTTCTCCCTGGAGACCGCAGGGCTGCGTGGGTGACTCAGAGTTGCCCGGAGTCGCTCGGACTCCGGTCCCATCCTCCTTGGATAGCCCGTTCCAGCGTCCCATAGCGCCCCGCACCCTCCGCCACGTCCCGGGCCCGAGATGCTCGGGAGCTGCCTCTTCCTCGGAAGGTGTGCATGCATGGCTGGTAAACAATAATAACCACAACACTGTCAACACAAAAGACTCAATGTAAAAAAAATAATCGTACACCTCTCACAGGGCGGAGCCTCTCTCCCCAAGGTAAGTTGTTTATTCGTCCCCTTTTTGGCGATGCTCCCTGGACAGCTGCGGCAGCGACAGCAGCTGCGCCACGGGCCCCGGAGCTCCCTGAGCTCTTCTTCCTCCGCCCTCTCTCGGGCGCCTCTCGACTGGACCCCTCCCCTCTTTCCCCGCCTTCTTCTTCTTGCCCTCTCTCGGGCCACGCACACACTCCGAGACACCCTCCGCACTTGGCTACTCACACTGCGGCTGAACCCACAGCCGACCAAGCACAGTTGCCAAAGCAGCGCGGGGGAGGATGCAGGGTTGAGGGGCGGAGGCTAGATGGGGGCGGGAGTGTCACAGTCGCGCCCGCTCCTCCCAGCCGCGACCCTTGCCCATTTTCTTTCCCTAAGCCCAGCTGGCAAGCAACAGTGACACCTGAGCAGGGACTGGGCGGTGGAGGTGGCAGGCCCACCGGACTGGCCGCCTGGGGAAAACAGAGCAGGGGGCGGAGACGGCGAGGAGGAGCCAGAGGCGGGAGGAGCCGAGAGGCAGCCACCTGGCAGTGAATGACGCGCGCGCCAGCCAGTACGTGCCTGGGACCCTGACGTCGGGGCGGGAGGCCGGGGACAGGCCCTGGAGGAGGAGGTGGCTGTCGGAGCGCAAGAGGCGGGGGCCGGGAGGAGGAAGGGGAGGAGGCGGAGGCGGTGGCGGCAGCGGCGGCGGAGGAGGAGGAGGAGGAGGAGGAGGAGGGTAGGTTGCGCCCGGACTGTGTCTGCTTGTATCTGCCGAGCTCCGCGGCTGTGCCTGTGTGAGTGAAGGAGCGGCGCGAGGAGGCAGAGGCGGGCGCGGGCGAGCGCGGCTACGGGACGTCTCCGGCGGCCGCGGCGGCAGTAGCGGCAGCAGCAGCAGCGGCATCGTCGCTTGGTGTGGAGAAGCAGCGGCAGCAGCAGCAGCAGCAGCGGCGGCCGCCTCTCCGCCGCCGGAGACGCTGAGGCGCGGCTGGTGGCACTGACATCGGCGGCCCTGCCTCTCTTCCTTCGCCCCCGACCCTCCCCATGTGATCGGTCTTAATCCCGGCCGTGTGCGCGCGTGGGGCTCCATTCTTTGGTGCTCGGTCTCCGTGCCGGAGTGGGTGCTCGTGTGTGCGTTCTCTTCCCCATCCCCCTTCCCCCAAGAATAAAAGAAGAACCAAGAGGCGTGCTTAGAAAATAAATAAATAACCACCACACAAGCGCAGCCCGGAGCGGAGTCGGTGGGGCTGGAGGCGGCAGCGGAGGAGGAGTGAAGGCGGCGGCGGCGGCGGCAGCGGTGGTGGAGGAGGAGGGACGCGCGGAGAAGGCAGTAACTTTAAAGCCAGCTCGGAGCCCAGACCTCCAGAGGAGCGGTTTGCAGCGGCAGCAGCGGCGGCGTTGAGTGTCTGGCCCGCCGGTCCGGTCGGGGTGTGCAGTCGGACGGACGAGCAGCGCGTCGCTGACTCCCGGCGGCTGGAGATGTCCGAGCCAAAGGCAATTGATCCCAAGTTGTCGACGACCGACAGGGTGGTGAAAGGTAAGCAGCGCGCCGCGGTCGCCCGGGTGCACCGTGTGCCGCAGGCGCCCGGGCGGCTTGCTTCCCCTCCCCCGCTCTGGGTTCTTCTCTCTCAGCTCCAGCCAGGGACCTTCTAGGATATTGTGCAACCCTCGAACCCCCCTCCCCCAAGGCAACCTTTCCCCAAGCTTCCCACCCAGCGACGCCTGGGGCATTTTATTTATGGGGGCGTCAGTTGGCAAATGGCTGAGCCTTTGGGAGGCGGGGGTGGCGGTGGCGGGAGGGGGCGCCCGGGGGGTGGTTGCTGGTAGGGTGTAGCTGCTGTGACAGAAATAGGAAGTGGGTGGCTGCTTGCAGGCGTGCATGGGATCAGGTTTATGGTTTTCTTTTGCAGAGGGAGGGGTGATTTATGGCTTTTAAAACATTAATATGGCATTTTTATGTGGCCGTGGCTTTCCACCGCCTGCTTTGCTCGGGAAGGGTTTTCTCGGCGCTTCATTGCAGCAATTCCCTCCGCGCCCCCTCCCCCTCCCCCCTGGAAGGGCCTGCACAGGACTCGCGAGAGAGCCGGAGAGCGTGGGGGGGAGCCGGGTGCTTCCTCCCGCGCCGGGCGGGGGTGGCAGAGGGGGCGCGCCGAGGGCGTAGGAGGCGGGGGAAGACCTGAGAGCCCCCGCCGCCCCGGGATTCCCCCACACGCCGGGAGAAAGACTTGCAGAGCAGTTCTCCGACATCCTTTTTCGCCCCCAGCCGCCCCCCGCTGACCTGTCACTGTTCTTGAAGGGATGCCTGCTTGCTCGAACACACCTCCCCAGCGGGAACCTCACCCCGCTTTTCTCCTCTGTCCCTAGAACTCCTGGTATAACGGCTATTTGACTCGTATTATTGCCGTTTCTCCGCCACGGAATTAAATACTCCTAGCCAGGATGGCTCTTGGGATTTTAGAGTAGAGAAGCTGGTGCAGAGGATTAGGATTGGGTCAGGCAGTGGTTGCCTTCTGGTTATTGCAGGAGGGAATCCACCGCCCTCGCTATATTCGGGATTGGAGAGGGGGAGGAACCAGTCTATGAATCCTGGAAGGATGGGAAAGCAGATCCACCAGGGTTAAGTAGTATCTCTCTTTCCTCGGGTCAGGAAATCAAGCAAAACAGGGATGGGATGGGCTGTGCACTGAGAGGGCCTCAGAAATTGGAAATAGTTAGAGATCACTGACCTGTGTGAGCGTGTGTTTGGAGCAGAGGTAGTATCTAATGTGGCCAGAGCTTGTCATGCTATAAAGTCATTTGCACCACGAGCATTTATGAAGTAATCCAGTAGCATAAAGAACATGGTTGCTGCACAAAAGTTCATCTATGGGTTCAGAAATGTTCCTTGCCCCGTAGAAGAAGTTTCCTCAATTTTTAATTTTTTTTTTCTTGTAGTGGTGGTGATGGGGGAATTTGTGCTGTCTTTTGAGAGAATGAAAGAAAAAAATTGGTTCTGTTAAAATCATTCCTACTTTCTGCTCAATATTCATAGACCCATTAAAATAACAAGGAAGTTGCTCTGTAAATGACTTGAGGTAAGACTAGACGTGCCAAATATTTTGTTTTTTATGCATGTATAAATCCTCAAGTAAAGCGTCAATTCAGATTCATTAACAGGGCTATGTTTTCCATCAAGTGTTTCTGTTGACATTTTCAAAAGTAAGATTTTTTTTCTGAAGTATCAAAATAAAATATATTTCCCCAACGTGTGAAGTGTAGATGTAGGTCCAGTCTGTATGTTAAGGGCATTTAAAAACAATTTAGCATAAACTTTATAATCAAATGGTAGCAACAAAAATGTTGACAATTAAAAAACACTTCATGCTCACACAGAAGGGCATGTTCCCTGTTCTAAATCAGAATGTGAATTCTTAATGTAAACATAAAGTTGTCATCAAGTGAGCAGTGTGAAAATAATTGTTTGTACATTCTGGCTTGGTGACTTTACCAGTTAATGTGGACAAACTCATTTAACCATTACATGGCTGCTGTTTTGTCTTTTTTTTTTTTCAGTGCTATTTTATTGTAAATGGTTTTTCAGTGTAAGTGTACCCATAATTCTAAAAATTTTGGTTTACTTATTTTTGTAGAACTGAAACACATATGTGGTTATATACTTGAAATTGGCAAAATTGCTTTTTGTACTTGTTTTGATAGGGATCCTAATGGGAAATTTTACTTAGAAAAAAGTTTTATTGATAAATCCTGCTTCTGTTTTTCTTTTGGTTTCTTACAGACTTTATATTGTCAGCTTAAAAGGTATTATCATCAGAGATTGTTTTAAACATTTTATGGCAATATTTATATGTCATACATATGAACTTTACAATTAATTATTAGAGATGGTAATCCCATTTTAATATCAGTCTTCTGTGAAATAACATTTCTCCTTCAATATGCATGTTCAATGTGGGGAAGGAGCATATATGCTTAATGGAAAATAAGCTACCAGATGATTTTTCGTATTTGCAAAAATTGGATAATAGACTTCACCAAACCATGACTTTAAGTTTTGTTAGAACTTCATTTTATCTGAGAATTATTCTTTCATCCAAACAGGAAAGGGATTTTTCTTTAGGAAATATTTATGTTCCTTAACCTTTCCCTCCTTGTACCAAGTATAAAAAAAAAAAAAAATCCCACTGCCAGGAAGCTGATTCTTAATGTGATAGTGATAGCGACCTATAGGACAGAGAACGGCCCCATAGTGTTTCCAGGACTGCCTCATCTTTCTCTGCAGAGCAGCTGGTTGGTTTTTACCACCAACTTGTTGGCTGGCAGCGGATTACTTTAACTACTACCCTACCAAAGCTCCTTTGTATTAAGTACCCAAAGCAAAACAAACTTACTGCCATTGAGTTGATTCTGACTCATAGTGACCCCCATGGTAAATCTTTACTGAAGTAGATTGCCCCATCTTCCTTCCACAGAGCTGCTGGTAGGTTTGAATTGCCAGCCTTCTGGTTAACAGTCAGATGCCTTAGGCACCATACCACCAGAGCTCGTTAAATATATCCAAAAAAAAAAGAATCAAACTCACTACCCTCGAGTCGGTCCCAACTCAGAGACACCCTTCCTTGGGTTTCCATGGTGGTATCACTACGGAAGTAGATTGCCCTGTCTTTCTTCTGAGGAGTGGTTGATGGGCTTGAACTGCCAGCCTTCTGGTTGGCAGTAACATGCCTTAGGCACTATGCCACCAGACCTCCTTAATAGCTGTATTTGAGTCCTTACATATAGAAAATGAGGATGTAATAAGGATCATTATTACAATGGTTGGCCTTGGTGTTTTGCCCTTATCTTCATCAATATGATCTAACTTTTGTTTTATAACAAATTACTAATTACTGTTTAGAAATAAAGTAGTGCTTGTGATTTTATTTGTAGTAATTTGATGATGAGAGCTTTCTTGATTTGTATTTCTAGAATGCAACTTTAGAAAGGTAAGTTGACTTTAAGTCATTCTTAAGGTTTATAGCATCTCCTAGAGAGTGTGTTCAGAGACCCTGATCACTTTTCTAAGCCATGAAAATGAAAGGGAAGATGATGACAATGAAGATGAAACATACTTATTTTGATAACCTCAGAAGACATACTTCAATCACCAGAATTGGTGCTATTTTATTTTTTCTGTTCTAAAGTAAAGAAACAATGGAAAGAATAAAACTACGTTTGTTGGAAATCGGAATAATTTGAACCATTTACTGTTTTATGTGATTATTATTGTTATTATAATTTTAAGTGAAACATTGCATAGCTCTCAGGCAAAAGTTTGAGGACACTAAATAGAAGAATATCTATCTCCTTAGGCTCTCCAGTGCTCCTTCCCAACCCTTACCACTAAACACATCCTACTGGCTTTTCTCTGCAGTGGTACTCCACAGGCCTTATTCCAAACTTTGGCTCCTCTTCATTTCTGTCTACTTGTTCCTGCTTGCAACACCTTTTCTGCCCTGCCCTTAGAACTTTGCTACATGACAGTTAAAATATTTGACGGGAATTAATTTTATATGATAAATTGTATGTTGTTTTGCTAACATTTCTTTCCTTTTTCTGTTTCCATCACTGATATTTTGTAATGGAGCCTTTTACCTTCACCTAAACTGATCTTCAGGTGGAGTGCTGGTGGCACAGTGGTTAAGGCATTTAGCTGCTAACTAGAACTTTGGTGGTTCAAACGCACCAGCTTTCTGCAGGAGGAAGATGAGGCAATCTACTTCTGTAAAGATATACATCCTTGAAAGCCCTGTGGGTTACTATGAGTTGGAATTGACTTGATGCCAGTGGGTTTTTGGAAACTGATCTTAATGGCAGAAATTTGAAATATTTTGGTTGGCTGTAGAGGGTCAGTTTCCTGGAAAGAGTTTGGGGAATCTCAAAAATGCTAGGTAGGTGATTGTTATAAGATGCTGTGGTGTGGTTAAGGCATTGGCTGCTAATCAGAAGGTTGGTGGTTCAAACCCATGAGCCACTCTATGGAAGAAGGATGAGGCAATCTTCTGTAAAGATTTATAGCCTTGGAAACTGAAACCTAATGGGGGTCAGTATGAGTTGGAATTGATTTAATGGCAGTGTTTGGTTTGGCATCGACAGAACTGTTGTACTTTGTTTATATATTTTTTTGGCTATTGAGGGTGCAAAACAATGGTCTTTCCATGTGTATTGTCAAATTATATTTTGTGTAGACAAAGCACATATAGCAAAAATTCAGGAAAAATATCTAAGACTTTATAAGCAAAAAGATAGTAAAACACTGTCATTGAGTTGATTCCTACTCATAGCAACCCTATAGGACAGAGTAGAACTACACTGCCCTATAGAGTTTCAAAGCCTGTAAATCTTTACAGAAGCAGATGGCCTCATCTTTCTCTTGTGGAGTGGCTGGTGGGTTTCAGCACCAGCCTTTGGTTAGCAGGCAAATGCTTTAACCACTGTACCACCAGACTGCCTAAGACGATAGTGTTGTTATGTGCTGTCAAGTCGGACCCAACTCATAGCGACCCCTCCTTGGGTTTCCAAGGCAATATCACTACAGAAGTAGATTGCCCAACCTTCCCTCTGAGGAGTGGCTGGTGGGTTTGAACTACCAGCCTTCTGGTAAGCAATCAAATGCCTTAGGCACTACACTACCAGAGCTCCTAAGGTGATAGTGTTGTTATGTGCCGTTGAGTCGGACCCGACTCATAGCAACCCCTCCTTGGGTTTCTGAGGCAGTATCATTACGGAAGTAGATTGCCCCATTGAGAGGCTGGTGGGTTTGAACCGCCAGCCTTCTGGTTAGCAGTCAAGTGCCTTAGGCGCTACGCTACCAGAGCTCCCTAAAGATGATAGTAGCTAAGTAAAATATTAGTAAGTAAATAAGGATTCACCATCACTCATGTGTCAGCCTCATATGCATGTGAAAGATGGACAGTTAATAAGGAAGACCAAAGAAGAATTGATACTTTTGAATTATGGTGTTGACAAAGAATATTAAATATACCGTGGGCTGCCAGAATAATGAACAAATCTGTTTTGAAAGAAGTACAGCCAGAATGCTCCTTAGAAGTAAGGGTGGCAAGACTTTGTCTCACGTACTTTGCACATGTTGTTAGAAGGGACCAGTCCCTGGAGAAGCACATCATGCTTGGGTCAGCAGAAAAATAGGAAGATCCTCAATGAGATGGTTCGACATAGTTGTTGGAACAGTGGACTCCTGCATAGCAGTGATTGTGAGAATGGCACAGGGTTTGACAGTTTCCTTCTGTTGTACATAGAGGTTCTATGAGTCAAAATAGACTCGATGACACCTAACAACAACAGTATTCAGGACACGAGTGTTTATTACTAGCAGAATCAAACTGCTAATCCTACTTAAAAAGAGAACAAGAATATGCTCTGTCAGTAATAATTGTCATGTTTGCATCTTGAAATGGGTAGTGTTTAATAATGCCATTTCAACAAAGAGGAGCTTATTGAAGTGAATTTATTTTACTGAGATTTTGTGACATCATTTGAGTTGTGCCACTTATCTGGTTTTACATTTGAGTATAGTAAAACCTTATTAATTCAATGTCATTAATTTAAATTTACTGTGATTAAATATCAGTGTTTGATGGCTGAAGTTTATATCAAGCACTGGCTGCGAAGAAAGGGGTCGCTAATCTAATTAATACTCCAAGGAACATGGTTAATATACTTAAGAGAACAAATCCTTTTCAGGACATCATGAACAACATGAAAATTCATTCTGTTAATTACCAATTAGGTTGATCTAGTCATTTATATTTTCTTTTAGGACTTCTATTGTAAAGGTTCATTATTTTCAAACATTTTGTAAACCAGCTTAAAACAATAATTGAGACTGGAACTGAAGGAAATTTCATTGATTTCTAAAATGCTATCAATTTTAATAATCAATATTTAAAAAATAATATATAGATATGTATTTTGGCAAGGATAAGGAAGAATCTCCATATTAAATGAATAATGTATTTTAAGACATCCTCTTTAAATGAAAAAAATTAGTATCTTAGGATCTAGTTAAGTGGCTTTTTCTAACATTCATTAGTTTAAAAATACACATTTTTATTTGTGTGTTTCTTTGTTACCAGTTTTATTTGTAATTTTAGGGATATGAAATATGTTAACATACTGTACAATTATAACTTTTATAATTGGGCTGTTATGCTTTTCCTTATCTGTTTTTGTGTCAGCTGTGTGCAAAGTTGAAACTAATTATGAGACTAAATAAAGTAAGAATCAATTTAGAATGACCTCTTTGGAAGAGAGTATTTTTCTACAGATACTCTCTTTTACCAAATCCAGCTAAATTACTGTTTTGGAAATATCTTATCAGATACAGGCAGTCCCTGAATTCAGAACGAGTTTGGTTCCTAAGTCTGTCTTTAACTTAAATTTGTATGTAAGTCGAAATAGTTAGCTATGATTCATATCTAATATCAATCGGTCAAATGTTTGCCTTAGTATATAATACATAGTGTATCTTTCTATGTATAAAAAACATTAAAGAAACACTTCTAGATACACTAAAATATTCCTAAGATAATAATATAGTAGTAGTAATAATAATGTTTTGTTGTACTTGCAAAGTAGTGCTCATTTGTCATTATGAAACATTTTACGTACCTCAGATTTTTATATATAATAGGCTTTAATTGAGGGTGGGTGGGTGGTTTGTACCTATGGGTTGACCTTAAGTCATGTTTGTAACCCAGGGACTGCTGTACTTCAAGGACTATAAAGAATGATCATAACTCATGGTATGGAACTTTGATCATTACTAAAAAATAATTTTGTAAATATTTTTTCAGCAACTTTCTGATATAGGCAGTCTCTTGATAATCGATAGAGATATAGTTAGGTATTCTTCAATTCCAACTTTATGTAATTCCACTATTATAAAATCACAGACTAATTGCCCCATGCAGCCACTCCTTGGAAGGAAGATGGGGCAATCTACTTCCATAGTGATACCGCCTTGGAAATCCAAGGAGGGGTCGCTATGAGTTGGGTCCCACTCGATGGACAACAACAGTTTCCCCATATGTGAAAAAAGGGGAAAATTATATCCACCACTCATTTGTGCTCATCAGAGGATCATCAAATAGGATATGAGAGACTGAATGGTCACACTGGGTCTACTCACCTAGGAATGATGATTCAGTTACTGCTGACACATAATTACAAGTGACAACATGTTACATATTTTCAGGGTCACTCAAGAATAGTCAGAACCATTAATAATGAAATCCATGTGTGCCTTGGGTTTACAACAGTGGTTTATGGTGACACTTATTTTTATAGTTGAAGAAATGGAGGCAGATAGAATGGGCGCACAGGTAGGGTTAGAGTGCAGGTAAATTTAGGCAAATTCTTTTTTACGTGTGTATGTGTGATTTGGGTGAAATTTTACGAAGCAGATTGGTTTAAACATATTCTTAACTTTAGCTCTTCTATCTTGAAAAATCTGAAAACAGTCATGCACATTTGTTTTACTAAATTAATAATTATGTAAAATTTAATTAGGAGAAGATTTTTATATTTCTGTATTCAGCAGAAATACCAAATTCTGATTATAAATATTATAATCTGGTTTAGTCTTGGAATGAGTTCCGCTGAAGAAGTACTGTTAAATATTGCTTTCTATTCTAGTATATATATATGCATAGGGATGGAAGGGAACACACTGTGCTGCTGAGCAGTTTTATTTACTTTCATTTTGAAGGGTGCTATCATAAGCTAAGAGGAGCTCTGGTGGCACAGTGGCTAAGGCATTTGACTACTACCCAGAAGGTTGGAGGTTCAAAGCCATAAGCCACTGCACAGAAGGAAGATGTACTTCTATAAAGATTTACCACCTTAGAAACCCAAAGGGGGTCAGTCACTATGAGTCACAATCGACTTGATGGCAGTGAGTTTTTTTTTTTTGTATCATAAGGTAAAGAGCTCTGGTGATGAAACGGTTAGGTGTCCAGCTGCTAATTGAAAGGTTGACGGTTCCAACCCACCCAGAGGTTCCACGGGAAAAAGACCTGGCAAACTGCTCCTGTAAATATCACAGCCTAGAAAAGTTTATAGGGCAGTTGTGCTCTGTCACATGGAGTTACTATGAATTGAAATTGACTCTGTGGCAAAAACCAATCACATCATAAGCTGCTATTTCTGAGCTACTGATAATAACTTACGCTGTAGCTTTGGTTTGGGGATTTTATTAAATACAGACATCAGGTGGAAATGATGTAGGCACTGAAAGAGGTTTTCAGTCTGTAAACTAAGCATTTAGAAGTTAAGAAGTTTTTAGCATTTTCAGCCCATTTTATTTTATTATACCTTTTTCTCCTATATGAACGCATCAATTGTTGTTCACATAAGCAGTCAAGTAAAATTTTTCATTTTTCTCCACAGTTAGGTGTTCTGAATAATTACTTAAATCAGTTGGTCTATCAACTTGAGGGCCTAGGCTCACTGCTGAGAGTTTCAGATCTGTTTTCACAAATGTATACTTAGCTAGCTGAATGAAGCCTTGTTGTTGTTGTTGTTGTTATTTGCCATCGAGTCGGCCCTGACTCATAGCGACCCCTCCTTGGGTTTCTGAGGCAGTATCACTATGGAAATAGGAATGCCCAACCTTCCTTAAAAAAACAAAACAAAAACAAAAAGAACACCAAAACTCTGTGTGAGGCAGCAATAGTATATTATTATATATTTATAATTTATAATTATAGTATAATTGTTTTTATATATTATAAATGTTTTTGGTATTACATCGATTCTTTTTGAGATCATCGTAGTGAGGAATGAAACCTTTCTTTTTCTTTTTTTTAATTTCCCTAATCCTTAGTTTTGCCTCACAGCAAAATATATTGTGACTTGATTTTAAAAGTTTGGCGTTTCTGTGTAGTTCTGTTTCCTAACTAGAAATTCTGTACATGTCTGCAAAAGAGTAAAGCAAACAAGAAAATACCAGGAATTTATTTTAAAAGCTGCCTTTAGATCATGACAAACCACCTTACAATTTTGGTCAATTTCAGGTTTACTTTCTGAAACTAGTTATAAAACCAGAAGGATGATGGCTGATGTTCAAAGAGAGAGGTTTATACATATGGAGCTAAAATTGATAAAAAAGTTCCCATCAACTCTAGGATTTTACTAGTTAAGGATAATAATCTCTTTCTGTAATGACTGTATAACCTCAGTGTTTTTCCTAAACTGAGGATGTCACTATTTGTGATTTGCAATATTCAGTTCCTTGTCACTCTTTCTCCTTGACATTAGAATGTTTTGGAAATTCTAGTAAGTTTGTGTCTAAACTGTGCCTCCCAGACTGCTGCACTTACCTGATAGTTACATGAAATTATTTGTTAATGTGTGTATTCAAAGTTTTAGTTTGGAAAATACAGTCATTGAACCACTGGTGCCTAGTTAGCTCAGTTAAGTACTGAGTAAATTCTTACTGAATGATTTGTACATTGCAATATGCTCACGTATCTTCTGAAGCAATAAATAGTGACAAATTATATGTTTATTTTGACTGTATTACAGTAAGTTCTTATTCTTTGTAAACGTTTTATGTGGTGACTATCTGATTAATAGGAAAGCCTCTGTTTGTATCTGTATTAGGGAATGGAGTACGAGAAGGAGGCATTAATAAGGCAACACAGTTAGTTTGAGGGTAGTTTTGTTGTTTGCCCATTTAGACTGGCTTTATTTATTTGTCCATTTAGACTGGTTATGAGTTTAAAAGACTAAATAAATCGTTTTCAACTTAGCTTACTAGCTTGAACTTGAAAGCTTTCTTCCAGTTTTTGTTGTATTTCCCTTAGGCTGATCAATTTTTAACAAGAGGAAAAAAGTGAATCACTCAGTATTTGATTTATTGGGTGATTGATATATTTTTATTATTGTCCAGACTTGGACTAGAAGAGAAAATGACTTGGCAAATTTAATTTGAAAAACCCCCGAAGTCTCTCTTTGTTTACATCTCCATTGATCATTCCTATAATGCTCTGGAAGTGTAGTGCCTAAGGCACTTGACTGCTAACCAGAAGACTGGCAGTTCAAACCCACCAACCATTCTTTGGAAGGAAGGTTGGGCAATCTACTTCCTTAGTGATACTGCCTTGGAAGCCCAAGGAGGGGTCGCTATGAGTCAGGGCCGACTCGGCGGCACATAACAACACAAGGACAGTAATGCTGTTGTAATCCGTAAATGCAGCCTTCTCTGGTGTAACTTCTTGCCTTGCTCTGGCCCCTAAAATGTCACCGGACACTATCCAGTAAAAGATATGTAGGCCCTGAGAAGTGAAAAGAAAAAGTGGCACCAACTCTGCTGACTGTTTATATTCTCCTAAGTGAGCTTTAAGCCATCCATTGACATTTGTTTTTAAATGTCTGGTAAGCTTTGCTGTTTTATCAAATTAAATTAAAAGCATAATATATTCCCTTAAAATGACAGAACCTGAGTCAAGACTTCAAGACTGTCTTATTTTATTGTTTGCTTTTCACAAAGGAACTCTGGTGACATAGTGCCTAAGGCATTTGACTGCTAACCAGTGGCTGGTGGTTCAAGCCCACCAGCCACTCCTTGGAAGAAAGACTGGTCATTCTACTTTCGTAGATACAGTCTTGGAAACACGAGGGGTCGCTATGAGTCAGAACCAACTCAATGGCTGTGAGTGAGAGTTTTCACAAAGGAATTATGTATTTTTTAAAAAATAATAATAAATGTAGCATTTTTTAAATTTTTGGTCTGGTATGTATACTAAATGCTAATAAAGTGAGCACTTTTCCTTCTCTGTGTGGGCCTGATTTACTGGGTTGACCACAGTTCACCTGACCAATTCATCGTTCAAACTTAAGCTCAGATGTCACTTCCCTGGGACCTGCATCTGCTCACTCATCAGTCAAGAGTAAAAGAGCTCATCCTCTTCGTTCTCAAAAAGGACACCTCCATTAGCACACTTGACACCTTGCTGTGGTGATTTGTTTACTTGTCTGCCTCTCCTGCTCACTGAAGTGGAGAGCTCTGGAGAGTGAGATCTGGTTCCATTTATCTTTGTATCTTTGCCCCAATCACAGGGCCTGCCACAGAATAGGCATTTAGTACTTATCTGTTAAATGAATGAAATAACAAAGAAAGGATAGGATCAATTAAAACTTACAAGAGTTCTTTTTCTATTTGGAAATTTTTTTGTGGATTTTAAAATGGGCAGCTCACAAACATCTGATGAGTTTTCTTGATTCATAAGCACCAGTCCTGTAGAACAGTGTCTTCACATGGATTTTTTTAAATGTTCTACACACATTCGTCATTTATCAACATGGTTATGTCCCAAACGCCAGGTTGGTATGGGAAAATCAACGTTATGTGAAAGTGGAGGATAACTGTATTATCACGTAATTGCCAAATTATGTCCTTACAAACTGGCAAACTACTGAGAATCATAGCCCAGCCAAGTTGACACATAACCTTAACCATCACAGTCATTGTTAACTCTTGCCTAGCACCTGGTATTCATTACTGCCAGATACATGTAATAATATGCAAAATAGTCATGAAGTAGATGTTTACTACTATTGTGAAATGTCAGATAACAAGATAGTTGATAAAGGAGGAGTAGATATATTGCATTAGAGTATCCTAGTCCTGTAACTAGGATTATATGACCAGTGCTCAGAGGAATTTATAGTTCAAAGGAGTAGTTTACCCACCTGGGGAGTTCAGGTTATCATTGAATCAGTGTCAGTCAGTTTTTTCAAAGATTGGTGATGGTTTCTTTCTTAGGAAGACTGGTGGTGATACTAAGTTGAGGGAGAGTTGTGATAAACATCTGAGAAGTCCAGATTGGAAATGGCAGTTGTATTGCCTCCTTAGGGAAGTGCTCAACTTTGGATGAATAAAAGTTAGTAAGGTTGTAAACCAGAATAGAGATGTACAACACACTACATGCTGAGATGAAACGACTGACTATATACCAATAAGTTTTCAGGCTCAGTGCATGAGTACCAGGTGGTCATGAGTCAGTTCTCCTAATGGCGTGTCTGCATGGTGTGTTTTTTCAGAATAGCCCAGATCTGGATCCATTAACGGAGGTGGTAGTGTGATGAGGTGCCTGAGTCAGCGAGGTTTTACAGATGACCAGAAAACCTTTACTAGTCCACACTTAGTTGTGTAGCTACCCATTAAGACAAGCCCAGCTCACATTTGTTTTAGTTTTACAGCAATTATTTCAAGTCACTCAGATGGCCCAGGATTGAACCTGTCTACCTGACAAATTTGGGGAGCTCTGGTAGCATAGTGCCTAAGGCACTTGACTGCTAACTAGAAGGCTGGTGATTCAAACCCACTAGCCACTCCTCCTAAGGAAGATGGGGCAATCTACTTCTGTAGTGATACTGCCTCGGAAACCCAAGAAGGGGTCGCTATGAGTCGGGACCGACTCGACGGCACATAACAACAACAACAACCACCTGACAAATATTTTTCCTTCAAGGACTTGAAGGCTAAAGAAACCAGTATTCCTCTGTACAGTCTTATCATTGTCAACTTTTTCCAATTTGCAATCAGCAATTGGGAGCAAATGTCTCTGTTTTCTTTATGTCTGGTCAGAATTCTACCTGAGGTGTCTGTTTTATTCCACATGTACTTTTGGAAATGGTTGTGAAAAATCAAGATTATGTTAAGAAAGAATCCCCTAGATGATTAAAGAACTTCAAATTGTGACAGAAATAGGGATTATTCATTCTGAATTAAACAAAAAACAAAAAACTGAGTTGTGATCTAACTATAGGTTTCAAGTATTAGTAAGTCTCTGTGGTGGATCATACTCAGATGTTGTCCAACATTATCAGCTGAATAAGAGAAAACAGTAATTGGAAGAAACAGAGATACACTTTTTTTTTTTTTTTTAAACAGGGACATTTAACACTGGGCTGGATTATGAGGATCTTCTGACTAGAGAGAATAAAACAGATTCTCATTTATTTGGATTGCAAGCAATTGTGAATCTGTATATATGCCAAAGAATGGCCTAAACCTAGAATTATGAAACTCTGAAGCTGGGAGGAACTTTGAAAATGTAGCTTCCCATCTGCCTCTGAACCAGTCCCCTCATTCTGTGCTTGGGAGATGGGTTGAGGGGTATGTGGGAAGACTTTCATCTCTTAACACTTGCTCATTGCTGATGTGAGGTCTCACAAATGCATCAGACTCTCAGAATTGGAAGGTGCACCAGAAATCAGGCCACCGCCAGTGTGAACTCCTCTGTCTAACCTCCCTGGCGATGGTAATCCTGCCACTGCATGAACACATCTTATAAGAGGGAGCTCCTTATTTCATAAGGTCTCCCATTCCATTCTTGACATTTCTGCTTGCTAGGACATACTTCCTGATTCTCTGAAATAGACATTCCGTGTTTCTAGCTTTGCTCTGTGGAGTTCATAAAATGAGCCTTACTTGTCTTCCATGTAAGAGCCCATTTGAAAATAAAACAGGCTTCATGTTGTTAAGTTTTCTAGTTATTACCCACATAGCATGGTTTCTAAGCCCTTACCAGCCTTTCCTTAAATCCAAGACCCCTTGAAAATGGAGACATGAGGAAAGGTTCATCCTGGCTTTCCTCCTTTCGGGGAATCTTGGATATCTGGGGCTTGGTTGCTTCAGTACTCATACCTTCCCCTTCTGTGTCCTCATGCTGATCCTTAAACTGACTTGGAGTCAAGCCTTTCACAAGTGGGCTCAGTCAGCATCCTGTCATGTTCCTTGGCTAGATGGGGATTGCCTTGCTCCTTCAGTGAAATTCCCTTCACTGCCCTTGAAGCTCTCTGTAGCTTCAAGGTGTTCTAGAAGTAGGAGCTTCCCTAGATAGCAGAAGCATTATTAACAATGACTTTCTAGCAGCATTGTTTTCCCTTGTATTTCTAATACATCAGAGTAATAAAGATAATAGCATGGCACCATAGAATGAAGGTAGTGGGATAATTGAGAGACAGACCAAGTCCCTTGTTTACTTGTCAAATCATACTGTAAGACCAACTCAGCACCCCCCTTGACTAGAACGAAACTTGAAGATTTTGATAATCAGGTCCTGTTGTTGTTGTTATTTGCCGTTGAGTCGGCCCCGACTCATAGTGACCCCTCCTTGGGTTTCCGAGGCAAAATCGCTACAGAAGTAGGATCGCCCAAGCTTCCTTCCGAGGAGTGGCTGGTGGGTTTGAACCGCCAGCCTTCTGGTTAGCAGTCAAGTGCCCTAGGCACTATGCTACCAGAGCTCCTAATCAGGTCCTAAGGCAATTGAATTTAGCTAACCAGTGAGTTCATTTGTAATTTGAGAACTAGTTTAAGTTCCACTGAGACCTAATGGAGGCCAGTGACTACCAACTGTGGTGTCACAACACATTGCCGTGTTGTATTCAGCTGTGAGGTGTTAACAGTTACTGATAATGTATAGAAGTTTGCAAATGACTTATTTAAAAATATCTATATATAAACTAGAGTGGATTCAAGTTTAACCCTAAAATGTCACTTGCATTCTGTTTTCTCCTGCAGGAGAGAAAGGGGTGGCGCTGCAGCTGTCATAGTGGGAATTTTGCATAACTTACAGCCTGCCTAATCTTACAGATAGGTTTTTAATCACAGTGGATATGTTAATTTTTAGTAATATGTGGCAATGTTTGCTTTATTTCTCTGACCATTTTTAAGAGTCCAGTTCATTTACTGTGCAAGTAAATGCCATGCCATGTGCCTCTTGATATGAAAAAAGACTGAGACCTACGATTGGAGAATACACTATAAATGAATACATCTTGATACATCTAAGTAGGCACCTCTGATGTGTGATTTCAAAGTGCTATAAAACCTCCTATCCTGAAATACCTCCCAGGGGCTACCGAGATTGGAATTCTATGATTAGGTGTTTATTTGGGATAGATTGGCCTTCTTTGGTAGAAGTTTCAGAAATAACTGATCTCTAAAACATAAACTTTACTGAACTGATGAAAAATAGACTTATACTTACAAGAGACATGGGATATGGATTTAAAAAGTAGCATGAATGTTCACTCTCAAAATGATTCCTAAAGTAGAGGAATTTCCCTGGATTCAATGCTACCCAAAGGCAAGAACACTGAATTGCCCTGGTAGTGCAGTAGTTAAGCACTTGGCTGCTAACCTAATGGTTGGTGGTTCAAACCCATCAGCTACTCTGTGGGAGAAAGATGAGGCAGTCTGCTTCTGTAAAGAGGATAGGCTTGAAAACCCTATGAGGCAGTTCTACTCCGTTCTGTAGGGTTGCTGTGAATTGGAATTGACTCAGCAGCAACTGGTTTGGTTTTTTATGTTCTTGCCTTTGGGTAATATTGAATCCAGGGAAATTCCTCTACTTTAGGAATCATTTTGAGAGTGAACCTTCATGCTACTTTTAAAATCCATATCCCATGTCTCTTGTAAGTATGAGTCTATTTTTCATTACCCCAAAATGTGTTGCATTTGTAATACCTCAGCTAGTAAGAAGACTAAATTACCCATTGTTGAATGTAAAATGGCTGTTGGAAAATATTTCTTTCATTTATCAATTCATCCATCAACCCATCTACCCTTACATCCTACCCATGCATGAATCAGTGTTTTAGTGCCCACTTCTTGCCTGGCCTTGTGCTACATTCTCAGAACTTAGCACAGAGTAGCAATCTCTGGATGTTACTGTCCTGTGTGGGAAGCAAAAACGAGTCATGATAGAAAGTTGTCACTACTCTAATAACAGAAATTGTAACATGCTGTGAGAGTGGAGAAGTAGTGATCGACTATCTTCATAGAATGTAGTTTTTGACAAAAATAAATTGATTCAGTATTTACTTTTCTCTCTGTGTAGTATATGCAGGCATGTTGTTAGTATGTGGGATTTATTTGAAAATGAAGAACGTAGGGAAGGTGCTACAACAGACCAATGAGCATTTGTAATGCATTCTGTAACTACTACACTTCACCTGTGAGCAAGGTATGAAAGACAGAATAATGACTCTTGAAGATGGAAATCATGGAGGTTGATGGAAGTTGAGTAGTTAAACTATTACTACTACCCCACCCCCACCCCTAGCCCTAACTCCAGAAAAAAGACATTCTTGCTAGATGGTTACCAAACTTCTCTCTCTCTCTCTCTCTCTCTCTCTCTCTTCTAATACTCAGTGGTGGAGGGAGGCAGAATGGGAGAGTACAAAGAATATTGTTTTGGAGCTAGACAAAACCTGGGTTTAAATCCTGTTGCTTCCATTTGTGAGTTGTATGTCTGTGGGTAAATGACTTAATCACTCAGAACCCATTTTTTTTACTGAAAAGTGGGAATGATAATACTCACTTTTGCAAGATTGTAATGAAGAGAGCAATTATATGTACATGCCTAGCCCCAGTGTGTGCTCAGAGAGAGCCATCAAGATATGTTAGATGTTGTACATCATTGTTGGACAGCTCCTTTGGAAATTAAGCTTTGTACATGTAGAAGCAATCTGTAGATATCCCTATCTACTATCTATTCTCAAATCCGTTGCAGTTTAGGAGCCTCTGCCATTCCATTGAGAAACTTTGGCAAAGGTCACCAATGCCTTCTGTGATATTTGACATGATGATCTTCAAACATTCCCTTCTTTGGCTTTTATGGATTTCCTCTTCCTCTCACATGTTTCCCAGCTCCTCTGGACTGAATTCTAAATGCTATTATTCTTTTATCCATTTAGAAGTTCTTTCAGGCAGTCTCATCTTACAGTCATACTTGCAAGCTAATGACAAACACATCACATCTGTATTTGCAACTTTGTATATTCATGAAACACTGCCCAGTCCTACACCATCCTGGCAATTGTTGCTAAGTTTGAGCCTGTTACTGCAGCCACTGTCATTCCATCTCATACAGGGTCTTTCTTTTTTTTTAGCTGACCCTCTACCAAGTACCATGTCCTTCTCCAGGGACTGGCCCCTCCTGATAACATGTCCAAAGTATGTGAGATGAAGTCTTGCCATCCTCACTTCTAAGGAACATTCTAGCTGTACTTCCTCAAAGACAGATTGGTTTGCTTTTCTGGCAGACCAAGGTATAGTCAGTATTCTTTGCCAGCATCATAATTCAAAGGCATTCTTTATTAATTGTCCATTTTCATATGTGTAGGAGGCAGTTGAAAATTCCATGGCTTGGGTCAGGCACAACTTAATTCTCAAGGTGTTATCTTTGCTTTTGAGTGCTTTAAAGAGGTCTTTTACAGCAGATTTGCCCAATGCCATATGTTGTTTGATACCTTGACTGTGCTTTCTATGGGCAGGAACTCTGGTAGCATAGTGCCTAAGATATTTGACTGCTAACCAGAAGGCTGGTGGTTCAAGCCCACTAGCCACTCCTCGGAAGGAAGATGGGGCAATCTACTTCTATAGTGATACTGCCTCAGAAACCCAAGGATGGGTCGCAATGAGTCAGATCCAACTCGACGGCAGTGAGTTTGGTTTTGGTTATTTTTGCCGACATTGCCTGTGGATCCAACTTAAATGAAATTTTTGACAACTTCAATCTTCATTTATTGTGATGTTGCTTATTGGTCCATTTGTAAGGATTTTTGTTTTCTTTATTTTGAAGTATAAGCCTGTAGTCTTTGACCTTCATCAATAAATGCTTCAAGTCCTCTTTGCTTTCAGCAAGCAGTGTTGTGTCATCTGCATATTGCAGATTGTTAGTAAGTCTTCCTCCAAACCTGACATTGGGTTCATCTGCATATAGTTCAGCTTTTCAAATTACTTAGCATACAGATTGAATAAATATGATGAAAAGATAATAAATGTCATGCTGTACCTTTCTGATTTTAAACCACATAATATCTTCTTTTTTCATTCAAACAAACAGGTTCCTCATGAGCACAATTAAGTGTTCTGGAATTCCTATTCTTTGCAATGTTATCTATAATTTGTTATAATCTTCACAGTTGAATGCCTTTGCATAGTCCATAAACCTAGATAAGCATTTTTCTGGTATTCTCTGCTTTCAGCAGGATTCATCTGACATTAGCAGTGATCTCCCTCTTTTCACGTCCTCTTCTGAATCTGGCTTGATTACCTGGCAGTTCCTTGTTGATGTACTGCTGCAACCATTTTTGAATTATCTTCAGTATAATTTTACTTGGATGTGGTATTAATGATGTTGTTTGATAATTTCTGCATTCTGTTGGATTACCTTTCTTTGGAATAGGAACATATGTGTACATCTCTTCTAGTTAGTTGGCCAGGTAGATGTCTTCCAAATTTCTTGGCATAGATACGTGATTGCTTCCAGTGTTGCATCTGTTTATTGAAAGTTGTGGGATGACATCAAGGACAATCATACATGAAGAAAGCAAAAGGTCATTAAAAGGAGAGGAGAGAAAAAAAATGATGTCAGAAGAGACTCTAAGTTGTTCTTGAATGTGTTGTTGTTGTTGTTGTTATGTGCCCTCGAGTCAAATCCGACTCATAGTGACCCCTCCTTGGGTTTCCGAGGCAGTATCACTACGGAAGTAGGATTGCCCAACCTTCCTTCCGAGGAGTGGCTGGTGGGTT
>NW_006921816.1:4827396-4828149 GCF_000298275.1 Orycteropus afer afer | reverse complement strand
CTTCCGTAGTGATACTGCCTCGGAAACCCAAGGAGGGGTCACTATGAGTCAGGTTTGACTCGACGGCACATAACAACAACAACAACAACAACATGTGTGCATGAAAGACGCTTTGGTGGTATAGTGGTTAAGGCATTTGGCTGCTAACCAAAAGATTGGTGGTTTGAACCTACAAGCTGCTCTGTGGACAAAAGATGAGGCAGTCTGCCTTCGTAAAGATTTATAGCCTTGGAAACCCAATGGGGTCAATATGTGTTGGACTCGATGACAGTTTTTTTGATTTTGTGTGTACATGGATGTTTGCTTTTCTTTAAATCAGTGATTTCACTTCCAGGTGTATATTTTGTTTATTTGGCTGTATTTACTGATTTGCTCAGTAAATGCAGCCAAATAAAGTAGTAGAAAGGAACTGGATAGTGGAGTGAAATGGAATATATATATGTGATTCTTACCTTGAGTAGCAAATGGTGGAGTGGCTTAGATCGTGGACTTAGGAACCAAACTAGCTACGTTGAGTCCTGGCTCTGTTATTATTGTCATTATGTCTGTCTGACCATAAGCAAGTTAATTTTGTGTGTTGATTTTCTTACTTGTAAAATAAGGTTAATAACAGCACCTATCTGTAGAGTTGTTGTGGGGATTAAGGCCAATACATGTGTAAAACACTTAGAAAGAATGCCTGGCACATAGTAAGTACAGTTTCAGTATAGTGGCTAAAGCACTTGACTGCTAACCAGAAGGCTGGTGGTTCAA
>NW_006921816.1:4819562-4827296 GCF_000298275.1 Orycteropus afer afer | reverse complement strand
GGGTTTGAACCGCCAGCGGTCTGGTTAGCAGGCAAATGTCTTAGCCACTATGCTACCAGAGCTCCCGTTCTTGAATGTAGAGTAACTAAAATGAAAGGAAGAAATTATGAAGTAAAAAGCTGAAGAGAAGATTTCAAAGGGTGACTCAAGTAGGCAAAATAAAATACTGTAATGAAAAGAGCAAAGACCTGGAGTTAGAAGACCAAAAGGGAAGAACATGTCAGCATTTCTCAGGCTGAAGGAAGTGAAGAAAAAAGTACAAGCCTTGAGTTGCAATATTGAAGGAACCTTGGGAAAAAAATGGAACTGGAAGCATCTGACGGAGATAGAAGGAGATACAAAGTCACTGTACCAAAAAGAATTGGTTGCCATTCAACCACTTCGGGAGGTAGCATGTGATCAAGAACTGGTGGTACTGAAAAAGGAAGTCCAAGCTGCACTGAAGGCATTGGCCAAAAACAAGGCTCCAAAAATCGACAGAATACCAATTGATCATTCTTAAATTTTTTTTTCTCTCTTTTTCTTTTTCTTACATGTTGATTCTTTCACTTGTTCATTTAATTTATTTTCCCCAATTTATGTCATTAATAAATTTTCCTAGGAGTCCCTGGGTGGTACAAATGGTAGCTGAAAGGTTGGCAGCTGGAACCACCCAGATATGCCTCAGCAGACAGGCCTGGCAATTTACTTCTGAACGGTTACAGCCTTCAAAGCCCCATGAAGCAATTCTATTCTTTACACATGGGGTCACCCTAGCTTGTAATTGACTGCACAGCAACTAACAACAATAACACATTTACCTAGGTTTTAACATAAAGCTAACAACCAAATTCGCTTTTAGAGTCAGTCTGCTGGGATAAGTGAGTTTACAAATCTTTGTTTTCTGTTCTGCACATGTAATGTAGGAAGAACTTCCACTTATCTGGAGTTAATAAAAAGCTTTTGCCTTCTTCCCAGACCAAACTAAACTCACTGCCATCCAGTTGATTCTGACTCATGGGGAACCCCATTGAGTTTCCAAGTCTGTAAACCTTTGCAGAGGATTACTGCCTTTTCTTTCTTCCATGGAGTGGCTGGTGGGTTCAAACCACCAGTCTTTTGGTTAGCAGCCAGATGCCTTAAGTACTACACCACTAAAGCTTCTCATATCTTCCTTGATGGGTGGGGAAGAGCATATTTGAATAATTGTTCTATCTCTGTACTTTGGAATTATAAAAGAAAATGCTCAATGCCTTTACTTTTCCTGAGATTTATTGTAATTGTTTGTCATTTCAGGGTATGGAAGAAATGAATTTTCCAGGAATAATGATTAGGGAGTAGATGTGTTTAATACTGGCCTATATTTTATGATATATTATTGCTTACTATACTGTATTTGAAAAGAACGCTGTTAATTTGTAGGATGCTTCACTTCTCCAGAGGGTCTTTCTTAATGCAAATAAATAAGTAAATAATAAAGTTCATTTATAATTTAGAGATTTCTATTTGGAAAATATTAATAGTGCTAATGTAAATGCTCTGAACATGGATTACCTAATTTTATTCTTTTCAACAATTCTGAGAGTTGAGTAGATTGCATACGTTGCACTAGGTCCTGTAGTGAGTAAGTGGTAGAGTGGGTATTTGGACCCCCAGAATCTGACTCCAGGTGTTGGCCTTCTACCATTGTAGCACTGTTTTAAAAGCTGCATAAGACCACAGACTCATTGGCGGTGCACACACACACACACACACACACACACACTCACTGACATCGAGTTGATTCCAAGTCACAGAGACCCCTTTTGGGTTTCCAAGACAGTAAATCTTTACAAAAGTAGATTGCCGCATCTTCCTTCCATGGAGTAGCTTGTGGGTTTGAACTGCCAGTCTTCTGGTTAGCAGTCAAATGCCTTAGGGACTGTAACACCAGAGTTATCTATGAATTGGTAGAAAACAAGGTTTATTAAGGATTTGTTTTTATATAAAATACAGTTGGTGCTAGAAATCATTTTAATTATCAGTGGCTTTTTCTGTGGGGGAAGAGTCCAGTTCTTTGATGGGCAAACATGTCTGCTTCCTTTTTAGCACTGTATAGTGGAGTCTCATAAGCACTGAGACTAGACAGTAAAGTAGGATTTACTTGGCATTACTGTATTTTTTGCAAATATCGTGCATGTTACATGTTTTTTGTAAACTGCAACACTTGCATGTTATTTTCATAAGCATGTTATGCCACTTTTTTTTTTTACGTGTTGGTGACTTTAGTTGACACTAAGAAGATATAATTAAAATATGAAATAAGCAGACCTAACATAACCTAATGGTTTCACTTAAGATGATCTGGTAAGATTTTCACCTTCAACTGTTGAGCTAATACACTATAATTCTCAAATTAATAGATCCAAACACACAGTTTGATTATTTTATGATTGCTAGAGGATTACCAAATTCAGTACATGACTTCTTGACCATGGGTTATACAATTATTATATAATAATAATTATACAATTATGGTTAAAAGTAACATTTGTGGACTATTTCATATACACATAAGCAGATGATTAAAGAAAATGAACAGAACAACATGATTGACCTGTAATATGAGAGAATGGGTAAATAAGGCTGGAAATTCACTTCTGGAAACATCATGAGACGTGCATAGTATATGTATGGGTGTGCTATTCCAGACTGTTTTACTTAATTTCATCATTTTTGTGTGTTCTGTGTGTGGGTATATTAACATGGACATGTTATTTGCAAAAAGTGATGATACTGACCATAACATTGTTATAATACAAACTAACATAAAACAAAAGAAGTGCAACTTTGAGTTAAAAAAGATATCTTTTTTTAAAAAATGGTGATTTGGGCGAAAATTGATAGAGCACATTTTTTTTCCATTCTGCAGTCCATGCGCATTCTGTTTTGTGACATTTACTGTAGTCCCTACATTGTAGCAGCGTTCTTCCCATTTCCTCTTCCCTTCATCCTTCCATCCCATCCCTCCCACCTTCGTTGCTTTATCACTGGGCAAATGCTGTCCTCTTGATCTCATATACTTGATTGTTCTAATAAGCGCGTACCTTCCTGATACTACTGTTCACCTTACAGGCCTATTGTTTGGCTGACAGTTGAGTCACGGGAGTTAAGCTCAGTTTCTAGCTTGAATAGTATCTAAGGGCCATAGTCTCTGGAGTTCTATCAATCTCCATCAGATCAGTAAGCCTGTTTTTTTTCTTTTTTATGATTTTGAGTTTTATTCCACATTTTCCCCGACTCCATCCAGGACCTCTTACGGTGATCCTTTTCAGAGTGGTCAACAATGGTAGCTGGGCACCATCTAGTTATTCTGGTCTCAGGGTATAGGAGGCTGGGGTTCATATGCGCCATTAGTCCTTTGGACTGATTGTTTACTGCATATTTGGTTTTCTGAAAGAAGTAATTTTTGTTGGAACTTGAGCTTTTCAATGTTAGGTTAAAAATATGAGAAAAAAAAGTCTAGTGTTGACTACACTGTTGGCCTTCGTTTTAGAGACAATGCTTTTTTACATTCATTTTCATATTTTAATATGTTGCTTAAGCAAATGAAGGAAGCCACACATAACTAAAGTGAAAGCCACTTCAAGGAGAAGTCACATGAAACATTTTGAGGAGGGAGTTATGTGGTTTTGTGTAACATTTTAGGTACAAATGTAGATTGTTCTGAGAACAGTATTCTTCACACACCCCTTTTGACTGTTCTGTACTTTGACAAATGCTCTGGACTAACCCAGTTGCACATCTAAAGTGGTGTTATAATTATTAAAAAGAATTGGGAAGTAATTTAGAATTTTAATGCTTCTTCTAAGGCAAGTAATTGGAGAAATTGATTTCCTTGTTCACATGACTCCTAAATATAGTTCTGATCAAACTGAACTTTGTTTGAATTAGTGTGAGAAATTGTGCTGTTGAAATGGTTGTAGGTCATAAAACTCACTGCCCTCGAGTCAGATCCAACTCATAGCAACCCCTCCTTGGGTTTCTGAGGCAGTATCACTGCAGAAGTAGATTGCCCTATCTTCCGAGGAGTGGCTGGTGGGTTTGAACCACCAGCCTTTTGGTTAGCAGTCAGACGCCTCAGGCACTACACTACCAGAGCTATTATAAATCCATATGCAGGTAGATTGCCCAGTCTTCCTTCCATGGAGTGTCTATTGGTTTTGAACTGCCAGCCTTCTAGTCAGTAGTCAAATGCTTTAGACATTACACTATCAGAGCTCCTTTAAATCTTTAGGGAAGTAGATTGTCCAGTCTTCTTCATGCAGTGGCTGGTAGTTTGAACCACCAGTCTTCTGGTTAGCAGTCAAATGCCTTAGGCACTATGCCACCAGAGCTCAGGTATATTGGAAGAATTAGTACCTTTCCTTAATTTCCTGGCTCTTTAAATTCAAGGGGCTCCAGTTTCTCTTTGAGGCCTATTACTTTTCCCTTGCTTTGTGGTGAATATCTCTGCATGTGGGAAAAATTCTTCCTTCCACAGAGCCCCTGGTGGGTTTGAACAGCCATTCGTCTGGTTAATAGTCAAATGCCTTAGGCACTACAGCACCAGAGCTCCTTGTAATAAGTTAACGTTTGTTTTTTTTCCTTCTTCCCTCTTTTGCCCCCTGTGATATTTATGTGAATCTTGGACTTCATATATGACATTTTTTTTTTTAAATAGAGATGTTCATTAACACATAGAAGAAAAATTTGGATAAATTAAATTCTTAAACAGGAGTACAGTTAGGATGTTTTATTGATAGTTCTTGTTTTGTTATTTTATATGTATTGAAATAAAAGATATTTCATAGCCTGACAAAAGTATACAGTACAACTTTCCTGCAGTGTTTTAATCCCAAAGCCAGATATAGTCTGAAATAAGTTTTATTTTTTTAGAAAATCGTTACCTGAAATGTGAGTATGCAGAGTGTTTATTATTGCATATGTTGATAATTTGAATGTTATAAATCAAAAGGAAAATATATGTATAATGCAGTCCAGTAAGAATATCTTACCTGTTTGTGTATAAGAACAAAATAGGAATATATATATATAAGTGGTGTGCTTGGATAAAGTTTTTAAAAATGTGGATTTAACTTGTGTCTTAAGAGTGAAATTTTGAAGTAGAAGATTAACATATAGAGTGCTTCTTTTGAGAATTCTCCTTGTAAATACAGCTTGTCAACTTATCACTGCTTTTGGTCTTCTTGAGCTATTGAGAGAGGTTAGCATATTTGTAGTGCATTCTAGGCTTCAGAATGTTTTTCTTGTGAATGAGATACATGTCCCATTCAGTTACATTTGATCAGAGTTTAATTGGAATGGACATAAGTAAGAATATGCCATTTCTTTTCCATATTCTTTGGAAAAAAGTAGAAAAGTACATAAATTATTTTCTATATATTCAGTATTTTTGATGCTACTTTCCCTTTCACTCTTACGCTAAGCTGTGTATTATGACCACATGGGTGAAGTAATGCTCTTTCCTCCTTTGCAGTGCCTGCTCCCTGTGTGTTTCCTCCTTTGCAGTGCCTGCTCCCTGTATGTTTTGCAAGTGATTGGTTTATTTCCAGAATGATGGGATTATTTCTAAAAATGTATATTTTGAAATATGTAATTTTGTTATACATAATAAAGTACTACCTGTTCTTTTTTTTCTTTAACTTTTTATTGTGAGTTGAGTGAAAATTTACGGAGCAAATTGATTTTCCATTCAACAATTTATATACATTTTGTTTTGTGACATTGATTGCACAGTACTACCTGTTCTCATTTGAACTTCTGTCCTATAAAGAGATAGCATCAGAAGTGATATATAGCTTTTGATTATTTGGCAGGAATTCAAGACATTACTTTACTCCTGAACTGCTATCTCTGGTTACTTTTCATGAATGAAGGGATTGAGTGGTAGGAAATGTGATGTTACTTGTAGACAGCACAATAGTATATAGCAGCTAGGCATGCGTCACCCTTAGTTGATTTGGGTCATCATGAAGGAAACCTTTTAATGCATTTATCTCAGGGTATGCAATCTGAAGAATATATTGTATGTGGCCTGCTGTCATCTCTAGTAGATCTGGGGTAGAATGTTAATAAAGTTGCAATGCAGAGCCTTCAGTCTTCACAGACTCAACTCTTTCTATTTTAGAAGTACTTTACTTTTCTTTTTTAAGGTGCTCTGGTGGTAAAGTGTATAAGGTATTTGACTGTTAACCAGAAGGTTGGCGGTTCAGACCCACCAGCTGCTCTGTGCCAAGAAGATGAGAGAGTCTACTTTGGTAAAGAATAACAGCATTGAAAACCCAGTGGGGTCACAATGAATTGGAATTCACTTGATGGCAGTGGGTTTTGGTTTTTACCTTTCTTTTTGCTTCTCTTTAAATTGGATCCATTTGGATTAAAATTAACTTTATATTTATGATGTCACCTATGTGTCTCCAGTTATTTTTATAAATGCTGTTTCCTTTAATTCCGTGGCAGTCCTGTGAGGTGGGTAATACGGAAGTAATCTGTGAATTAAAGAAGTTAATAATTTTTCTGTGATCACAAAGGAAGTTAAGTGGTGAAGCTGGGATTCAAAAAAAGAATGTTTGAAAATTATAAAAAATTTCAAACATACATAGAATTGGACATTTTACTCCATGGACTTACCGCATAGATTAATTATCAAGATTTTACTACGTTTCCTTCTTTATGTACTTCTTTTTGTCTTCTTTTCTTTTTCTGTGTTTTAAAGCAGATCTCAGGCATTGAATCATCAAATGCACAGTTTGACTCTGATGCTAACCAAATGATCTAAACCATTTTACAAATGGTCTAAGTACGGTAGGAAATGGAGTCAATTCAGTTGTCATTGAGTCAATTCCAACTCATAGCAACCGGGTAGGACAGAGTAGAATTGCCCATAGGGTTTCCAAGGCTGTGCAACATTATGGAAACAGACTGCCACGTCTTTCTCCTGTGGAGTGGCTGATGGGTTCGAACTACCAACCTTTTGTTAGCAGCTGGATGTTTTAAAAGTACGGTACAGGGTGAGATAATACGAAGTTTTCAGAAAATAAGTTATAATCTGCATTCAGTTTTCTTGGTAAAATTATCCATAATTCACTATTCATTTATTAATAAAGTAGTAATCGAATAAGTAATACATATTGAGTAGGGATTCTGGGCCAGGAACAACCTCTTGTGCTTCATTCATATTAACTCATTTAGTTCACGTTAACCCTGTGCTCCATAATCATTTCTTGAGGGTCAAGTTGTTTTTGAAAAACAGTTCTCTCTTTTATGTAAAAATGAAATATAGTTTGCCTTGAAACAATATCTTTTCCTTCCTTTTCACCGTTAATACTGATTACAGTAATTTACTGATAGAAGGATAGATAACACTCTGCTGCTCAAAAGTGTGGTCATATGTTGGCAGCCTTGATATTTCCTAGGAGCCTGTTAGAAATATAGAATCTCAGACCATACCCTAGACCTTCTGAATCAGAATCTGCATTTTAAATTAGAAGCTTAGGTGATTTATATGCGTATGAAAGTTTGAGGGGCCCTGTGTAGCATTTTAAATAGGCTTGCAAGCATGGCTGCACATTATAATCATCTGGAAAACTGTTAGAGCTATGAATCTCCAGCCCTACCTCTGACCAATTAAATTAGACTCTCTAGGTGAGGCCTCAGTGTTAGTATTTTTAGTATTTCTTTATTCCATCTTTTTTTTTTTTTTTTTAATGTCCC
>NW_006921816.1:4795676-4816452 GCF_000298275.1 Orycteropus afer afer | reverse complement strand
CACTTGACTGCTAACCAGAAGGCTGGTGGTTCAAACCCACCAGCCGCTCCTCGGAAGGAAGGTTGGGCAATCCTACTTCCGTAGTGATACTGCCTTGGAAACCCAAAGAGGGGTCGCTATGAGTCGGGGCCAACTCGACGGCACATAACAACAACAACAACAACAACATTATTGTTAAACATTCCACACAAAGTAAATAAATAAATAAATAAATGGAAGAGGAGACGATGGTGTTTTATGAAAGTACAGACTCAAAAACATTTTTAACATTTTTGTTTTTAACATTTATGTTAACACAGGATTTTTATTCAGGGGCATTGGGTTCCCTGGTTAGAGCAGGGACACAAGGTATTCAGACATGTATTCTGGTTCCATTTACTCATTATCTTGGGTAAGTGGGTTAATCAGTCTGCCCTTGACTGAAGAGGGGCATGTTGCTCTCACTGAACTAATCTAAACCTGTTGCCATTGAGTCGATTATGACTCATTGAGACTCTGTAGGACAGCAGAACTGCCCCATTGGGTTTCCAAGGCTGTAATCTTTACAGAAGCAGACTGCCACATCTTTCTCCCACAGACTACATCTTTTTCCTCGCAGAGTTGCTGGTGGTTTCAAATTGATGACCTTTTGGTTAGCACCCAAGTACTTTAACCACTGTACCACCAGGACTGCTTGTTGCACTCATTACATGGACACAGTTAACCTTAGTTTGTTGAAGGTACTATAGATTCCTTGCATAAGAGGCACTGAAGAAACTCAAATTCTAGTCTTTAAAATAATTGCTTTCCCAGAAGCCCTCTAGTTGTACAGTTGGGTATTTTAAAGTAATTCATTCAGTTAGTAGCACTTTATAGTTTGACTTCATTTGAGGAAAGATTATAGGTTTTTCAGTGTAGGCATGGAGTTAATGTGGCTGGCAAGTTAGAAGGCAAGCGAAGTAGGCCTGGAGTCATAGGAATATTGTTGTTGTTGTTGTTATGTGCCATTGAGTCGGACCCGACTCATAGCAACCCCTCCTTGGGTTTCTGAGGCAGTATCACTATGGGAGTAGATTGCCCAACCTTCCTTCCGAGGAGTGGCTGGTGGGTTTGAACCGCCAGCCTTCCAGTTAGCAGTCAAATGCCTTAGGCACTATGCTACCAGAGCTCCTGTAGGAATATTAGAACCATCAAATATTGGTACTTTGAGGGATCTTAAAGATTCTATTTTTGTCCCATGTCTTTATTTCATAGATATGGACATCATGGCTGAATTGTGAAGGTTTTAATGTATAAATAAAAAATTAATTTTCTAATTTTACACATTTGATACTTTTCTCATTAATTACATGCATTTACATAAAAATGGAAATTATATGCTGGATGAGACAGAAATAATGTAATAGCTCTATCAGATATTCTTCTACAATAAAATTATTTTATGTCCATTTTTATGTCTCTCCGTCCATGGTTGTGATAGCAACTAAATATATTACTTCTTTATTACAATGATTTGCCTGCATTTTGGAATAGACTATGGTATCTATTTTTTTATGGACAAGATTAGGCATGTTATTGTTGGCATAAAAAAATTGCTATGTGAAGATAGTGACCATTATTTATTAAACTTTTAACTGCACTGCCAGAAAGTGTTCTAAACAGACTGATTATACAAGGGATTCAGGACACAAGTATTAAAGGACAAATGACACAAGGATTTCTTCTTCTTAATCTGGAATGGCAGAAAGGGCCAACCTTCTGCAGGGGAAATGACTATAAATGGTCTTTGCAGTTAAGACATCCTCTGTTGCAACAGCTGCCTTTATGGTCTGCCTGTTTTTCCCTTCTTCACAGAGTTTTGGTGCTAAGAACACTTTTCTCTTGGCACTTGAACTCTGCCATTTGATTCTTCAAGTTTCTTTTGTTTCCTGAATCAAATTAAATTTTCTTGCTCTCACCGTTGAAGCTTTGTACAGCTTGGTACCAAACTACTTGCTATTGTTTTGTCCTGTTATTCCCATCTTGGGGCTTTGTTCATGGATACTCTGTATGCTTGGAAGAGTTTCCTTCTTTCATGCCAGATAACTGCAACAAATGAATCCTGCTTCTTGGACCTTTTATAGTTAGCCTTTTTAAAGAAAAGGAGGTAGAGAGAGAAAATTAAAAAGAAGAAGAAAAAACTGTCCTGTCAACACTGAAGGTGGAATGACGTTTACTCTTCGTCTTAGACTTTTTGGTTCCTGCTAGTATTTAAGCCTTTAGGGCAAAGCTTTCCCATATTGTAATGATAATAATGTATGCCAAGGTAACACCCAACACTAATTTCCCTATGAAAAATTCTTGTGTTTGCTTCTTCAAATAAATGTGTGTGTGGTTTCTAAATTATGCCTATTTTTAAAAAGTTACTACTCTTAGGTCACTTGTACAAAAGGACTTCATTTCTACTTTTTATTTCAGAGTTAAAAATGCATAAGAAATAAACATGCATGGACATATGTGGAATCTGTAGACCTGCTATCCTAGAATTTATTTATAAGCATTATTATTTGTAGCATAGGTAAGAAAACTGAACCACACATTTGGATCAATACAAATGGATACAAACCAAACCAAACTCACTGCCATTGAGTTGGATCCGACTCATAGTGACGCCTCCTTGGGTTTCCGAGGCAGTATCAATAAGGAAGTTGATTGCCCAACCTTCCTTCCAAGGAGTGGCTGTTGGGTTTGAACCACCAGCCTTCTGGTTAGCAGTCAAATGCCTTAGGCATTAAGTGCCTTATGGGCGGATACAGAAGCGTAAATTAGGCCCACTGTGTTGGTTAAGTTTTTTTTTTTTTTTTTGATAGCACATAACAGAAACCCAACTGAAATAGCTTACCTTATAACTAGAAGTCTAAGAGATAGATTTGATTTCAAACATGTACATCATGTTTCTCCTTTTCGTTATCCTTCTGTGGTATTTTTCCTGCACTTGGCTTTACAAACATGCAAACATTTCCCGCCAGACATCCCTGTTTTTTTTTTAATTAGAGACCTCAGAATAAGTTCTCAGTATCCCTGACCCAGTATTCACCAAAGTCCATATTATCTTCCAAAAATATTCTAATTGGATCATTTGTCCACCCCTGGATCCATCATTATGCACAGGTCAGATAGGCCAGTCTCTGTGTTGAGTGAAGCAGGGCTGCATGCTTAAGACTCCCAAGTGCAATTGGGTGGCGTGAACAGACAGTTGTAAAAAGTGAAAAAAAAAAAAAAGAAAAAAATGGCATATTGTCAGACAGATAGTATAGATGTCCTCTAGAACTACTGCCTCTCTTAGCATATTTACTCTCATAGAACTAATCTTTTTGTAGACTGGACTTACAGTCTAGTGTGTTTTCTCCTGACTCATTAGTGTGCAGATTGATTACATTAATGTGGACAGAGCATACAGATCTGTGTGGTTCAAATAGCCTTTAAATACCTGAAATAAGAAGGCATATAGACCAGGAAATTATAGAAGAATAGGGTCAGACTTCAGGCTAATGCTCTCAAGCCCAGCTTTCACTGCAGGCGAGTTGATTCGACTCATAGCAACCCCTCCTTGAGTTTCTGAGGTGTTATCTCTACAGAAGATTGTCGATTCTTCCTTCCAAGGAGTGTCTGGTGGGTTTGAACTGCCAGCCTTTTGGTTATCAGTCAGATTCCTTAGGCACTACACCACCAGAGCTCCCAGGCTAGTGCTATCCACTAGAATTTTCTGTGGTGGTTAAAATATTCTATATCTACTCTGTCCTGGTATGATGGCTACTAGGCACACAAAACTACTGGTTACTTGAAATGTGGCTAGTGTGATTGAGAAACTGAATTTTAAATTTAATTTGTGTGAATACTGAAATAGTCACATGTAGTTAGTGGCTGCTATACTGGACAACTCTGGTAGCATAGTGGCTAAAAGCACTTGACTGCTAACCAGAAGGCTGGTGGTTCAAACCCACTAGCCACTCCTCGGAAGGAAGGTTGGGCAATCCTACTTCTGTAGTGATACTGCCTCGGAAACCCAAGGAGGGGTTGCTATGAGTCGGGGCCGACTCGACGGCACATAACAACAACAACAAAAATACTGGACAACACATTTCAGGGCTGTGGCTGCTATACTGGACAACACATTTCAGGGCTGAAGTTGTGGAAAGTTGATGTCTGTACTATTGGTTAGAAAATCTGGCAACACAAAGGCAAATCTCTGGTATCCATGCCCCTTAACCATACCTTTAATTTCTGACCCTACCCCAGGGTTATAGGGACTATAGGTGTGTGACCTTCAGCTGTATCCCCGGCATTGGGCATAATGCCTGGCACATAGTAAGCATTTAACAATATTTATTGTTTCTTTACAGTATTACTTGGGCAGTGTTTTGTTCTGTTGTACATAGGTCACTATGACTCAGAAATGACTTGATGGCACCTAACAAAAACAACATGCAAACGTACAATATTATAATTACTTATTTACTTTTAATTTTTTAGAATATATGCTTCCAGGCTTTCAGAGTTGAATGAGTAGTAATAGTGATGTAGTGTAGTTGTTTGGAGTAAGGTCAGATCTCCTGAATTCTAATCTCAGCTCCCTCAGCTCCACAATTTATTATGTAGCTGGATGACTTTGGATGAGTCATTTAATTCCTCTGTGCCTTAGTTGTAGTCTAACTATAAAGTGGACATTTATAGTAATACTTATTTCATAAGGGTGTTATAATACATAAAAAGCATGGAAAATAATGTCGCATATAATAAATGGTCAGTAAATGCACACTATTATGTATATTCCCTGCATAATGAGTTGGATACAGGATATGCTCAAAAAACAAAACAAAACAAAAACCTAGACAAAAGTACTGAGCAAGAAACAATTACTAGCAGTAAAAAGGAAGTTTGATATGGTACTTACTTCAAAATCAACTTGTGGATGGTGGGCCTTTGCCTGAATGAGAAATAGTTTTAGATTGTTGTGGCTCCAAGCCTGAATTTGGAGGCAGGTAGACTGATCTGATTAGATATTGTAGCCTAATGTTCCTGTCTACTCACATAATAATCCTTAAAATAATAGAATAAAATAAAGATATTTATTTTTACAGATGGAAAAGAGGAGTGATAGAAATATTTTCTAAACCCTAATGGTTTTAGGTCAGTAAGCATTTTGTTTCTTAAGCCGCTATAACTATGTCCTTTGAAATACAGAAAAATATGGGTGTGTGTTGATAAATAGGTGAGGTTGTTGTCTCTTCTGGGCCGTGCATCAGTAGGATGATTGTGGCATCAGAAATTATTTTGTGAAATGAAAAATCATTCTGATATGTAAATTGGTTTATATATGTATGTTGATTTATAAATGTGTAGTAAAGTATATCTATTAATAAGTGTGCTACAGTGTCTTCGTGTTCTGATGTTTGGCTTCACAAATTAAAATATTGATAGCTGAACTCAAAATTAGAATGAAAGAATAACTGTAATTATGTTGTGTTATGATTGAGCTCCTATAGCCTGAGGCACTATCCTTTCTTTTCTAGTTTTAAAGAACTTTTTTTTTTTTTTTTCCTAAGAACCATGGCCAATCAGAGCCCCTTCCACTGTAGGAAACACATTGAAATAGTGTCTTTTTTAATGCCACTTAAGCCACTCTCTGAATGTGCTTATCTTTAAGTATTACCATCTTTTAATACCTATAGTATCTATACTATTTAGTAGCATCATATGCAGACAAACAATTTACCTTTAATTAATTAGATTTTAGGGTAACTGTTGTGGAGTGGCTTATAGGGAGGGATTCTAATCTCAACAGTATATATACTCTTAATCACATTGTAGGATAGGCTACTTTTGGAATTTTAAGCATATGACAAATGCTATATGTGGAAATTCCTAATAGTTTCTATAAGATAGAATATAGGAGCTCTGGTAGCATAGTGCCTGAGGCGCTTGACTGCTAACCAGAAGGCTGGTGGTTCAAACCCACCATCCACTCCCCGGAAGGAAGGTTGGGCAATCTACTTCCATAGTGATACCGCCTCAGAAACCCAAGGAGGGGTCTCTGTGAGTCGGAGGCAACTCGACGGCACACAACAACAACAAGATAGAATATTATTTCTTGATATTGTTCTTAGATTTCATGGTTCTTGTTAATTTTTTGGCTTCCTGTTCCTCTAGTCACTGACTCCAGTGGAAATGGGGGATTCAGCAGAGAAAATGAAAGATACACAGTATTTTATATGTTCTTCATGGTAATCTTTGGAAGCAAATATTATCTCTGTGAAGAAGAGGAATTTGAAGTACAGAAACTAAATGCACCCTACTCCTCAGAAGGAAGATGAGGCAATCTACTTCCGTAGTGATACTGCCTTGGAAAACCAAGGAGGGGTCGCTATGAGTCGGGTCTGACTCGACGGCATGTAACAACAACAACAACAACAGTCCATTTAATAAATAGTACTACGAATACAATTATACTGAAGAGTTTTTGCTGGATCAACTTTTTCAGTCTTAGTAGCTGTGGTGTAGTATATTACTTGGTATGGCTTTTCTATCCATAAGTCTTTGTAAATTCTGTGGTGGAATTTTCCATGAGCAACTGAGTAGCTCCTGATTGTTAAAGTTATCCACCTGTGGTATTTCTGTTGGGAGTAGCAGAAGCAAGTTGGCTCTGTCTCAGGTGTATAGAATTCTGATGTTGGGATTTGTTAGTTGGGCCACTCTGCCAGGCTCAAAAGGAGCCCCCCTAGAGGCAGAAGGAGTCTCTCTGACTGCTGGCTGAGAAAGATGTGCTGCTGACGGAAACACGCTCCTGAGAGACACGCCCTTGCTGAGAGAGAGATGTGAGAGACATGCGCTGCTGAGAGAGAGACTGCTGGCTTCAAACTGAGATGGCCGGCTGCGAGAAACTGAGTACATTTCTGACTTGGATTATATAGCCTCTTGCTTCCCTAATAAACCACATAATCTGTCAGTTCTGTGTGGCCACTGTAGCGAATTATCGAACCCAGCAGAGAGGTGGTGGGTACTGCAGGAGGAATGGTTGGTATCAGCGTTGGTGAAAGGGCTGGGGGGAGGCAGCATGTCTGGCCTCATAGAAATAGGCCTTGGGCTACTGATGGTGATTCTGTCTTCCTCTTGTGGGGTTAGAGGAGGTCAGAAGATGTGGCCTCCCTAACCCTTTGGCAGTAGCCTATTTTATATTTTTTTTAAAATAGGCTTATTGATATAAGCTTATCCCTTAGATATTTAAGCCGTATTCAATAATTGATACCTTTACCCTCTATTTAGACTCAGTCGCTGTAGAGTTGATTCCAACTCATGACAGCCCCTCTGTAGAATTGTGCTGTGTAGGTTTTTTTTTTTGCTATGTGGCTCATTTTTTCAGAAGTAGATTACCAGTTCTTTCTTCTGAGGTACCTATGGATGGATTCAAAACTTCCACTTTAGGTTAGCAACTGAGCACATAAACCTTTTGTACCACCAGGGACCCTCTGTTCAGAAACCTTCACTAAATATTCCTTAAGTATTTACCTCATTTGAGAGATTTTTTTTTTCCCTACCTTCATTAACCTGACCTTTGTGGAAAGGATGTGCTTTTATAGGAGTGCCATGAATTTTGTATCATCACATAATCTATTGCCCATTTAAAACTGATGATTTATTTGTAAGGAGTATGTTTAGTTTGTTTTAATTTAGTAACTTGGCTGGTAATGGGAAATTTTTATCTACTCTTGGATAGTTCTTACAATACGTAACTGGTCTGGAAATTTGTTGAAATTAATGAACAATGAGAAGATGTTTTGAGTGTGTTGTTGTTAGGTGCCGTCAAGTCAGTTCCTGTTCATAGCAACCTCATGTACAACAGAATGAAGCACTGCCCAGCCCTGCGCCATTCTTAAAATTGTTGATATGTTTGAGCCCCTTGTTGCATCCACTGTATCAGTCCATCTTAATGAGGCTCTTCTCCTTCTTCTCTGATCCTCTACTTTATCAGGCATGCTGCCCTTCTCTAGGAACTGATCCTTCTTGATAGGTTGTCAAGTGTCGCCATCTTCAGTTCTAAGGATGACAAGTGGTGGTGTGGATGTGAGAGAACCTTAAATGGTGTGTTTTACTAATTTTTGTAGCCTTTCCTAGGAAGTACACCAAACAGCCAAAATTTAATAGGTCAGAATATAACCTTAGTCATTTTTTTAAGTAGCCTGCTGCTAGCTTTCAGAAGCAATAATGCAATTTCTTCTCATTCATTTTGGAGAGCACACATTACTGAAGGCAGGTCAGGTAACTTTTTCTTCTGTTCTCCCTTTTTAAGCCAAGCTGCTTTTTTCAGTCTGCTGTAACTCAATTCTTTGCTTTCATAATCTCAAAAGCTCATTAGAAATTCCCTCAATGGCAGTATTTAAAATAATTTCTCCCTTCATTATGTTCTCATTCACTGTCAATTTTGGAGTTTTTACATTTTTCATTGAAAGGTTGCTTGTCCAATACAAATAGACTAAACTTGGTTTAAAAGGAATAATTTAATTGGTCCTAGGGTTTTCTGAAACTAAGCCTTTTACGAATAAATGTTAGTAGGTCATTTCAGTAGTGAACTTTTAGAAAATATCATTCAGTGTTTTACATTTTTATAAATTTCTTTTAAAAAAAAATTAGAATATTTATTATAAGGCATACATATGATTATGCTGTCATTTTTAGTAGGCTGTTTATATTCCAGGATGCTTTAGATGTGTTTGTTATTCACCACATTGCAAATATTTTTTATAAAGTGAGAAATAATAATAGGCAACATTTGTTGAGTGGTTACATGTATTAGGTACTGTTCCAACTTATATTTCATATATTAATTTATTATTCAGAACAACTCCAAGAAGTATGTGCTATTATTACCCTTATTTTATAGATAAAGCAATTGAGTCACAAAGAGATTAAAAAACTTGCCCAAGATCACACAGTTTGTAACTGATGATATGTGGTTTCTAATCCAGGCACTATGTTTGACTTTTTTAACCATTATCAAAATACTTCTCAAAAAACTGAAAGATTTCTGAGACTGTCATCAAGTGGATCATGAAGGAGACCTAAATCTATAAAAATCCAATTTATTAAATGATAATCTCTGATTTTGAAAAAAAAGTGTACAGATGATATTGTCAGTATACAAGTACTATAAATATTATTTGATTTGGGAAGTATTATTGTCATATCAAATATACTTTGACGTTATTTATGTGTTTAATTTTGAGTCTTTTATTTTAATCATGATTCTTAGAAAACTGTTTAAATCTAAAGAATGGCAAAATAAAAACACATAAAATAGAACTGTATGAAGGAAGTTTGAAGAGGCTGAAATTGCTTAGTAACATTTAAGATTGTGGGGAGAATAGGAAATTCATTTATAAATATATGACTCGAAGGCAAAATGTTACTATCTTGATTACGGATTGAATTAGTAGAAATTAATTACATCACTTTTGGAGTCTCTGGGTGGTGAAATGGTTAACTCATTTGGCTGATAACTGAAAGGTTGGAAGGTCAAGTCCACCCAGCGACCCCCTTCCAAAAAATCAGCCGCTGAAAACCTTGTAGAAGACAGTTATACTCTGATATACACAGGCTTACCATGAGTTGCAGTCAACTCAGTAGCAACCTTATTTTTGTTTTACTGGATCATCACTTCATCATTGAAGAAATTTAAGGAGCTTTGTGTGTGTCTGTGTGTATGTTGGCATTGCTGAATTGAGGAGTCCTAAGACTGTACTTGGGAGCTCTGGTAGCATAGTGGCTAAGGCACTTGACTGCTAACCAGACGGCTGGCGGTTCAAACCCACTAGCCACTCCTCGGAAGGAAGGTTGGGCAATCCTACTTCCGTAGTGATACTGCCTCGGAAACCCAAGGAGGGGTCGCTATGAGTCAGGTCTGACTCGATGGCACATAACAACAACAACAACAACAACAACAAGACTGTACTTGGGAGCTCTGGTAGTGTAGTGCCTAAGGCAATTGACTGCTAACCAGAAGGCTGGTGGTTCAAACCCAACAACCACTCCTCAGAAGGAAGGTTGGGCAATCAACTTCCGTAGTGATCCCGCCTTGGAAACCCAGGAAGGGGTCGCTATCAGTCCGGCCGACTTGATGGCACATAACAACAACAACAACAACAAGACCATACTTAAGAGACAATACATGGTCAGGTTTTATTTTGTTGAGGACTGTTTATCTGGTTTTTGTCTAGTTGAATGCATTCAGGTGGATTGTAGAAAATGATTTTGGGAAGTCAAGTATGTTTTTGAGGGAGACAGTATGGGCAAGAAGGGTAGGGTAAATGCCATGGGTGTGGAATATTGGGGACAAAGTATTTTAATCAGAATTTTAAGACCATTTGCTATATTGTGTGTGAAATGATTCCCTTCTCTATCTTCCCAAGAGCTTTTGTGAAAAAGGACTTTTAAAATTTGTGCTTTTGAAGTCATTTTTATGTTTTTCTGAAATGCCGCATAATCAAAGACTAATTTCTAGGAGAAGAGACTGACTTGCAGGTGATAGCAGGGACCAAGGAAGCCCCATTACAGATGTGTGAATTTCCTGATAGTGTTTTTAAATATTAATGAAACTATAACATATTTAAGAATAGTTGTAAATTTATATAAATACTTGAACCTAAAAGATTAATTTTTTAGGTATATTTCAGATTTGATTCCTTGTATACGATATAGAACATTTGCATTTTTCCCTCTGTTCTCTAGTTGGTTATTTGTTCATGACCTCTAGATATTAGATAAAGCAGTTTTAGATGACAGATGGCTATTTAACCTCAGTGATACTCCCACTGGTACAAATTATCTTTATAATTATCTAACACAGTGCCTTGTATTCTAACCCTTGAAAAAAGATTACCATTTAAAAACATATCTCACTTGATTGTGTCTTGTAAGCCAATGATTCTTTATAATGTGAATGTTGAAAATAACATCCCACATTTATTCATTTGATTTACTTCCAGTTAGATGAATCCAGCAGAGTAATATATTCTACCTAAAACAAAAAAACACTGTCAATCTCAATTATTTCCAATTTGATGGAAAAATTTGGTAATATTGTAAATGTATTGGAAATATGTGCAAATTATGTGGCAGGTTTAGTTAAAATAAAATACCCATTCTTACTTTCAATTTTAATAATAATAAAACTCTAATTTTAGCTCAGTGCATTGCTGCCCAGCCAGAAAACCTGCATTCCCCAGCCTTTTTTTCCATGCAGATGAGGCCATGTAGCTAAGTTGTAGTTAGTGGAAGAAAGTAGAAGTATTGAGCTCTATCTCCTAACAAGGAAGGAGTAACACATCTCTTTTCTGCTTACTTTTTTCTGCTTTCTTGAACACAGCTGTGATGACTCGCGCTCTGGCAGGAGTTTTGGACCATGAGGATGAGAATCACACTCTTGTGAATGTGGCATAGTGCACTGAAAGGAGTCTTGGTCCTTGATGACTTTGTGGAATTGCCATGTTAAATCACCATTACCACCTTGATTTATTTTCTGTAGGGGAGAATTAAATTTCTATCTTATTTAAACTCAAAAGTCAGTGCCATTGAGTCAGATCGGACTCATAGCGACTCCTTATTGGATTTCTGAGGGGGTATCACTATGGAAGTAGATTGCCTAGTCTTCCTTCTGAGGAGTGGCTGGTGGGTTTGAACCGCCAGCCTTCTGGTTAGCAGTCAAATGCCTCAGGCACTACTCTGTTTTATTTAAGCTGTTGTTATTGTTGTTTTTGAGTTTGATATATGCAGCTAAATCTAATTCTTACAGATAAAATAATTAATTGCTTTCCAGGACAAAAAGCCCTATGAATAGAATCTTTTTTGGATTCTTTATTGGCTTTATCCTCACAGGCACTTTTCTGCATCCTAAATTAGAGACTTTGATTCTCACATGTAAATGTCAGTGAAAACTGTGAAAACCAGCAAAGTACATAGGGGAGAGGATGTTAACTTTACTTCAGATTCTACTGATTATGTGATTTGGGGCAAGTTGTTTAACCTCTGAGTCTCAGTTTCCTTTTCTGTAAAATTGATGTTGCAAAAGTGTTTTCTAAAGGTTATAGTTGAATAAAATCTAAATATTTTGTTTAAATTATAGCAAATACCAAAACAAACCAAACTCACTGCTCTCAAGTTGATCCCCACTCATAGCGACCCCTCCTTGGGTTCTGAGGTGGTATCTCTACAGAAGTAGATTGCCCAGTGTTCCTCCCGAGGAGTGGTTGGTGGGTTTGAATCGCTAGCCTTCTGGTTAGCTGTTAGATGCCTTAAGCACTATGCCACCAGAGCTCCTTATGTTATAGCACATAGTAGGAACAAAAATTACATTTGTTATTTTCCCTACTGTATTTACACTGAAGGATCTGAGATTATGTCAAATGGCATTTTCCTCTAATGGCTTAAAGAAATATGAAAATGTAATGTGTTTAGGATATGTTAAGTCCCTGGGTGGTGTCGTTGGCTACTAACGGAAAAATTGGTACTTTGAATCCATCCAGTGGCATTACAGAAGAATGGCCTGGCAATCTACTTCCATAATATTGTAGCTGTTGAAAACCTTACGGAGTGCAGTTTTACTCTGACGTGCATGAGGTCACAGTTAGTCTGAGTTGACTCAACAGCAGTGGGTTTATTTTTGTGAAGGACATGTTAAGAAAAACTTACACAGGATAAGAGGACCACCAAGAAATAGTCATAGGAAGTTTAGAGACAAGAAGGTGATTGTAAGCATGTAGCACAATTTGAAATGAAAGTTACATTTGTAGGATGTGATATTTAGGTTCTTATATTAGGTCCTCTTTATGTACAGAGATCAGACCTTTCTTTAATGCATGTAGCTTTTCTCTCACTGACTATGACTGTGATGCTTAAATGAAAAATCAGCCAAATTAAGATCTGCTTGTTTCTAATGAGTTCCTGGGTGGTGCACATAGTTAAGTGCTTGATTACTTACTGAAAGGTTGGTAGTTCGAATTTATGCAGAGGCATCTGGGAAAAAGGCCTAGAGGTCTGCTTCCAAAAAGGGACAGCCTTGAAATCCCTAGGGAACACAGTTCAACTCAGCAACAAATAGAATTACCATGAGTTGGAATTGACTTAATGGGAATTGACTTTGTTTGTTTCTAAGAAGAAATAGATTGGTGAAATTTTGTATTTATAGTGTCCATTCTACACTCTGTGATTCAGAGGAAAAATTTAGAAGGTATCTCAGAAATTACTTTTTTATTCTCTTAAAAATATACTGAGTTTGATATTTTTCATCAAATTATTTAAGGTGTTACATGGTGAGAGGTATTATAATTCCATCTGTAGTTTTCACAGCAGAGTAACAAGCAACTTAAAAGTTACTATTTAAAAAATTAACCTCTTGGCAACTTGGCTGGTAACATCTTCTTAAGTAAAATATGATAAATTAGAAGCCTCATTCCAGAAGTTATTCTTTAAAAATCAACATATGTTAAAATACCTACAGTTACGTTATTTCCTGTGCAGGTATTGGATAGTGTAGTGCAAACATACATATTTTTTGCAAATTTCTGACTCCTTTTATTTTCTGGATTACCTCCCAGTTTTAAATGTAGAGTAGGTGATGAAATTGAAGGGCATTAAATGCATTTAAAAACTGCAGATGCATTCTGTTTTCTCTCATAATTACTTGTTAGCCTCTGGCTAGTGTTTCCTGTTGTACTGTCATGACTATATTCTTCCAGTGTTTGCCTCTCTACTGAAGCACTTCTTAGAATAAAAGAGCTCTGGAGAAGTTCCCCCCATTAATCAGCTGAGGCTGACATTTAATTTTCCCAGCTCACATATTCACAAACATTTAAAATTTAGGTTTAGTAGAGTTTTCAAGAATGTGAACTATGTGTATCTTACATAATTTTAATTTTCTTTGTAAATCTGTGACTAAAAAAAATCAGGATAGCCATTTGCTTATAATAAATCATGCTTGCTTCTAGAGATTTTTAAAGTCTGTTTAATGGGACTCCTGAGCAGACAGCTGTGCAGTTTGAATTGCATTAGATTCTGAAAATGCTTTAGATGTAAGGTACTACCAACAAAAATACTGATTTCCACATATCCTGTTGAAGCTGCTTGGGAAAATACCCAATGGGAAGTTTTCTTGTGACCCAAACAGAACATAAATTGAAATTAAGAGAAAAATCCCCATTAAAAAATAAACAGACCCCGTGTCTGCTATATTGTGTGTGTCAGCTCTACAAATAGGAACCATAATTTTAACTTTCAAGAATATGGCCCTTCTGGAGCTTAATCCATCTTGGAAAACAGTGACTATTTGTTTTAAGTCAGAACCTTGTTGGTATATCCCAGAGGTAAATTCTATATACTGGATCTTCAAAGAACACAACAGAAGTTTTAGTATAAAAACTAAGAGAGTGATGCTTGTGATAGAAAAAAAATGTGGTCCTATTCATGGACTCTACTGTAATAAGGAAGGATGGAGCATCAGGAAGAAGGAAGAAGTTGAAAGGTCTAAGATGAAGAATTTAGTTAGATTGGAAGAAAAGAAGGAAAGAATATACTTTTGAATATTTACCAAAATATTCTCTCTCAATAGTTGTTTTATACTTCGGTGTACATTTTTTTAAATAGCGCTTTGTATGTTTTTATATATTCCTTTTGTCATCTTCAGCCAAAGTTAATTTGTCAAAGACGCTAGTTTTGTGTGCGACTGATCTCCTGTCTCCATTGGTATATCTGGTACTGTGCTTGCCTTAAAGCAAGTGTTCCTAAACAATTTAATTGTCCTTTATATATTTTTTTCTTTGTTTGCTGTTTTTCATGCATGATACTAATCTGTGTATTTTCTTTCTTAAAATGGTAATTAAAGATTATTTTAAATTTCTTCAGAAAACGGTTATACAGCTTAATTTTTGAGAACATTTTACTAAAGGAAGAGCTGTTTTGTTTAACTTTTTCATCTTTTTACACAACTCTACATTAACAAAATGAATGGCCATTCATTCAATCCAACTACTGAAATAATTCACTATTAGTTTGACAAGAATGTAATTATAGGATTCTAGGTATTTTAGTCATTTGCTTTTTATTCTTAGACAATATTTGTTCTAGGGTGAATTCCTCTCTTAACTGTTTAATCACTAAATTATGTTTTATAAACTAATTTTTTATGTGTACCTTGTGTCTCATGATTGAAGTTGTAATTTATATATTTACAATGGAAGCAAAACTGATTTATTGTAAAGTTTTCTGAAGCTACACAATGTATGCATCATACAATAAGCATGCTTCAGAGATACATGTTTATCTCCTTTATCTTGTATTTAGTTCATGTTTAGCGTATATGCATTCTTAAAACAAAAGTATATGCAATCTTTTTCTGCTTTTCTCATGAATTTCTTTTGATTGTTTTTTCACCTGCTCGTGGGTTAAATGATGCACCCAGCACAGTGCCTGGGCTAGAATACTATTCATTAAATGCTGGCAATTTTTATTGTTTTAGTATTACATGATATGTAGTGATATAAATTAATAGACAGTAGAACGTTGAGTCTGGTTAACTTATAAGTGGATTTTTTGCTTGTACTCATATCTTGCATGAAAGAAAGAAGGTGTGAATGTATGTGTTTGCCCAGAATCTGAGCTTTACCAAAAGGAACATTTCCACATGCTTATGAGAGGTAGTGCCCAAATGTTTAGTTACTGCCGTGTGGCATATGGATGAAGTATGCACTGGGGATGGAAGATCTAATAAATAATAGTCTAACTTCAAGTAATTTACTCAGTTTTCATGATTATAGTATTTTATGATTATCAAGTTGATTTGTCAAATCCTTCATCAGATAAATACGAGTAATACTATCAAAGGAGACCCTGCGTGGCATAAACTTACTTAAGCACTCTAGTACTAGCCAAAGAGTTGACAGATCAGTCCCACCAGAGGTGCCTCAGCAGATAGGCCTGGCAATCTGCATCTGAAAGGTCATAGCCTTGACAACCCTGTGGAACAATTCTCTGCACGTGGGGTCGTCATGAGTTGGAATTGACTTGATAGCAACTAACAACATAGCGACCCCTCCTTGGGTTTCTGAGGTGGTATCACTACAGAAGTAGATTGCCCAGTCTTCCTTCTGAGGAGTGGCTGGTGGGTTTGAACTGCCAGGCTCTGGTTAGCAGTCAAATGCCTTAGGCACTATGCCACCAGAGCTCCCATCAAGCTACCAGAGTAGTTCAAAAGATAAAGAGATAACATGAAGAACAAGGCATGAGTGACTTGTCACATACTCGTTGTTGTTTGCCATCGAGTCAGCCCCGACTCCTAGCGACCCCTCCTTGGGTTTCCGAGGCAGTTATCATTATGGAAGTAGGATTGCCCAACCTTCCTTCCGAGGAGTGGCTGGTGGGTTCGAACTGCCAGCCTCCTGGTTAGCAGTCAAGTGCTTTGGCACATACTAGGCGCTCAATATATTTTAACTATCTCTGTCTTAGCACGGAAAAGAGAGAAAGATGTCAAGAGTATAAGAAAAGGGCAAAACTGTATATGTGCCACTGTGTTTTCATTATTTTTAAAAAATGTACACTAACCTTATGGAGTTCAAGCTGTACTTGGATTCATAAGCAGGATTTCTTATCTTGAAATGGTGGATTATCTTTATCATTGCTATGACTTACTAACATAAGTGAGATGACTAATTCTTTTGAAATTGGCTTCCTTTAATAAAGCTTAACTTTTTGGTGTGATTTTATTCTTTGTTTCAAAATAAAAATTCAGTATTTTTCACCATTCCATTTAGTATTAATTACATTTTCTATTCATTTCAAGTAATCTGCTTTTTTCTCAAATATATTAATTTAACTAAATTCCATCTTGCCAGTTTTTATCTGATTTATAAAAGATCCGTGGATCAAAAACTGCTTGTGCTTTCATAATACTGCATTTTATCATCATAAATTTCATTTATCATTCCCAAGGTTTTTTGGGGGAAGGGGGCTAAATTATTAATTCTCAATATCAAATATCAGCTCTTCCTTTTTTTGTCAATTGGATAGTTTATATTTTTAAATAGCTTACTTTCATTATTATTCTTTGCAAAGCATAAGTATAACTCTTTTTGAGAAAGTTAGAGAGCTTATGTGATTACATGAATAATTTGTGAAAGCCAGGCCAATCATTGTTAAGACCGAACTTAATAATCATTATTAGTGTTACTGAGAATTCATAGTTTCTTTGATTTAAACTTATTTTTTATTTTTGTAGCATTGTATTAATTGTGAGAGATTAAAAAAATACCAGCACTGAAGAACAAAGAGTGTAGAAAAACAGGAAGCTAATTATGAGAAGCTTTTTATTTTACTAATATAAATATAATGATCAGTAATACAGCAGTTGGGGAAAGTACAACTGGCATATTGTGTTAGGTAACATAAATTATTTGAATTTTCATGCTTGAAATTTTTATACTGCTTTTTCACGTGAAACATTTTGTCAAGCTTAATCTAGACACAGAATACAGAGTTAAAGCATTTGGGTTTGTTGATACATTAGGTAAGTTGATAAGTACATGCTTTCTCTTTAATATAGGGTAATATTTTGTATTTAATTTTTCTGAAGTATGTTTTCCTATTAGATCAGTGCAGTAATTATTCCATAGAGACACTCAGTTGTTTTACTCACTAGTGACAGGGCTTCTCATGGTTGATTGTGACTGCTAACCTTCCTGTGTACAATAGAATAAAGTGTGTTCTTCTAATCCCAGTAAATTACTTTTTTTTCCATTGGAAAAAAGTTGTTTTTTCCAATAAGCAATTGGAATTTTCCCATAGCCCTACATGCCAGAAAAAAAAAAAAAGTGTATATGGATATATATGTGGGGTGTGTAGGTATTTAATTTTAATATGCATTTTTTTCTTTTAGCTGCTTTGCTTTTAGGCAGGACCACATTTCTCTGTAATAATGTTCCAGTTGGCCACGCTTAGGAGAGTTTTCTCTGAGCTATACAACAAGATGATTTTATGGGACCGTGAGTGTTTCCTACTCCCCACACACACTTTGCCTTTTGGACTTCAAGTGTTTATGAAACCTACGTTATAACAACGTAACTGCTTCAGAGCCTGGCTGCCCCTACTTCAGACGGTTTATGTTTCTTATATTCCATTATTTATAGATTATTTTCAAGTAGAAGGCTTTGCGATTTTATAATAGTCCCAAGAATAAAGCGCTTTACAATTGGAGGCCACAGGAAGTACCAAGATAACACCTGATGTGTAGTATCTTTTTTCTACCGTTTCTATTCTCTCAGGTTTTATTACACATAAATGACAAGGGCTTTGCTCTCAAAGTTCAGAAAGAAAGTGACAGAGGAAGGTGGGGCATGGGGATCAGGGATTTCTTCATTTGAAACCCTGGACTCCATTCTGTGGGAAACAATTTCCTCTTACTAATGTAAAAGTTTAAGCCTCATGTGTGTATGTGTATAAAATTTCACATTTCAGAAACTGTGACTTAAATGAATAATGAAGTCAATACAGAATATATTTATGATGAATATTTTTAATTAAAAATAATTCTGAAAGATTGCATTCAAAGAGATTTTGTGAACATTTTATATGTCAGGTATTGGGATAACAAAACTATTACAAAATATACTGTATATATTGATGAATGATAATAACACAAAATAATTGGCTTTCTGAGAGCAGTTTTTCCCTCCTAGTCTTCAAATATAGGATTGTTTTGGCCTAGGTATATTCATCTTGGAAGAACATTTTTCTTTAATTCCATTTGCACAGCATGAAAAATTTTGAATCTAAAAAATACATAGCTTGGTAAATTACTTTTTGTTTCATATTCTAGGTTAGGCTTTTGGTATATGGATCTTTAAGAGCACAAATAGGAGTCCTTGTAATATGTAGACATGAGTCATAACAAGATATATTGTTAAGCTGTTTTGGGACACACCCAATAGATGAAAAGGCTAAAAAATGTGTAAGATATCATTAGGAAATTCTCCCTTCATTACTCAGTCACCATTGTCACCAGTGTGCTTTCTTTATCATTATTTATTTTTGGATAACAGATTCAGTGAATTCATCGCAAGGGTTTATATTGTGAAGTGGCAGTTTATCTTTTAATGAAAGCTAACTTACCATAGAAATGGAGTATAAATAGATTTTTTTTTTTTAGAAAGGAGAAGTGTATCCTTTAAAAAACAGTGAATATCTCAATAGAAACTATGTTGGTTACTTTGATTTGTGGAAAAACACTGAGCACGGTATTTGCTTCTGTGGAAGACTTCTCATACTGGACACCAACTAAGAGTTGGCCACAACTACATTTGGTAGATTTAGAAATGTGAAAGAAAATCTTAAGAAAAAAAAGTAGTTGACCATATTTTATCCTTATTAAGACCTTACATATAACAAGTTACAACTACATTATATATTCAAGGTAGCAATCGTTTGTCACATAGTCCATACAAGTAATTTGTTAGAGAAAACTTTAGGGATTTTAGCTTTTTTATCTGTAGATATTAGTGTCTGGCTGGCCACGTAAGATTAGTTTTCAGCTAATCATGGTGACCTATCTAGTTTCCTAGGTTTGTGCTGCCAAACTGCATTCTCAAAATTGTTTCACAGGGGTTAAAGTCCAAATACACTGCAGATATGGCAGTTATTCATGTTCACTTTCAACATATTCTGTGTTTAAGTTCCTGTCGACCAGGAAAGGTGAGGAGTCATCATGTGAGACTGGGGCCAAAGTTTTATATGCACAGCCTTTACCTCAGACCTTGTTTTCCACATAATGTGTGGCCATTTTTAAGAATACAGAATGGCAACAGAAATCTAGTTTTATTTGATTTGAAATGAAATTAGGGCAGTTATTAATTTTAATCCCATTTTAGTTTGATTATTCATTGAGAATACGCTGTCATCTAAGTTTAATACGTTTTGCATAGAAGAGTTATTTGGCATTTTAGTAGAGCTATAATATAATATGCTACAGTACAACCCCAACATCAGTACTTTAGAGGAGAGATGGAACTGGTGTGTTAACTCAAATATTCAACAAATACTTATCCAGTAGCTGTACGCCAGGAAGGAGAATGGCACTGTACTTGACTGTGTTCCTGGTCTAGAGACCCTGAACTCACTGTTTTGATCTTGGTTATCTGTACTGTAATTCTCACATCTTAGACTAAGGGAGAGGCCAGTAACTAAAGAAAACAAAAAAGAAATCAGATTACCTTCCCTCCCCCTCCCAAAAGGGGAAAAAAACCCAAAACACCTCCTTGCCTTTAAGTTGATTTTGACTGATAGCAACTCTGTAGGGTAGAGTAGAACTGCCCCCTGCAGTTTCTAAGGCTATAAATCTGTGTAGAAGCAGACTGTCAAGTCTTTCTCCTACACAGTGGCTTGTGGGTTGGAACTGCTAACATTTTGGTAGCAACCAGTCACTTTACCCACTGTGCCACCTGGGTTCCTTAGAAATCAGAATATGCCTATACAAAACAATTAAGGTATATGAAAGAAAGGCGTTGGATTTGATTCCTTCAGTGAAAAATTCCATAATACTTGGCAAGGAATTGCAGTGAAATTTAATATACACTTCAAAATTGAAGGGGCTAAGATGGAACCGAGAGGGACCGGGTCTCCGGGAGTAAGGTAAGCACGGGCGGGCTGGTGCTTATTCACTGATCTGCACTGAACACTTTCCCTTGTTACCCTCCCGAAGGGGACCGGGTCTCCGGGAGCAAGGTAA
>NW_006921816.1:4771800-4792244 GCF_000298275.1 Orycteropus afer afer | reverse complement strand
ATATGAGTTGAACATTACCTCAAGTAGATACACTCCTTGGAGAGAACAATCATGGGAGAAAGAAGGGCTGCTTATGCACAGGGAGACAGCTCAGGGGACAGGAGCCCATGGAGTAATAGACACTGGGAAGAGGTAACTGTGGGGAGGAGATGGGAGGGGAGCTGTTGCATTGTGGTAAACTGTGGTCAATGTCATGAGGCAAAGTGTATATGAACTGCTGTATGGAAAGTGAATTTGCTCTGTGAACCTTCACCCAAATCAAAATAAAATCACAGTAAAATTTAAAAATATCGAAGGGGCTAAAATTGGTTTCCTCTGTTTTTTTGGAGGGGTGAGAATATGAGCTTCTTTTATGTTCTCTCTCTATTCTTCTGAGAAATAAGGCTAGTGGAGGGTGTACAGCCCACATTTGTTTAAGTTTTCTGTAGCTCTTCTCCTACATGTATCTATTTATACAGTTGGTTTCTTAGTGGAAATTTTTCTTTTATACATGTTACCTCTAAGTGCCTTTTTCTGTTGGCTGAAATTTAGCACAGTAATTTGTGAGTTTCCTGACAGAACCTCAGTGGTCAGGTGGAGGAGGCAAGACGCATTCCAGTAGTGGAGTAGTAGGTGCATGAGACAGAAAACTGATTTAGGAGTGGGAGATGCTAGGAGTGAAAGTTGGCTACTGGTTCAAGCCTCCCTTGGGGTAAGGTAGTATTTCTTAAACAGAAAAGTCCCCCTCTTATCTTAAGTACCCCTCTTATCTATCTCAATATACAATTAAATTAATGACAGCCAGTGGATTTAGAGACCCCTTCCAGCATAAGCTAACAGAACAATAGATATTACATACAATTACAAGAACTGATTTTCTTGCACTGAGGAATATTGACCTTTTGTATTTATGGTAGCCCACCAAATCACCTTATGAAAGTAAAGCAATTTTTTCTTTTTTAGGAAATTTTTTTGAAATTATTTCCTCCTGAGTATGTCTGGGGGAAAAATATACTTCTTAAGAATACTTTTTCAGTGAATCCTGAACCTTATCCTTTCAAAACTTCACGTAAAGTTTTGAAATTAATTGGGTTTATTGGTAATAAACTTCTGTGGTACTGGATAAAAAATTATTCTCATCATTTAAGATTCACTGAAAAAAAATGGTTAACTATGGAAAACACTTGGTTGTTAAGCTAGATATATCTTGGTAGTATCTTAGGTATATACTCTTATACTGTTGGGTGCTTTTTGTTGTTATGTGCTGTTGCGTCGAGTTGATTCTGACTCATGGCGACCATATGTACAGTAGAACTGGATGCTAAGAGAAGATGTATATGGAAGTTCAAAACTGATAATCATTGATTCTTTCTAAACATTCTTCCCCAAAAATCTTTGATAGGCTGCTGTTTCTCCTCTTGAAATAGTGACAAACTGTTTCATTCTGAAATTACACTTGATTAGAAAGTTTTGATATTACTAATCTTCTGTCCGATTCATAGAATATAGTTGCCTAAACCAAAAAAACAAACTCAGTACTGTCGAGTTGGATCCGACTCATAGCGACTCTCCTTGGGTTTCCGAAGTGGTATCACTATGGAAGTAGATTGCCCAGTCTTCCTTCTAGGAGTGGCTACTACCTTTTACATGAGGTAATGTGATTGCCGAGAGGAAAAAAGAAAGGTTATTGTTTTCATTTCCCCTCTATATTTGTACTCTAAGAGAAGTATATTCTGAGTTTTCTCATCAGTTAACCTGACTGTAAATGAGATCATGGGAACAAATGTTGTGTGACTTGGAATGAATTGTGACTCATACTGACTCTATATGACACCATAAACAAGTCAGCAAACTCCGTCTTAGGGAACCCACCAGCTGCTCTGAAGGAGAAGTATGTGGCAGTCTGCTTCTGTAAAGATTTAAAGCTTTGGAAACCCTATGAAGAGTCAGTTGTACTGTGTCCCACAGGGCCTCTATGAGTCTGTATCAACTCATCTATGGGAACAGGTTGCCAGGTCCTTCATCCCATAGAACTGCTGGTTGAGTTCTAACCAGCAACCTTTCCTTTAGCAGCTGAGTGTCTAATTATTGTACCAACTCTCAAAAAAACTGAACTCAACTGCCATTGAGTCAAATCCAATTGATAGTGACTCCATTGGGTTTCCAAGGTAAATATTTACAGAAGTAGATTGCTCCATTTTCCTTCCATGGAAAGGCTGGTGGGTTTGAACTGCTGACCTTCTGGTTAGCAGCCAAATGCCTTATCCACTGTGCTACCTGGAACAAATATGTCTTAAATATTTGTCCATTTTCTAGAAAACCTCAAATCTGATGACATTTAGACATCTGCACATCTTTTCCTGAGATGTGAAACAAAAATTCTGTAATTGCATTTTCTGTATTTCTATAATTTATGGGTGCAGGCTGCGTAGTACTTCCAAAGTTATGTAGAAAATAACTCTCTATTTCTTTTGCCATCCTCTTAAAAATGTAACTAAAAAATGGCAGCAAGTGACAAAGACAGAATAATACCTCTTTTGGTCTCAAGTATTTCAGTTTTTATGCATAAGTTATATGGTTCACATGAGCAAACACCAGGCTGCTTGAAAACCAGGCAATTTTTCTCACTTAGCTGCTGAAAAACATTTTAGAGCCATTCCAAACCACTGGGATCATTTGCTCTGATTTCAGATAAGGAAAATAAAATAAACAAACCATTGCCCACATGGGAACTGGTTCTGCAGTCTCTTGTTCTGACTTTGCAAAGCCTGAATGTCTCCTTGGTATCTTGAATGGGTCTCATTGTTTATTTATTGTGCTTTTCACAAGTGCTTGTAACTTCACCCTTGTTTTACTAATAGCTTTCTTCTAAAGTGGGTTGACATTTTAGTTAATTTTCAGTGGCCTCAATGTTTTTCCTTAAATTGGGCCAGACTGATTGGCCTGTTTAAAGTTAGGTAGTCTCATATAAAATGTAACATATAAAAAAAAGGAACATTTATTAGGGCTTTTTAATTTGTTTACCTATTTGAAAAATGTAAGGTCATAGAAAAATTCTTCTTTCATACTTTTTAATCACTTGTATTGGTAAATTAAATAGTTGAATATAGTTTAGAACCTGATTGTCCCATAGACCATTTTAGAAGTTGTAGGTTTTTAATTAGATATGTTGTTGTTGTTGTTGTTGATTGCTGTCGAGTAGGCCTGACTCATAGCGACCCCTCCTTGGGTTTCCGAGGCAGCACTGTGGAAGTAGGATTGCCCAACCTTGCCCAACCTTCCTTCCGAGGAGTGGCTGGGTGGGTTTGAACCGCCAGCCTTCTGGTGAGCAGTCAAGTGCCTTAGGCACTATGCTACCAGAGCTCCTAATTAGATATGTAAGCATATTTTTAAAATGCATTGTTGAATATAAAACCTTTAAATCTTAACATGAGGAATTTAGGGAATTGATCAATGGCTTCCTTATGCGCAAACTTGAATACTTAAAACAACATTTTCTAATTAGGTTTTTGTTGCATTCATTTTAAAAACTGTAAATGAAAGCTTTTTATCTGTAGAGTAATACTAAAAATGAAACTGCACCTTTACTGTAGAATGTTGTCCTTATACTAGGAATTAAAACTTATAAAATGTAGGCTAATATTGGCTCAGAAATGGGCATTAGTAGGCAAAAGCAATAAACAGATACCAGTACATAGTGAAACTTAACTAAAATGATAGAATGTCTTTCAGTTCAATAGGAAAATCATGTATTATTTAATATATAATATGGCATAGCTCCTAGCTGTATTTGATACCGTATGCAAATACAAATTCGAAATATATTGATAATATAAAGCAAATTAAACAATCTAAATGAGAAATATTAGAAGAAAACATTGGAGAATAATATTTAAATATGCTGATGAATTGGTCTTAGTAAAGATACTTAAAATTCTGATCCAGAAAACAAAGATTAATATATTTGGTTATGTAAAACATTTTCATTTGCAAAAGATACCATAAACAAAGGAAAAAGACTGACAGGAGATATTTGCAGCAAATACAGTATACTTCTCATTTATCCACTATCTCATTATATGACATTTTGCATTTACAACAACAGTAAAACTCTGACTGTTGTATGTATTAACCCTGGGTAACCCACCAACCACTCCTCGGAAGGAAAATGGGGCATTCTACTTCCGTAGTGATACTGCCTAGGAAACCCAAGGAGGGGTTGCTATGAGTTGGGTTGGACTCTGATGGCACCTAACAACAACAACAGCATTCTCCCTGCATCCGGGCTTCTTTCCCAAAGACCTTCCCATATCTGTCAGGTCTCCAGTTCACAGCTGCAGCCTCCAGCTCTCCAGAAGGCTTCTTGCCTGTCCCATCCCCACTGCCAGAGCCACCTTTGCAGTTTTTGGTGGGAAATAGCAGACTAAGGCAGATTTTGAGGGAGCCCTTCATCAGATTGGTAAAACTAAGAGAATTTATGATAATCAGTGACAGAAAGGATATATGTAATTGATACTTTCATATATGTTAAGAATGTGAAGTTACAGATAAAATATACTTACTCTTTGTCTCCATAATCCTGTCCTTTTTCTAGCAATGTATCCTACAGAAAATAGCAGTACATAAAGTTACAGTATAAGGATGTTTATTGTTAATCACCTACATGTTGTTAATATTACATTGTTGTTGTTATGTGCCGTGGGGTTGGACCTGGCTCATACGGACCCCTCCTTGGGTTTCCGAGGCACTATCACTTTGGAAGTAGATTGTCCAGCCTTCCTTCCGAGGAGTGGCTGGTGGGTTTGAACCGCCAGCCTTCTGGTTAGCAGTCAAGTGCCTTAGGCACTAATTAACTATTTAAAATGTATTTATCAATAACAAATCAATGAAAAAATTTTAAACCAAATGTGGTATATTCAAACTGGAATATTGTGCAGCTATATTAAAAATAATAAGTTGTATTAAAAATAAAAATTGGTAGTAGCAATGTACATGGGAAGATATACATTATATTTGTAAATGAACGAAGTTTCAGGTAATTATGACATAAAGGGTAATTAGGTATTTTATATTATTTTTGTTAATAAAGAGTAATTATTCTATAAAAGCATAGTGTTTTCATGACACATGGATACATAGGGAAGTTTCCCTTAGGATGAAGTGGTATGTGATTCCTGTAGAGGTGGGGGTGAAGAAAATATAATTAGTCTGTATTACATTTGTAATTTTAAAGATACTGATGAAAATGTTAAAAGAGAATTTTTGACTGTTTTACTTTAAGAAAACATTTTGAAACAAGTCAGAATTACACATTTTGTGAACAAGTACTGAATTTAGAGATAAATATGCAGAGCTATAGATTAAGCCATTATGCTTTCCTAAGAAACATCTTGGGGGTCTCCGTAATAGCTTTGAATGATACTGAAGCTTCATTTAATGGTCATTCTGTGTTTTAGCAGAGACATAAACTTGGCCCTAAAGTTTTCAACTTGATTTTTGCATTTAGTTTGTACCTGTGCCTTAAGAGTGCTTAGGGGGATCCCAGATTACATTACTCCTAAAAGGCAATAGACTGCAAATCACGCATGTCTGAGAGCCAGGAACTTTTGACTTGTCCTGTTGGGCTTTGTCTGGCTGATTATTGGGCCAGATTGCTCTCATGGATTTGAGGCTCAATTTCTCCTTTTCTCCAGTGGAAATGATAATATTGAGAATTAGCCATGTAGTATTTTTAGATCATTTGGAGCTCTGTATAAAAATACAGACCTGGTAGTCTTTGATGTCACATTCTGTTGTCTTCTTGTTAGCGGATTCCATAAACAGAGTTGTTACAGATCAACAGTCATTTTTTATTCTGTGGTAGTAGGCTAATTTGAAAAATTTTATCCTTGCTTATTGGATTATATAATACTGAAATACCTGTAATGATGCATCCCTGCAGTTTGATCATCTTACAGTGTTAGAGCCAAAAGGGACCTTGAAGATGAGGTTGCCCTACATTTTAAAGATGATAAAGATGTTAAACTGAGGTAAATGGTTTACCTGAGATGATTCTATTTATGGTGAATGATGGTGACTTCCGTTAAAAACCTTTGAAATGCTTTAGAGTAGAAATCTTGTGTTTTAAATTGTTTTCTAAAGACCGAGATACTTTAGTTTTAATATTTCCTCACCTTATTTCCTCTCTCCCTTTCTCTACCAAATTATCAACCTGACTCATAGAGACCCCTCCTTGGATTTCTGAGGCAGTATCACTATGGAAGTAGATTGCCCAGCCTTCCTTCTGAGGAGTGGCTGGTGGGTTTGAACCGCCAGCCTTCTGGTTAGCAGTCCAGTGCCTTAGGCACTACACTACCAGAGCTCCTAAATGCTGAATTTATAGGAATATATATGGTTCTATCTTTTAAGGGAGAATGTACATATTCTTCTAATTACCTGCTGATTACATTTGAAGAGGTTAATTTAAAGCAAGAAAAAAGATATGAACTGTTTTATCAAAACATGGAGTATAATTCTGTTTTTATTCTTCTTTAGCTTTTTCATGAGACTGATTAGGGGCAATAAAGTGAACCCAATATTGGCAGTAGGAGAAATTTAGATTATGTTAGACTCTATTTGAATAATAAACTTAAAAACTTGCATATATATAATACCTATATTTATATGTAGAAACAAATATAATATACTGCAGGTAGTAGTTAACTTATTTTCACTGTGAATGAAATACAAATAGAAATTTAAAATGATTTTTAAGGTGACTTGCATTGAAATCAAGAGCTCTGATGGTGCAGAGTGGTTAAAATGCTAGGTTGCTAACCAAAAGGTTGGCAATTTGAACCCACCAGCCACTCTGCAGGAGAAAGATGAAGCAGTCTGCTTCTGTAAACATTTGCAGCCTTGAAAACCCTATGAAACAGTTCTGCTCTGACTTTACTCATTGCAATTGCCTTCAAAAGCAATATATTTGTTTCTTGGTTTTAGGTTAAATCAATTGAATTTCATTTGATCAAATTACCCATTTTAATGAGCTTGGTAATTCTTAACAATATTAAGAAATTCTTCATATGTACACTCATTTAAAATGCATATACCAAACCAAACTCACTGCCATTGAGTCGATCTGACTCATAGCGACCCCTCCTTGGGTTCTGAAGAGGTATCACTACGGAAGTGGATTGCCCAACCTTTCTTCTGAGGAGTGGCAGGTGGGTTTGAACTGCTAGCCTTCTTGTTAGCAGTCAAACGTCTTAGGCACTACACCACCAGAGCTTCCAAAATGCATATATCTCTATCTGTATCTCTATCTCTATCCCTATCTCTACCTACTTACCTACCTATGTGTCTGTCTGTCTATCTATCAAAAACAAAATCCAAACTCATTGCCATCAAGTGGATTCCAACTCATGCAGCCTCCATTGGTTTCTTAGGTTGTAAATCTTTATGGAAGTAGATTGCCTCATCTTCCTTCTGTGGAGCAGCTGGTGGGTTTAAACTGCTCACCTCTTGGTCAGCAGCCAAATGCCTTATCCACTATACCACCACCAGTGCTCCATGTATTTTATGTGTGTGTGTGTGTGTGTGTATTGCCTGGGAGGTATATAATGTTCCTTAAAAAATAAAAAAACACTGCCTGTTTTCAAGCCTATTATAAAGGAAAACTCCACAAGAAGAACATTCTTTAGACTTTTAAAATTGCAAAGAAGTTGATCTCAACTTCTTAAGATGTTGGGTCTGGTCCATTGAAGCAGATCTCATTTGTCTGGTGTTAGACTTCCAGAATTCAAGTAATTTTCCTTTTACAGTTCCTTCTGGGATACAGAACCCATTAAGAGGATTCATGGAAAGGGACTGAAACAATTCATTAAAGTAGGCATATTGCTGATTTGGTAGTTATCTGCTTTTTTTGTGTTTTTTATGTTCCCTCATGTTCCACACACAGAAGATGCTCTTATTTTCCACCTACATGTTTGTTAGCATGAAGAAAGAGAGAGCAGAACTCCCTTGAGGCCCAACCCCTCCTTCCACCCCCAGAAAGGCTATGTAATCAGGTGATCTTGAACAAGTCACTTCAACTATTTAAGACTTAGCTTTCTTGCCTGAAAATGAGTGTTAGATTTCTTTCACTTCAATACTTTTTGCCTTGATTTGCCTCCGTTTGTTAAATATTTCTATAGCTTTACTTTTGTTGTGTTTACCTGTTTATTTGACCCTCTGTCTCTCTTCTTGTCAATGAGGGCAGGGCCATTGTCTATACCTTTAACCGCTACCACTGGGCCTGGCAAGTACTCTATATGTAAAAAGAGAATGACTGTACAAAAATAGGAACTCAGTATCTCGATATTTTTTAAAAGCAAGTTTATCATAGCAATAGCAATAGGAAAAGAATAATCTGCAAAGTTCAGCAGTCACTAACTATGCTACCTAAGGGATACTAACACTTTTGAGCCTCCATGTAATATGGGACAGAAAAGAAGTGGTTGTCAAAGAGACAGCAAGTTTGAGATGGATGTGAGGTAATCAGAATCATTAGTAAGCTTATAAAAATTACGACCTGAACCATATGTTCATATTCCAGTATTAATATGTGACTCCAAGCATTTTTTGAAGCAGCAGCAATATTCTAAAATAATTGTTGCCTAGCAACACATTCCCCCAATTATGAACCATCCAATTGGATGATCGTTAAGTCTCCTTCCAACTCTAATAACATATAATTGTAGGCAACACACTAAATTTTGCCAAATCTCTATGTATTATAGATGTATTTCAGTATTTTAATTTTTTAGTTACAGAATCAATACATGTCAAGTAGATGCTATTTACACAAGTCTATGCCTTGTTGTTGTTGTTGTTGTTATGTGCCGTCAAGTCAGGCCCGACTCATGGCAACCCCTCCTTGTATTTCCGAGGCAGTATCACTACAGAAGTAGATTGCCCACCCTTCCTTCCAAGGAGTGGCTGGTGTGTTTGAACCGCCAGCCTTCTGGGTAGTAGTCAAGTGCTTTAGGCACCTATATGTAGCTAATTTAATAATTCATTTCCTTCAGGCTATTTTTAATAGTCTCTGATACTATTATCAGAAGCCCTGGTGGTGCTGTGGTTAAATGCTCAGCTGCTAACCAAAAGGTCAGCAGTTTTAACTCACTAGACACAGATTCTATAAGAGAAAGAGGTGGCAGTCTGCTTCTGGAAGATTTACAGCTTTGGAATCGCTATAGGGAAGTTCTACTCTGTCCTACAGCAATATTACAAGATTCAACTGACTCCAGCAACAAGTTAGTTTGGTTTTAATGCTGTTACAAGGTGACACAATGATTAAGCAATTGGCTGCTGATCGAAAGGTTGGCAATTTAGACATACCCAATGGCTCCACAGCAGAAACATCTTGTGATCTGCTCCTGTAAAGACTGTTGTTGTTACGTGCCGTGAAGTCGGACCCGACTCATAGCAATCCCTCCTTGGGTTTCTGAGGTGATATCACTGTGGAAGTAGATTGCTCCATCTTCCTTCCGAGGAGTTGCTGGTGGGTTTGAACCGCCACCTTTCTGGTTAGCAGTCAATTGCCTTAGGCACTATGCTACTGGAGCTCCCTCTGTAAAGACTACAGCCTAGCAAATCCTAAAGAGCAGTTTTACAATCACATGGGGTTGTTATGAGTCAACAATAAACTCAACAGAAGCTAACTATAAGAGCAATGCTATTATATTCTCCTTCCTCCCAGCTTTCTGTTCCTCTACTGTATCTTGCGGGAGCTCTGGTAGAATAGTGGCTAAGGCACTTGACTGCTAACCAGAAGTCTGGTGGTTCAAACCCACCAGCCACTCCTCGGAAGGAAGGTTGGACAATCCTACTTCTGTAGTGATATTGCCTCAGAAATCCAAGGAGGGGTCGCTATGAGTCGGGTCCGACTTGATGGCACATGCACATAACAACAACAACAACAACAACAACAACTGTATCTTGCAATCAAAAACGTCTCCAGGCATTTTCAATGGTACCATTGCCTATGGTACCAAAGGGCAACTACATAGGAGAAAGGGCTACTACTAGTATGAAAGAATATTTACTCATATGTTAGTGGCCTAAAAGTCTTTATGAATAATCAGGCAAATGAGTTTTTAATCAAAGTAGACATCTATTTTCTAATTTGTACCTAAAGCCTACACAGGTGGAAAATGTCCACCATAGGAACATTCATGTTCTACAATTATTAAGGAATTCTAAACAACATTTCCTGGACTTTGCTTTCAGAAAGCTGGATATCCTCATTTAAAATCTCATAAGACCATGCCTAGACAAAATACAACAAAATGGAGATTGGGCAACTTTTTTCGTTTGATTACTCTGCATTAAAACTTTCTTTTGGGGTTCTAAATTGTAAATTTTTTATTGTCAACACTAATAAATTAAAGCAGATAACTACCAAATCAGCAATATGCCTACTTTAATGAATTTACAGGAACAAAGGAGGAAGTAAACAGCAAAGAGCAAGTGATTAGCACCTGCCTGGCTAGGCGATGTGATATCCCTTGGAGTTCTGACACTTAAAAGAATTCCTGAGCTCATCTAATCCCTCCTTTTGGGGTAGGCAAGGCAGAAGCTGCCCAAAATGTGTTATGGGGAAATGGGAAGTATGTAAGGTGGCAAAAATTATTATATTACCTGGATGGAACTACAAGGTAAGAAAGGCAAGTACAAAATGGCAGTGAAATTAGAGTACAAAAAAAAAAAAAGGAAGGATACGGACTTATTTTTCATTCTGTTTACTGTTTCCTGCCCTGAGTTTTGGTATATACTTGCCCGTAGTCCTCATTGTAAGTGTGGAGTATGTTTCTAGGCTAGTTTCCCAGAACCTACTTCAAAGATAATACATTTTAGCGGTAGCACTAACAGTAGTCTAAGTACTAAAATTTAGCCATAAACTAAACAAACAAAACTCATTGCCACTGAGTTTATTCCTACTCATAGCAATCCTCATCGGGTTTTTGAGGCTATAACTCTTTACGGAAGTAGTTTGCCCCATCTTCCTTACACAGAGCGGCTGGTGGGTTTGAACTGCTGACCTTCTGGTTAGTAGCCAGATGCTTTCTTTATCCACTATGCCACCAGATCCATAAGGTGAGTTAAATAGCCATTTTCAGTTTAGTCTCCGAGTTCTACTGTGATGTGTGTTATATTCCTTCTCCTCCTCCTCCTCCCTCTTCCTTCTGATCACAAAGAAACCGAGCTCCCAAGCAACCATTACAGCTCATTTATATGCATCTGATATATTGAAGAAATTGTTTCTGAAGGAAGTACATTTCAGATTCCAGAGAGTCCACTTAAATAAAACTATTAATCACAACCAGTTTCCAAGTTAGAATCTGCTTGGTGCGTATCCTCCTATGTTAAAAATGAGAAGTAAAAGCAAAATGAGTATATAAGAGAAAGAGAAGATCGTTGTTTTTAAATCTTGATGGACTTTTATTTAAGAAATAATACAACATTTTAAAAGTTTTAATCTATAGTTATTATCACAATACAGCATTGATTTTAGAGCTAAATATCATCTACCTTAACCTCCATATTTCATACTGAATATGTGTTTTTTCTTGGATGATATGGAAAGAAATGGTACCCTAAGAGAGGAAGTAATTTATCAGATCATATGGTTGTTTAACACTATAGTTCTAGAATTCTAGCCAGATCTAAAATTCAGAGTACTTCCAATATAAGTATGATAAACAAAAAGTACTTAGATGCTCAGTATCTGTAACAGACAACCTCAGACTCAGTGAGAAAAAGCATGTTGTTGTTGTTGTTGTTATGTGCCGTCGAGTTGGCCCCGACTCATAGCGACCCCTCCTTGGGTTTCCGAGGCAGTATCACTACGGAAGTAGGATTGCCCAACCTTCCTTCCGAGGAGTGGCTGGTGGGTTTGAACCGCCAGCCTTCTGGTTAGCAGTCAAGTGCTTTAGCCACTATGCTACCAGAGCTCCTACTAAAAGTATAGTTAAACATAATTTTTTTTTCAGGTTAAAAAAGTAATATATGTACCATGTAGGTAATTTAAAAATTATAGGAAGATGCAGTGCTATCCAGAGAACCACTTTTAGTACACAAAAAAGAACATGCTTATTGATAAATACATCTTTTCATCTCAAATTTATTTCATTTGGATGAAATTTTAGAAAATATTTAAAGTAATAATACTCTATTTGGATTTTAATGTGGAATTTTGAAATAGTGGATGGATTTGGACAGCATGGGTAGCAAGTTGATTTATGAAAGTTATAAATGATAGCCTGTAAATTGCCACATAGATTTGGAAAAAGATAAAAAAAAAATTATGATATGATACATGAAATTCTTATATAAAAATACTTCATTGCAAACTTGATATACTTGTCACTATATAAGAAAAAGCTTTTTTTTTTTCTCTTGAATCACATCAGCTTTTAAGAATTCACAAAATTTAGTTCAGGGAACATACTGTGTTCTCCTCTACCCTCCTCTCTTAGTTAATTGTTGTTTGCTGTGTCAGAGGACTAAAAGCTGTACTTTATTAAATAGTTCCACTTAGTTCATCATTCTTTTTTTTTTCTTTCCTAAGTTGAGAACAGATGATTAAGGAGTAAGGCATTTGACTGCTAACCAGAAGGCTGGCAGTTCAAACCCACCAGCCACTCCTCAGAAGGAAGACTGGACAATTTACTTCTGTAGAGATACTGCATTAGAAACCCAAGGAGGAGTCGCTATGGGTTGGATTCGACTGGACGGCACTCACAGTTACACAGTTAAACAGTGGTAGTAGAAATTCTCTCTTTTATTGACAGTTCAATGGGGCCTCTGTATGTAGTGCTCAAAAGTCAAATTCTCTAAAGGAATTGTGTCCTTGGCTTCTAAGAGAACTGGTAGTTAAGGCAGAACGGGAAGTTATTTCAACCCATATAGAAGAGCTGATTTAGAGGCCACATGGAGATGCCATGGGAAGGGACTTCCGTGCTGATGGGGAGTTAGGATGAGCTCTTCTGATAAGTTTTTAACTGTTAAAACAGATAAGAAAAAATTAATTGTCTGTCAAAAAAACAATGAAGCATAACTAGGGCTAGAAATAGCATGTATGGCCCTTTTGAAACATTTGAGTATGAAACACCCATTTTGAATTTAAAACACTTGTTGGAGACTTATTCTGTATTATATGCTAGAAATTTAGGAAGATTTGAAAGCAGGTCTGGGTACAGTTCTGCCCTCAAAGACCTTAGAGCATTTTAGAGGACAGAAGATACCTGCGCCCCTTCCCTGCTCAGTATGTATGTTGGGGGCCCTGTCTATTACAGGACAATAAGGATACCTTCAGTAAGCTTAGAGGAGGTGAGGGCAACTGCAGACTGTCCCAAAAGCATATCTGATCACCCCACCCTTCTCACTCTCATAGTCTCCTACACATGGCTTTGTTCTAATAACCTGTATTTACTATTGTAGCTATTTATTCAAGTATTTACCTTTCTTCTTGAAATGTCTTTGAGAACAAGGACTGTGCCTGCCTTAATAGGCTTCTAATTCTTTGTGCCTGTCAGTGCCTAACATTTTGTTAGGTTTAATGAGTCAGTGAATAATGAATGAATAATAGGTGAATGCTTTCTGAAAGACATGGAGAGAGAGGTTATGGATAAGTGGAGAGGTGGGCCTTCTCATAGTTGAGAGGCTGGGAATGCAGGAAAGGGGAAAGATAGTCCAAAGCCCAGATAGGACTTGGAGGTTTTATTGATGATTGTGAAGAGCTGGGGAGAATGAAGAGACAATTTCTTTAAATTTATATCATAAATTGGAAGTTGTGTCATGAGGTTGCAAGTAATAGGAAACTCCCGAGTAAAGAATACCACATAGCAAGTCTAACTTTTCTAATTGAGATTTATTGTCTGAAGTAACCAAACAGTTCAGTCAGGGTTGCAAATCATCAGGCATGGTTTGAGCCAGAGAATTAAATGGTGTAACCAGTGCTGGTTATTTTGCTCCCTTATTTTCTTTGCCTTTCTTTATTTTGCCTTCCTACTCATGATAAGGCTTTGTCCTTATGGCAGCAAAATAGCTAAAGAAGCTTTAAACCTCAGATATGCACAACACCAGATGGGGTGGAGCTTGTCTGTTCCAATTTCTCTTGCATTAATTGACAAAGATTTGTTTTCTCTTCATCTCAAAACCAATCGCAATTCTCCGGGGGCATGGGATATGCTATTTGGCTTTAGCCAGTCTCACCCCATCTCATGAGCTAGTGTTTACTGAATACCTGCCTACCTTCTAGGTGCTGGAGATGGGGTTAAAATTATAGCCACATACCCCTGTACTCACTCTGGCACTACCTATACTTAGTCCCTGTTTTATCTGTCTCCTTAGCACTTATTAAGGGCCCCTGCTGGCTCACTGGTTAAGCACTCAGATAGTAACCAAAAGGTCACTGGTTTAAACCCATTAGTTCCAAGGTGGAAAACACTTGGTGTGCTTCTCCTATAAAAACTGTAGCTTAGGAAACCCTGCTTTGTTGCATAGCATTGCTTTGAGTCAGAATCAATTCCACAGAACACAGTAAGAACAACAACAACAACAACAACAACATAGCACTTAATATCTTCTAACATACTATATGTTTACTTTTGTAGCAGATCATTTCTCTCTTTGTTAGAATGCAAGCTTTACGTGGACAGATGATTTTGCTTGTTTTAGTTACCGATCTTATCTTCTTTGTGCACCACATGTTGTAGGTACTCAAGAAATATTTGTTGGCATGTATGAAAGAATAAAAGGGAAAAGGTCCTTACTTTCTTAAGCTTATGGGATGGCATATATTAAATAAGTAAATAAGCAAGACCATACCAGTTAGTGATAAATGCTACGTTAAAAAATGTGGTAGTTTGTACAGAAAATGCGGGAGGGGTGTTTATTTTGAGTGGCAATCCCACCTCATTATATGCCAGAACAGAAGAGGCATGAATCATCAAAGGAAACTTCTGAAACCACACCTGAAAGAGTCAAACATGCAGGAATAGCAGAAATAATATCCATCATAAATCAAACCGAATGAAACCCATTGCTGTCAAGTCAAATTCTGACTCATAGGGATGCTATAGAGGGTGTCTTATGCTTAATCAAATCAGGAACACAGTTATAACCCTTTAGAGAAATCACTGTTTCTAAGAATTTGCTTACTTCTTTTTCATAAGCCTCGTAAACTTCTGTTGATGTTTAACTGTGTCACTCATCTCTTAAAACTGTTAAGTAGCTTTTCCATCTTTCTAGGTACAGTGTTCTGGTAGCATAGTGGCTAAAGCACTTGACTGCTAACCAGAAAGCTGGCGGTTCAAACCCACCAGCCACTCCTCGGAAGGAAGGTTGGGCAATCCTACTTCCGTAGTGATACTGCCTCGGAAACCCAAGGAGGGGTCGCTATGAGTCGGGGCCGACTCGACGGCAAATAACAACAACAACAACAACAACAGGTACAGTGTTCTAGGTACAATGTTGGTACTATATAGTTCAGATTTACCTGCGCATGGATGGCCACATTCAAGCTAGTTTCCTTCCACAACCTCAACAACATAATCTTACAGTAGGCAACGCCATTCTAATGTTAGTTTTAAACATAATTAGGAAGGTAATTCTCTCTCTCTCTCTCTATATATATATATCTCCCAGTGTTTAAAAAATATTAGAATCTGCTATTGTAGTAGATTCGGGTGGCATAGTGCCTAAGGTATTTGACTGCTAACCAGAAGGCTGGTGGTTCAAACCCACCAGCCCCTCCTCGGAAGGATGATGGGGCAATCTACTTCCATAGCGATACCGCCTTGGAAACCCAAGGAGGGGTTGCTATGAGTAGGATCCGACTCCATGGCAGTAGATAAGAATCTACTATTTTAGGTTATTCGTGACTGACAGTTAATCAAAAGCCGATGAAATGTTTAGTGATATTGCTAAATTAAATGTATAACTGGAATAAAGTATTCTTTGAATGAAACAGATGCATCGATGTGTTTTAAGTTCATATTTGAAGACAAGGACAGATTTAGTATTATAAAAGGACAGAAAGGTTTAAAAAATTCTATATATATACTTCTATAAATAATAAAATTTATGAAAAGGTATGCATTGAGTTGCTTACTGTGGTCCCGTCAGTGAAAGGGTTTTCAGAATTGGGAGGGTAGAATATTATTGACTTTACTTTGGCTCCTGGTAGACAACATGTTTGAAGGTTATCTGGAAGCATGCTTTTCAATTTAATTCTAAAAAATGGTATTTTAAAATAGTATTCTTTAAATCACCCCATGGTGGTGGTTGTTTCAATACCAAAATAATTCATGGATATTTTGTTTTACTTTGTTGTTGTTGTTGTTATGTGCTCTCAAGTCAGACCCGACTCACAGTGACCTCTCCTTGGGTTTCCGAGGTAGTATCACTACAGAAATAGATTGCCCAGCCTTCCTCCCAAAGTGAGTTTGAACTGCCAGCCTTCTGTTTTACTTTACCATTGTGGTATTATAAATGGGTATGAATATTTATAAAAGAATGTAACATCATAGTTGCTAAAAAATGTTATTCAGTAAACACTTCTGAGAATTAATCAAGAAGAAATAATTCAACAGAAAAAGGGAGCTATATTACATGAAGTTGCTCTTTTCAGATTTAGCTACAAAAGGAGAAAAAAATTAGAAGCAATTTAAAAGTGCAGCCGGAATGCTCCTTGGAAGCGAGAATGGCCAGACTTCTCACCTACTTTGGTCATGTTGTCAGAAGGGACCATTCCCCGGAGAAGGATGTCATGCTTGGTAGGGTGGAGGGTCAGTGAAAGAGGGGCAGACACTCAACAAGCTGGATTGACACAGTGGCTGCAATGATGGGCTCTCAGGTATAGCAGTGAGGCTGGCACAGGTCCGGGCAGTGTTTCGTTCTGTTGTACATAAGGTTGCTATGAGTCGGAGATGACTCAACGGCACCTAACAACAACAACAACAACAGCAATCGAATAATGGAAATCGTGGTAAATGATATTGATTCTACATCAAGTCCATACTGGATGAAGGCAGGGTAGAAATAAATAAGCAAAGAATGAATAGTTTATTAAATTTTTGGGACATTTGTAAAATTCTTAAAATAAAATTATAATTTAAAATATGTGGGACACATGTAAATATTTATGATGAAATCTTAGTGAAATTGCAGAATGAAATATTATAATAAAACCATGATTATAACTGTGTAACAAATATGTATTTGGATATACAAAGATGCAGCAAATATGCAAAATAAAAATGTTCCTTTAGACTTTGTGGCTATTTTTGTTGTAAATTTTATTTTATAAATATATTTTAAGAAAACTGTATCTTTATAATAAAAGTAGATAGACATTAAATTTATAATACTGGTTTGTAAAAAAAAGACTAGTGTAATTTTTCTTTTTATAAATTTAAACCAGCAATTAAGAGCTTCCCCCCCCCCCCTTCCTGTGCAGTTGGAGAGTGACATGTATTTTTGATGACCCTCACTTTCAGGATTTCCATCTTGTAGCCAGATTGGGAGGAAATGCCTCAAATCAAAAGGGGAAGGAGAAAGGGACACTGGGCCCACCATTGTGTGTGTGTCTTCTAATGGGTTAAAACATTGCCTCAGTTTGGATTATTTCTAACCTCAGAACAGTGTATAAACATTTTTTTTTTGAGGGGGGGCACGGGAAAAAGCTAAAATATTTAGACAGCTGCTTCCTTTTTTTTTTTGCTTCCTTTTTTTAATAACAGATAATATTTTTACTACCTCACAGACATCATCATTCCTTTCTAACTAGCATGCTTTTGGCTCCTATAAAACCCTTCACTTTATTTCTGCTCTTAGTAGCACTGTTTTGGGATCCACTCCTTTCTCCCCTCCCCCCATCATTGTTATCTGTGAATTTGAGAGTCATTAATTTTATATTTCATATTCCATTATATTTATATTGACAGTTTGGTACCTTTTTATTTGGTTTGTTTCTTTTCTTGGGTGAGTAACCATTAATTTACCTCACTAAAATAAATTGCCTTTATGTATAAGCTAAGACTTGTGAAAAAGCAGAAGATAAACATCCTTTACCTGTGACTTTGCAACACCAAATTATCCTCTCACTTTGGTTTTTCAGCCAAATACCTGGCCATTTCAGTTTTTTACTGATTTAACTGATTAATTTGGTAGGAGAAGTTAATGCTGTAGTTCCTTGCAGATGTAACTTTAAGCTTGCATCTCTTCTTGTGCATTTGTGATCTGAACTGTTGGCCTCATAGTGTGCTTTGCTTTCCCTGGATTCCTTAGACTCCTATTTTTATATCAGATTCTACTTTTGTTGTTGGCACAGTGTTAAGCTGGCAGGGCAAAGGGCTTTCTTGAAGGTGAATGTCTCCTCAACCTGTCTGACTTCAACAGTCAGGAGAAGGAGTTCAAGGCAGCAGGAACTGGTCTCTTGAACACTGTTGTTTTCATTTGCATGTTTGAGTCTGAATAAAATTTAAGTTGCCAATCACAATTAGCAATGTAAATTTAAAGTTGCAAAGTTTGGTGAGTTTCATAATTCATTTAGGCACTTTCCTCACATTAACTAAAAATTAAAAGGAATGCTAATAGACAGCTAGCAGCTATAATGTTTCCCTTTTTATGCCAAAATTTTCCATATGTCTTGGAAATAAGGGCAGAGAAATAATTCTGTGCTTGTGCTAATTGGAATGGTGAATAGCTTTCTTGCTCTGGCTGTACATTGATGGTGGGCTTTTTAAGCAGGTAACTCTGTATGCCAAAGTAGGAGCAGAACTTTAGTTCCCACACTGGGATCTGGGTTGTATATCTAAGAAAATTAAAATGCTTTGCCACTGTTTTCATCAGGGGCTTTGTGTTTCTATGCTGAATATTTTCAAAACAAGAAATCTAGCAAGAAGAAAAGGTTGACAACAGTTCTTTCTAAGGACTCATCTTTCTTTCTTCTGGTGGCACATGCTAAATATACCATTAAAAGGAGTGTAGGAAAATGAGTATGACTTCAGTTGTGTTTCAAATCCTTAAGTACATATATTTAAGTTTGTTTAAAATAATCAAAGATGTAAAGCTAATGGCTATTCAGAAAACCTTAAATTTGCTTAAACAAGGTAAATTAACAAAGGTATTTCAACTAGTAGGGTTTTTTTTTTTTTTTTTCTGTTGCGAAATTTGAGAAAGGAAATAGGGATTTGCCATGACTTTCTCATTTAATCTTAAAACATTAACTGCTGGTAAACATAACCTTAAAGTACTATTTTTTTTTTCTTAGTTAAAGAGAAATATATGTATATAAACATTACAAACACAAACTTCTTTTTTCTCTTGCATAACCCACTGAAAATATATATGCTTTCTGTTAGAAAAAAATTCCAGTGACTTTTAAAAGCCAAGAAAGATTCAAGTCCCAGCTGTCGAAAACTGATCCTGGGCTGGTGCAGCTAATGTGCTGTCCTGTGAGAGGCTGAACCCTGTCACAGGTGACAGCTGACCCACTTATTCAGACCTTGTTAAAGGACCAGGCACCTTTTTTTAAAAGGCCTTCAGATTGTCCTGTGATGGCCTGTCATGACTGGCTGGGGCTGTTACAGCTAAGTCTTTTACACTTAATTTTTCAGAGCTTTGGTGTGACTGATCAGTATTAGCGTAATGGTGAAAATGAACCTTAGGCAAAATTCTGACACATACAGCAGTGTGTTAATAGCATGTAGAGTTCCATTTTGAAGTGGAGATAGGGTCAGAAGATGCTATAAATTTGGTTATAGAGCCCCTTTAACTGTTTCAAAAAACATTTTATAATCAGTAGTTTCAATTTTATTTTTTAAAAAACAACTCCATTACTTGCATTCATAAGACACCACAATTTTTCTACCTTCTTGGTTACTTCTTAGTATAGTAAACATTTCCAGGTGCAAAAATTTATGACCTAACTAGTATTTGATCCCTTCAATGGTGTATGAAAGTATTTTAAAGGAGTCAGGTGTTTGAGTGAAAGCCATGCCAAGATTGTGGTTGGCATTTGTGTTCTTTTACTTTCAGGTGTATTTGTTGGATATAGTACATTTTTTTTCTAAAGATTATATGCTTTACTGACCCAATTTAGGTGTGGGAGTCCATGCTGTTTTGCTCTTTCATTTTTGTTGTATAATTTACATGACAAAATTTTTTCTGGAAAACTGCAAGTTCTCTTGGTCTGTGTTCCCTAAGTCTGCTGTGTGATGACTCCCAATAATATTGTGTGATAAGATGATTCAAAGCAGCAACCACTGATAAAATTAGGACATCTCCTTGCTGACTATGATCTTGGAATAGGTGTTACCCCAAGATAGGAAGGACTAACCAACACCTGCCTGTGTTATAAAAATTTATGATACACACACAGTAAAACCTGTGAAAGCTGGAACCTGTGTAAGGTGGAAAACTGTCAGAGAAAGAAA
>NW_006921816.1:4738393-4771570 GCF_000298275.1 Orycteropus afer afer | reverse complement strand
AGTCGAGGGTTGACGAAAGTGAGGAAGGCCTTTGATGAGAGATGGATTGACACAGTGGCTACGATGATGGGCTCAAGTATAGCAGGGATCATGGAGCTGGTGCGGGATCAGGTTTCGTTCTGCTGTGCATTGGGTCGCTATGAGTCGGAAACGACTTGATGGCACTTAACGACAACATATATATATATATATATATAAGGAAGTCCTGTTGAAATCTAGCTCTTACCAGTTTCAATGTGTGTGTGTGCGTGTGCAGGCACATGCCTACTTCTTATTTAGTGACTATCTCTTTATCCACATTTTGCATTTATGACAATAGTAAAAATCTATTTTGCACATAACGTTTGTCTGGCAGTAATAAATGCTGTGGTACTAGGTGAGAGTAATGCTGGCTGTGATGGTTAAGGTAAGGTCATCTTGGCTGGGCCATGATTCCCAGTGGTTTGGCCATTATGTACTTTGGCAGTTATGTAAGATGATGTTGCTGTTGTTGTTTTGTGCTGTTGAGTTGGACCTGACTCATAGTGACCCCTCCTTGGGTTTCTGAGGTGGTATCATTACAGAAGTAGATTGCCCAACCTTCCTTCCGAGGAATGGCTGGTGGGTTTGAACCACCAGCCTTCTGGTTAGCAGTCAAGTGCCTTAAGCACTATGCTACCAGAGCTCCCATGTAAGATGTCGTCCTCCTCTATTTTTGCATAATACCGATTTTCACATAATGATCTGGTGTGGTGTGGGTATTTCTCTCTGTCCTTGGTGACGTAATGGTTAAGCACTTGGCTGTTAACCAGAAGCTTTGTGGTTTGAACCCTTCCAGTCACACTGAGGGAGAAAGACCTGGTAATCTTGTCCTGTAAAGATTGCAGCATAGAAAACCTATGGAGCAGTTCTGTTCTCTCAGATGGAGTCATTATGAGTCAAACATTGACTCTACGGCCCCTAACAATGGTACACACACACACACACACACACGAATGAAATATATACACGTTTTTTAATATATCTGAATGAACTCCATGTATTTATGTGTATATTATGAAAGGGAATCAACTCAATGGCAATGGACTTGTTTTTTTTTTTATTGGTATGTATGTTTATGTAAATATACATATGTAAATACCCTAGTGCTTAAAAATGAAGGGAAAAGGAAGTCTAAGGTCTTGGTTAATTCTTTGAGATGCATATATACCTACTTCTCACTTACTGACTATCCCATTATGGGACAATTTGTACTTTTGTGACAACAGTAAATAATCTACTTAAATCATCTTAAAGCTAGGTAAGGACTCCTGTGTTTTGAGTGAATGCCTCCTTCCTGAGTCCCAGTCCTAGATCCTCTCCCATCCCATTCCTCTTCCCAGTCTTGGGTGCAAATAAAGTTACAAAAGAAAAAGGGCAGACACAGGTTAGATGGGGGGGGCAATGCAGCTTGGGCCATTAACCTGTAGTTGTGCTCTGCAGTCTCACTAAATCCTGGCTGAGCCTGTTGGTTGGTGGTGGCGCTGTGGCTTTGGGCAGCCAGTCTGTGAGAAGGTAGATGAGGGGTGGGCGCAGACAAGATGTGTGGCAGTCTCTTTTCCTCAGACCCCAAGATCCCTGTTTGCTCACTAGGAGGCATTGGGCCCAGTGGGGGGAGGGGGGATTCCCAGGTGGGTGGGTGTTTCTGTGGAGAGCAATAGCTTGTCATAGGTCAGGATAGGGGGGATCCCCTCCTGGCTGTAAATCCTGACCCATTCAGGGCTTCCTGTGGTTTAAAATGGCACAAATTGACCTGCCAGTCCAAAGTACAGAAGTCATGGCAGAGAGAAGTAAGTTGAAGACAGTGGCTGCTGGTGAGAGAGCAGCCCTGTGGGACTGCCTCTAAAATGACTCCTCTGGTGTGAGAAACATTTGATTGCTGAAGTATGACCTGACATCGATTTTCACATGCAACCTGTTCTTTGGAACTTAACCATGTAGGTAAGTGAGGAATGAGTGTAGTTGTTTCAGAATAATTGCAACTTTGATTTGTGTGATATGGAGTAAACAGAGAAATTGGTGTTTACACTTAATAAGAAAAAAGTCATACAAAAATAAGTATCTTCAATGATTTAATATATTCAGAAGTAGTAATCATTTAACTTCATTTTTTACAGAATAGTCACATCCGATACAAATACATGTAGAAAAAAGTGTGATTTTTCTTTCATGGAAGGGATAGTTGCTACATCACAGACTGTTATAACATTTGACAGCACTTGACTTAAGGAAAGTAGAAACCAAGAAAACCAAACTCACTGCCTTGGAGTTGGACCCGACTCATAGTGACCCCTCCTTGGGCTTCCGAGGCAGTATCACTATGGAAGTAGAGTGTAAAAATAATTGTTTATGTCAAAACTGATATTACATGAATTTTCAGTGCTGTATTTACCTGTAAGAAAACTAAGTGTTCAATCACCTATCCATACTGATCTTTTTGCCTGCCTACCTGTATATCCTCCTATAGAGTAGTGTTTGCTGTTACTTATCATGAAGTGTTAGGTATGCAGTAGTATTTACCTTTATTTTCTGTACTTCTTGTGCACCTCTTCTTGTCTTCCTTTTCCTTAGCGACATTATGCTAGTCACATACTTTTATTCCTTTTCCCTTCATCCATATAAACACATATCTCTTAACTATCTGTCTGTCTGTTTTCCTTCTCCTCACTTCCCATCTGTGGTAACCAACAAAGAAAATTTCCTTTCCTGTTTAAAGCTTTCCTTGACATTTTATAATGGACTTATACAATACTTTTCCTTCTGTGATTGACTTATTTCACTCAGCATAATGTCCTCAAAGTTCATCCACCTTATGAGGTGATTCACTGATTTTTCATTATTCTTTGATGTTGCATAGTATTCCATTGTGTGTTTGTACCATAGTTTGGTTATCCATTTATCTGTTGATGGGCACTTAGGTACCAATGCCAACCACTCAGGGATCAAAATTGGAGATCTTGGACAGAGCCGGGAAGAAAAATATGTGTGACAAGTATGGGAGATCAGAAGGGCAGCATTTGCACAGGGAGAAAGTAGGAAGGCAGGAATGCATAGGCTAGAAGGACACAGGGAAGGGTAACTACAGGGAGAAAGTGGGAGGAGAGCTGTTACACTGCAAGGGACCAGTGTCACAAAACAAAATATGTATGGATTGTTAAATGTAAAAGGAATATGCCTTGTAAAATTTCACCCATACAAAGTAAAAAGTTAAAAAAAAAAGGAAACTAAGTTTTCTGTATTGGATGAGTGATTACCACAGTTTTCACATCACAGGTGTAAGACAGTGAGTATAGGTAGAAATCCCTCAGAATTCTTGGGTACCATAAGTATTTGTTGTTGTTGTTGTTAATGTGCCATCGAGTCAGACCCCACTCATAGTGACCCCTCCTTGGGTTGCCGAGGCCGTATCACTGTGGGAGTAGATTGCCCAATCTTCCTTCTGAGGAGTGGCTGGTGGGTTTGAACCATCAGCCTCTGATTAGCAGTCAAGTACCTTAGGCACTGTGCTACCAGAGCTTAGGCTTGAGTTTTATTAATTTTTTTTTTTAAATAACTTTGTTTAGGTTAGAAATAACGTATAATAATATAATAAAGTAATATGTTACTTTATGAAGATGTTGAGAGAATTGATTTAATTCACTGATGAGTAGGTATGACATTTTAATCCACATATTTTAAATATTGGTTACTGTTTGTTTAAAAGCAACTGAATAAAAACATCTCCAACTACCCAGATTCCGATCTGTACAGATGACTAATCATGTGGTAGATTTGAACAGAAAGGTCTTAGTAAAAATAAAAATTACAATAAAAAATATACTTGTCTGCTCCCTGATTTGAAAGTACAGTGTGTTTTCTGTGCTCTTTAGATATGGGGAAACATGAAATTGGAAACAGTGGTAACCACAGCAAATGTGCTTACAAAATAAAAGGCAAAATAAGAGATGGGTGTAGGGAATAGGAAGAGGCTGATGTAGTAACAGTTTGGTGGGACAATAAATATTTAAAGTTCATGCCTTGTTACTTGTGTCATCATGAGGTTTGCAGAATTATGATGTATGTTACATTTTGGTTGGTATCTCATTTATCTCATGCTAAATAACCTCTTAAGCCAAATTTAAGTGCTGTTCAGAAACAAAAGCAAATTATAATTTTCTGGGTCTTAATTTCTTCATGTGTAAAGAACCCAAGAAATTAAATATTTGTTAAGGTTTCTCCAAACTCTTAAATTCCATGATTCCATGACCCAAGAGTGATGTAAGCTTCAAATTATGAAGTGACTTTACAAAATTTCCCAAAATGTTACTATTTTCTTATTATACTTCTTTTTTACATTTTCTTCTTAATTTTCTTATTAATTATTATTTTCTTATTAATACTCCTATGGGCATGAGTGAAACAAAAAAAATTCTGAAGGGAAGTATACATACACACATATGCAATATAACAAATACTGATCTTAACAATTTAAGAAAAAGAAAGCTTATTGGTGGGGTCTGGTATAACATTGTCCAATAGACCTTTCTGCAGTGATGGAAATGTTCTTTAAATCTAGGCTGTCCAGTATGGTAGCCAATAGCCATACATGGCTTTTAAATACTTGAAATATGGCTAGTTCAGCTAAAGAACAGGATTTTAAATTTTATTGAATTTTAATTAATTTCACTGTAAACTTCTTAGTATATCAGGGAATCCTGGGAATAATTTAGCTATCAATCTTGAGAAGGATAGGCAGGAGCCTGGGTAGCTGTAGGGACTTAGGACTGCATTGAAGTCTTCAGAAGCAGTATTAGTGGACTCTCCAGAGTTGCTGTTTCTATGACTGTTATTTACAGCTCCTAACCTGTGTTTATCAGATCAACATTTACAACTTCCAGGGAAAGTAAATCTGATTATCCCTGCTTGGGTCTAGTATCTACCTCTGAGTCGGGTTGCAGAATTACAGTGTACAGATAGGAGTGCTGATAATAGTTCCCAGGGAAGAAGGAAATGGAAGCCATGTAGGAGTCTGAGGAGTTGCCTACTACATTACTTGAAGGAAATCTTTTTTTTTTTTCCCCTGCAGGAACTAATTAACTTAACTTCTATTGCATTTATCTACCATTTTATTGCAAATATAAAGCAGTTCCAATATATGTTGAGTGCAGTTGTACTAATCTGGGAGACTAACACTTTATAACATTGTGTGGAAAGAAGTCATTGAATTTTACAGTTGAAAGCAACAATATGGGTAATATTAGCCAATGCTCTCTTTTTACGGATGAGGAAACTATGGCTTAGCTGTTGAGTTCTACTTTAAGTCACAAAGTTAGTTAGCACATTAGGGACCAGGCACCTGCAGTCATCTGAACCTGTGCTCTCGGCCAGCTAACCATTAAAATCAACTGGTTGAAAACTATCTTTTTTGAAATTGAGTATTTCCTGTGAATTATTATTTTTATTAAGGAAAAGTGCTAAACATGCACAAGACACCTGAGTAGTGCAGGTTTTCATTTTCTTTGAGGGTTAATTTTTTTTTTTTTTAAGCATGAAGAGTGCACTCCTGATTGAGAATGTGATATATGTGCCATGTGAACTTATGAAGTCTTATTATTTAACACATTTGAACTGAATAATACTTGACTCAAGTAAATAAAAAACTCAAAACTCACTGCCGTCAAGTCAGATCCGACTCATTGCAACCCCTCCTTGAGTTTCCGAGGTGGTATCTCTATGGAAGTGGATTGCCCAACCTTCCTTCTGAGTAGTCACTGTTGGGTTTGAACCACCAGCATTCACGTTAGCAGTCAAATGCCTTAGGCACTACACCACCAGAGCTCCCAAGTAAATCAAAGACAAGCAGAAAGGGAAGGCATGCATTTATAATGACTGATTATTTTATTAAACTTAGATTTGATGAGCTGCTTAAAAATGCTTAAAAATGTGCTGAGGACTTCTCTGGGAACAGGTTGTCCTCTGTAGATCAGCCATGCTTCTGTTGTGGGTTGTGGTAGTCTTCTTTTGCTCCCCATAGCTCAGTGGGTTTAGGAAGGGGGATACCCGCCAATGGACTAAGCACTTAGATGCATTGTGTTAACTAATTCTAAAAGCAATTTTAGGACATTGACATATAGAATGAAATGGATTGCAGAATCAAGTGAATAAAGAAATGGGGTTTAATGGAGAAGAATGCAGAGAAAGTATGAGTTAAATACAAGCTTCACATGGAGGATAGCACTAGATACCCAGAGATTAATCAAATCATAGGACATTGGTCTGAGAATATGCTACATACCCTTCCATTTAGAATAGAGCATTGGGAATTCAGGTCCTAATTTTCTATGGCTTTTCTCTAACTTGAAGCAATCTGGGAAGAGTTCTAAACCCAGAACTCATGATTTAAATCCTTATTTGAATTCTGATGCATCATCCTCTGGTCCTAATTGGCTTCACTATTTTTTGGTTTCACAGATAGAATAGAAAGACTCCTGCTTTTTTTTCTTTTTCTTTTTTTAAATCACAGGATCTGTGTGAAGTGGTTATTATTGTTCCTGCTGTCAAAAACATCCCCATTCAAAATAAGTTGTAGCAGCTAAATCACATGAAAATGATTTTGATAGTGGGATTACCATTATTAAAATGATTGGGTAGTGGGATTATCTGTGCACATTGTTTTCTGGAGTAGCTTTGTTCTGGAAAAAATATGGAGCAAAAGGTTATCAAAGTTAAATATCAATTTTTATTGATCTAGAAAATCTGTGAAGATGTACTTATGGGCTCTCTAAGGTCTAACTGAGGGTGTATTGAATTCAGATTTTTTATTTCTCTCCCCCTGGTTTGTCATTTGTATCAATTTTGGGAAATACTGCCTTTCACCTTCACTGAGGTAGAGCTGCTCCCTATGGCCACACAGCAGAGCACAAAGGAGGCTAGAGTTTGGGAACCTAGTACTATAGATGACTAGCAAGCCTGCCTTTGTTATGTAATGCATATAGGGCTGTATCTCAAACTTTATCTACAATTTGAATCTTTCAAAGATCCTTCAGCCTCATAAACCTATTTGACATTACTTCTTGCCTGTCAAAATTAATTTGTCTAAAATCAAACTCCTGCTTCCCTTTGTACTTTCTGGTCACTAATATTGGCCTTGGGAGCTCTGGTAGCATAGTGGCTAAGACAATTGCCTGCTAACCAGACGGCTGGCGGTTCAAACCCACCAGCCACTCCTCGGAAGGAAGGTTGGGCAATCCTACTTCCGTAGTGATACTGCCTCGGAAACCCAAGGAGGGGTCGCTATGAGTCGGGGCCGACTCGACGGCACATAACAACAACAACGACAATATTGGCCTTGATGTTCCTCCAACACAGAAAATATATTCTGAGCTCTAAAGGCCTTTGCAGTTGAAGTTACCTCAGCTTGCCTTGCTCATCTCCCATGTCCACATGGCTTCCTTATCTCCCCACTTTATTCAGTCTTTGGTCAGATATCATCTCTCATCCCAAACACTTTATCTCATTGATTTTCTCTGTATTGTTTACTCTGTATACATGTACTTGTTTATTGCGTGTTTCACATTCCAAGAATTTATTGGTATGAAGGCAGTAATGTTTGTCAGTTTTATTCACTCATGTATCCCCAGCTCCTGGAACGGTGCCTGATCTGTTGTTGTTGTTGTTGTTACGGCCATTGAGTTGGCCCCGACTCATAGCGACCCCTCCTTGGGTTTCTGAGGCAGTATCACTACGGAAATAGATTGGCCCATCTTCCTTCTGAGGAGTGGCTGGTGGGTTTGAACCGCCAGCCTTCTGGTTAGCAGTCAAGTGCCTTGGGCACTACGCTACCAGAGCTCCTGCCTGATCTGTAGTACGTGCTTAATTAATATACGTTAAGTGAATGACTACGTGAACATTATTACTGTTATGATGCTACCATTTAATTCTGTTCTGTAACTGAAAATCTGAAAAAGTCTCAGTCAGTTTCTCCTTTGGGACTTAGATTAACACAATTTACTTCTTTAGGAAAGAGAGCAGCCTCTTGCTCTTCAAGGAACACTTCCATCATGTGCCTTTTTCTTCTACAGCTGTCTCTGAGCAAATTGCTCATCCTAGCTTCTTCTGGAGTGAATCTCTCCTCCTCTGAACTTCACTTGGCGCTTCCCTCTTTCAGCTTGGCTTCTGTTAACTAAGCTTAGTTCTGCTTCCTGACTTCACAGAGCTTGCCCTTTTTATAGTAAAAAGCCTTTGGTGATGTCATTGCTTCAGCTGGTTTCAATCAAGCTGCTCGATTTTAGCTGGTGAATGACTCTGCAAGTTATCTTTTGTCTGGCCAGATTCATTCTGACAGAAAACAACAAGTTATATATGGCACTAACCATTTAGCAATTATTGAACACAAATCACAGAAATGAATTTCTTCACTCCTTGATAATGGAAATTCGAAATGATTGTTGGCTGCTCATACAGGACAGCATAATAGGGTATCTGATATGGCTGATGATCTGCCTGTTGACTCAGTGTTTCTACCCCATTCATTGCCTTCTAGAACATTTTTGTTGCCTCTTACTTCATACTGCTCTTTAAATGCCATTCCTCAGACCCTTAAATAAGCTACTCAAAACTCATTTTCCACCTTGTTCTCTGTCTTGCTTTTACTCATACCTTTGCTGATCCTGGATCACATTTCTTTTTTTTTTTAGCCTTGTCATCTCTAAAATGAAATTTGAATCTTGTGTCTTTGGTTGCCATACTTTCTTCTTCATTTGAATTAGCATGAATTCTAGATGCTTTTCTTTACTGTTAATCTTGAGTCTCCTTCAACAGTTCCTATTTTGACTTTAGAATGTTGAACCAACTTTTCTCTGCAAGATGGTGATTCATTTTACCCATCTGTATAAGGCTGAGTGTGTTAGCTGTCAGATGCAAGACGTTTTAATCACATTTGTTAGTTAAAAACTGCTTATTGGGAAGTAGCTCATTTTTATTAAACTAAATCTGTCATTTTAAAACAGTCTTGCATAGAATATAGTATGTATGAAAATTAGGGGCTATAGAATTCTTACACAGAACACTGGAAACTCTGGAAATTCATGATGGCATGAAAGGGCTAGGTGCTCAGGGGTGTGGGTGTTCAGAAGGGTGGTTGCAATTACGGAACGTAGGTGGGGCAGAAGGAAAAGGGGTGCCTATATTTCTAGGATAACCATATAATTATTCTTTAAATCAAGATATCTTGAAGATGAAAGGACAGTAGACATGAACTGAGACCATCCATTCTGTTAACATATCAGAATCATAAGTAGGCCTGGTCAGTCCTCCAGTTCAGTTTTGTTTCTCAAGACACAAATGAAGCTGATATTCTCACCTGCATTGTATCCTGGATCTGATTTATTGCAGAGAGTGAAGAGAGACTCAGAAAACATGCAGTTCAAGAGCCCAGAGGCATTATGGAGAAGTCCATTTCTGAGTAGGAGTTATTTCTAAATTACCTCAGATGGAAAGGTGCTTGCATTCTGTGGAGGGGAGTGAGTCAGTGTTTGGGCAGTTAATGGGTGGACTAATTCTGAGGTCTAGAGAGAGGCAAAATTTGGAGTAACATGGTGGTAGTGGAAAGCTAATGACAGGGATATTATCAACAAATTAATTGGAAAATACATTTTTGAAAAGCATGCTGACCTTATTGTAAACTTATAGTTTTTTTTAAAAAAATAGAATAGGATGAGAAATTACAGTGTTAAATTTATTCCAAAACATTGAATTCTAAAGTCATAGGTAAAATGAACTCTTAATTTTTTCCCTTTTTTTTGTTTACTCATTTAAATCCTTTTGTATTAATTAATTAATTAATATTATTATTTTACTGTTTGTTGCTATGTAAGGATTAAGAAGTAGATCTCTCTTCATATAAAATAAATGGACTTCTATGGATTAGGCAGGTTCAGTGTTATGAGAGGTTTTGTTTAGGCCTTGAGAAAAATCAAGATGGATCCTAGGAAGATTCAGAAGAGGATGTATAAGAGTTAAAATACAGTCAGTCTCACTGCTATGACTCTTTGGTTTTGTTTTCATGGAAATATTTTACACCATTAATAAACACAGAATTCTGGACCTTCTTAAATCACTGATCAGTAGGAATTGGAGTTTGCAGTTAGAGTAGTGATTTGCTCATAGTAAGTACTTAATAAACGTTGATTTGAGGTTTTTCATTGGTCTGTTCTCAAGTTCAAGGAGCTCTGATGGCACAGTGGGTAAGGCATTTGTCTGTTAACTAGAAGGTCAGTGGTTTGAACCTACCAGCTGCTCTGTGGGAGGAAGATGAGGCAATCTATTTCCGTAAAGATTTACAGCCTTGGAAACCCTATGGGGTTTGCTGTGAGTCAGAATCAACTTGATGGCAGTGGGTTTGGTTTATTAGTTTGGTCCTCATTTCAGTTTTTTTTCTCAGGATGCAAATGAAACGGATATCCCACCTTCTTTGCATCTGGATCTGATTTGAAAACGTGAAGGTTGTTCCTGTAAAAAGATGAAGCCAGTGCACACTTACCAATCCATTTAATTTTTGTTGAGTATTTTTGCAAGGCTGTGTATATTTCTCCTCTGCAGAAATGATGGCTGATTTTTTTGTTTGAAGTCTAATGAGAGTTCAGTGAATGTGTGAATTGAACATCCTCCCGAGTCTGTCCCACATAAGGATGAACCTTGAAAGAGAACCTTTGGGAACTATAGCACACCTAGTTATTGAGATATTGATAACTAAATGTAAATGAGTGGCGTAGTGCCTAAGGTATTTGACTGCTAACCAGAAGGCTGGCAGTTCAAACCCACCAGCCACTCCTTGGAAAGAAGGTACCTCAGAGGGCAATCTACTTCTGTAGTGATGTTGTTGTTGTTGTTGTTGTTATGTGCCGTCGAGTCGGCCCCGACTCATAGCTACCTCTCCTTGGGTTTCCGAGGCAGTATCACTACGGAAGTAGGATTGCCCAACCTCAGAAACCCAAGGAGGGGTGGCTATGAGTTGGATCTGACTCCATGGTAGTGAGTTTGTTTTTTGGTTATAGCATTAGGAATTTTAAAAAGGTGTAGACTTTTACTTAAAAAAATACTATAAAGAAAAATAAAAAATACAACTATAATCATGAAAATATTTCAAAGAGAAAAAGGTGAAGAAGGCTTAAGAGGAATTTGAATTAAAGACGGAAATTATGTTAAAAATGTAAGCTTCCAGAAAAGGAAATAACTGTAGTGTCCTTTAAATAAAACGGTTGATTCCTTCTAATTCCAAGTTCTGTGAATTAGAAACAACCCAGTGACTCAAATTCCTGCCTATATTAATTTGGATATGTTCTAGAGAGGTTATGTAAATACAACCTTTCTTCTGCATAATAAGCTTCCAGCAAAGAAGGTTGAGAGGCAAATAAAAGACAGAGATAGGTGGACTGTCATTGTCATTGCAGAGTATTTTATAATTTTGGGTCTTTGGTTGAAAGAAAACTTATTTCCTTTGTTAAATTAGATGTATTTTGGAATAACCTTGGTTTTTTAGTTTTACCTTCAGAAATATTAAGTACAAATATGTTGAGACTGTGTTGTTAGTTTTGCCAAATAGTTCTCTTCGTGTATTTGGAAATGATAGTGGGAATAGCTTGGTAATGATTTCTCTTTGGTAGAAGAGTATTTTTCCCAGTCTTGTATCTTCTTTTCATTGGTCTACAGGAATGTGGTAAAAGGATGTAATATGTTGCCAACCACGTTTCTGCAGGATTGGCAGGAAGACAGTATACTTTTGTATAGACCATTGCAGAGAACAAGGGTGCTGTAGGAGCACGTAGGAGCATGCCCGCTTGCAGCCTTGAGGAGTCAGGGAAAGTGTCCTATGACAAGTGACAGCTCAGTGGGGACTTGAGGAATAGGTGGCAGGTAGCCCAATGAGAAGGTGGTGAGTGAGCAGGGGTGTGTAGGTAAAGGAATAATATTTGTAGAAGTTTGAAGTCAAGACTGAAGAGAGCTTGAGGAAAGAGATTCTTTGTATCTGTAATAAATAAATGGGAACATTAAGGTGAAATAAGGTCCAGAGGAAAGGCCCTCAAGCCATAGGTAATTAAACCTTTGGTGCTCAGTCACTGATCAGTGAAAACCATTCTTCTTTTTTTAACTTTTGAACATTTTGTGATTAAGGAATAAAATTTGGGCATTAGTAATTGATTTTTAAGGGCTGTAAATGCTTTTGTTCACTTCTCTTACCTGATGTGTAAAATGACTATTGCTAAAATTGGCTTGAGTTAAATGACCTGATAGGTTTGTAATAGTCTAAATGAAATTTCGCTTTAGCTTGATTATTGGTATTTTATGAAGAGAAACATTAAGTGAATAGACTAGATTTGTGGGAAGGAGGGCTTGCCTTTTTTTTTTTTTTTTTTAAGACAGAAAAACTTTCAAAGAGTATACTAATGGGGAAAATGTACAATTCTTTTTATATAATTCATGACTTTAATGCTGTAGTTAGTATAGTACATAGAAGAAAAAATAAAAAGAAAAAAAAGAGCATATTGTAAACTCTGGAGGGACTTGTTTCTAAGGAAGAAATCAGGAAATTGGAAGGTAATGTTGGTTTAGTATTCATGCAGAATAATTATACAATAATTTACTAAATAATTACACAGGTCTTCAGGCTTTTTAAGGGGCTCTCATGGTGTGGTAGGTAAGGCATTTGGCTGCTAACCAGATGAGTGGTTCAAACTCACTAGTCAGCTCTACGGAAGGAAGATGGGGCAATCTACTTCCATAAAGATTTACAGCATCAGAAACCCAATGGGAGTTGCTATAAGTCAGAATCAACTCGATTGCAGTGAGTTTGGTTTTTGGTTTTCAGGATTTTTAGTTGAGATAAAATTATTGAACATTTGTTAATTTTGTAATTGTCGCAAATTACTATCTCAGATGTCCTTCAATATTGAGTAAAGACTACAAAATAGGCTGAGATCTAAACAAATTTTCTACTCTACTGTGTTCTCGCTTTATCTCTTCTGTGCTATTTTAAGTTATCCTGTAATTTATTTATTTTATTTTATTTTCATATATAGTGTTTTTCTGGGTCTAATTTATTTATTCAGATAAATTTTAAATGTTTTAAGTTGTATTAGCCAACTTTGTATTGCTTATTGGTCCAGGTGGTTTTGCCTTTTTCAACTTTTCTTTAGTCTTTAGTCTTGATCAGTATTATCAGTCCTGGTATTATCCATCCAGGTATATCTAGATATTATAAGCCAAGTTTTTGAAATAATTATTACATTCTTCTCCTTATTCATTCAGACTCTAGAGAGTTGTTAGAAAGTAAAACTTGTTTTTGACAAAATGAGAAGTAAAACTACTCTTGTTTGGGATCCTGTTTCTTAAATGTGGCTTATCTTAATGAAATAAAGGAGTTATTTTAGTTATTATTTTTCTTTATTAAAAATAGAATTTGAGAGTGAGAAAAAGTGTTCTCCATTAGTTCTTTAAATTAAAAAAAAAAAATAAATCAGTATAATGCAAGTGTTGGGGCAATTATTTAAAAAAAAATCTTGATTTAAAAAGTAACTCACATTTGTATTTACAAAACATTAATATATATCATGCTTAAGATACAAAGATTATAGCCTTCAGTATGGAGTATACCTCATCATAAAGAAAAAAAAAAAGTCCTTAAACTGGACCAATAAGCAGCATCATAATAAATGGAGAAAAGATTGAAGTTGTCAATGATTTCATTTTCCTTGGTTCCACAGTTAATACCCATGGAGACAGAAGTCAGGGAATGAAATGATGTATTTTATTGAGGAAATATACTTTAAAAGACATCTTTAAAATATTTAAAAAGGAAAGATATGACTTTGAGGACTAAGGTACTCTGACCCAAGCCCCATTATTTTCATTCGCCTCCTGTGCATGTGAAAGCTAGACACTGAATAAGGAAGACCAAAGAAAAATTGATGCATTTGAATTATGGTGTTGAAAATGAACATCAAATGTACTGTGGCCTTCCAGAAGAAAGAACAAATCTGTCTCGGGAGAAGTATGATCAGAGTGTTCCTTAGAAGTGAAGGTCTGAGACTTCATCTCACGTACTTTGGACACGTGAGATGGGAGGGAGGGACCAGTCCCTGGAGAAGGACATCATACTTGGGAAAGTGTAGAGGGTCACTGAAGAAAGAGGTAGACACTCAAGGAGATGGACTGACAACAGTGGCTGCAACAGTGGGCTCAAATGTAGCAGTGATTGTGAGGATGGGGCAGAACTGGCTAGTATTTCATTCTGTTGTACACAGATAGGGTTGCTATAAGTTGGAGCTGACTTGATAGCATGTGACGACAAGAATAATGTGGTTAAATTTAATTAAGTCATCCAGTTTGGGATCATATAGTTAAAATTTGCAAAATCCAGTACTTTGAACAAGAAGATAATCTTAAAGATGATCTGATACTACTTCAGATGTTCTAAAGTCAAACTGGAAAGATCTTATTTTGTAGAAGTTTTGAAGCAATTATTTTATGTTCTTTTCTGCTCTCATGTACCCCAAATGCTCTAAGCTGTCTGTCCATCCCAACCTGGAAACTATTTGCTCCTTGCCTGCCCATTTCAACTAGCACTCTTGCCCTAAGGAAGTGTTTAAAAGTATTTAGTTTACAAGGTGTTTTTATGTAAACAAAATAAATGTTGTACTGTCAACGAAATTTACCATGAAGCCCATTTGATGCAATTTACCCATGGTGAGTATTTCTGTTTAACACATAGTCTTTACTCTGTGCCAGGTGCTATTTTAAGTACTTTACAAATATTAACTAATTTAGTCTTATGAGGTATATAGTGTTATCATATACTCTATGCAGGTATGGACAGTAAGGCACAGAGAATTCAGAGGGGCACTGGGATTGGAACTTACTTAAATGTGTGATCATTGTGCTGTTGCCTCTCTAAGCCTAAGAGAAGGATGTTGTTGTTGTTATTTGCCATCGAGTTGGACTGACTCACAGCGACCCCTCCTTGGGTTTCCGAGGTAGTATCACTACAGAAGTAGATTGCTCAACCTTCCTTCCGAGGAGTGGCTGGTGGGTTTGAACCGGCAGCCTTCTGATTAGTAGTCAAGTGCCTTAGGCACTATGCTAAGGATACTAAAGACAGATGTTTTCGTGGTCGATAATGTTGCAAACATTTGTTTCATTTATAAACTTGTAGTTGGATATGTAAATAACACATCCTCTATATTATAGGATGAAGTAGTACATCTCTGGAAGCAACCTAGGCTTTGATTCTTAACAGAACTGGGTTTATATCTTGACTGCCACTGTATTAAAATTACTGAGAATGTTAGTAAATTTCTTCAAATATAAAATGTAGCTTTTAATATTACATAAGGGGCTCTTGTGGCCCTGTGGTTACCCAAAAGGTTGGCACTTTGGACCCACCAGCTGCTCCATGAGAGAAAGACAAGGCAGTCTGCCTTGGAAACCTTTTAGGGATCACTATGAGTTGGAATCAAATTGATGGCAGTGGTTTTTTTTTTTTTTTTTTTTCTTTTCTTTTCTTTTTAAGGCCGTGAATTAAATACAGATAATGCATATAACAGGTCAGGCATATTTAAATGAGTAGTGTATATTATTATTATTAGTTAAAAAAATAAGAAAAAGAAACCAAACTCACTGCCCTCTAGTTGGTACCAATTCATAGTGACCCCTCCTTGGGTTTCCGTGGAGGTATCTCTATGGAACTAGATTGCTCAGTCTGTTCAAAGTCTAAATGTTAGGCTGATGAAAGATCTGCCTCTCTTGCTAAGTTCACGTTGGTATGATTGAATTCAGAAACTTTCACTTTCTACTATGTGTTAAGAGATTATGCTGTTGTTGTTGTTATGTGCCCTTGAGTCAGACCCGACTCATAGTGACCCCTCCTTGGGTTTCTGAGGCAGTATCACTACGGAAGTAGATCTTCTTTCCGAGGAGTGACTGATGGGTTTGAACCGCCAGCCTTCTGGTTAGCAGTCAAGTGCCTTAGGCACTACGCTACCAGAGCTCCCAGAGATTATGCTAGGTGGTATAAATAGAATAGAAGGTTCCTACCTTCAAGAAACTTGAGAAACAAAAGATTTTGGAACTGGAAATCCTCTGGTGGAAAAGATAAACCTGAAAACAGAGTTTCAATATTATCGACTAAGGATTAGGAATGAGTTATCTGCAGTCTAGTAACAAGATACTTAACCTTACTTGGAGGTGTGAGTAGTGGGGTAGCAGGAAAGCCTTTCTGAAGGAATTTAGGGCTATAAATAATAATATTACATTATTCCCTATTATTAAATGAATTAATAATTATTATGTTACCATTCTATTAGGCATGAGTAATATACTCCAGTATATTTCAAAATGAGTTTTAAAAAGATAAATTATGTATCAACAAGCAGCATAATCACTTGTTTAGCAATAGCATTTTGTTGCTGTAGTTTTGTGTGTGTCTAATTCTTCGAGCCACATTTTTGGACCCATCATTTATTCTAGTTTGTGGCTTAGCTGCATTGTTTCAATTCATAAAGAGAAGTGTTTTCCTCTTAATAAACAGCAGGAAAGGATCCATTTCCGGTAGTCTTGACTCATGCAGCCACAGGAAGCCAAATGATGCTTGAAGATGGGGTGGGGGGAGGAGAGAGGATGTTACGACACCACTCCCCCTCCTCCCTTCCAAAAGGCACACATTCAAGCCAGAATTACAAAACAGTGTATGTAATGGATAAATAAACAAAGGGTTAGAAGTTTTTGTCTTTATATACCACATTTGCATTTGTGTTTCATTTCTGCCCCACTGGCTTATCCAGAAGAAAGCGATTCCTAATGCATGTCACCTTATAAATTTATATTTGCTTTCTCCACTTGGAAGGTTGAAAAGGGGATGATCATGTTTACACACACAGTATTAGTTTCTACTTTTCATATATGGTATGGATGGGGTAAATGGATCGTTGCTTTGCCTTGTTGTTAGGTACTGCTGAGTCAGTTCTGACTCATAGTGACCCTATGTACAACAGAACAAAACAGTTGCCTGGTCCTGCACCATCTTCACAGTCATTACTCTAATATGTTTGAGCCCATGTTGCAGGCACTGTGCCATTCCATCTCGTTGAGCCTTCCATTTTTTAGCAAACCCTCTACCAAGCATGACCTCCTTTTCCAGGGACTGGTCCCTCCTGTTAACATATCCAAAGTAAGTGAGGTGAAGACTTGCCATCTTCACTTCTAAGGACCATTCTGGCTGTATTTCCTCCAAGACAGATTTGTTTGTTCTTCCTGGCAGTCCATGATATATTCAGTATTCTTGGTGGTCACCATGCTTAAAAGTCATCAATTTTTATTTGGTCTTTCTTAATCATTGTACAACTTTCACATGTATATGAGGTGACTGAAAATACATGGCTTGGGTCAGGCTTACCTTCATCCTCAAAGTGACATGTTTGCTTTTTAATGCTTTTAAGATGTCTTTTGCAGCAGATTTGCCCAATGCAATATGTCATTTGATTTCTTGACTGCTGCTTCTATGGGCATTGATTATGGATCCAAGTAAAATGAAATCCTTGACATTTTCAATCTTCATTTTGTGATGTTGCTTATTTTTTCCAGTTGTGAGGAATTTTGTTTTCTTTGTGTTGAAGTGTAATCTATTGTGAAGGCTGTAGTCTTAGATCTTCCATCAGTAAGTATTTCAAGCCCTCTTTGCTTTCAGCAGGCAGGGTTGTGTCATCGAGATTTTGCATGAAGTTCCTCAATCTTCCTCCAATCCTGATGGTGAGTTCTTCTTTATACAGTCTAGCTTCTCGGATTATTTGCTCAGCATACAGATTGAACAAGTATTGTAAAGGAATAAAACCTTGGTACACCTTTCCTCATTTCAAACCCTAGCACCGATAAATCCCTGTTTGTTGAATGAAAGAATTATTGAATGGATTTTAGTTTTACCAAATATTGTTGTTGATATGTGCCATCGAGTCAGCCCTGACTCATAGCGACCCCTCCTTGGGTTGCCGAGGCAGTATCACTGCGGAAGTAGGTTGCCCAACCTTCCTTCTGAGGAGTGGCTGGTGGGTTTGAACCGCCAGCCTTCTGGCTAGCAGTCAAGTGCCTTAGGCAGTATGCTACCAGAGCTCCATAACAAATATTAGTCAAACTAAATTCATGAGTTGTTAGCATTTGTGTAGTTCATAAATTTATGGTAGATTGAATACTGTGTTTTAATTATTAAGGTTTAGAAAACAGTATAATTTTTAAACAGTTATACAGAGAAGCATGGAGCGAGTGTGGAATGCTTATATTTGGGAAGTAATGTTTTTGTGATGTTAACTCTCTGAGGAACCTTAAAGAGCACATGCATGAAATGGCAGATAGGTTTGTCAGTGGCTGAAACTAGCTACCATCCCTAATCTTGACAAACATCCTCATCTTCATACTTCTCAAAAGCAGCATTTCTTCTGTTTTTAATTTTTGCTGTTTTTTAAAATAATATAATACATATTATATAAATTTAACTACATACAATTTATATTAGGCTTGATATAGGTAAAATGAGTAATATTTAGTAAAATTCTTTTTTTTTAACTTTGTTTTGTTGTTGTTGAGGATATACACAGCAAAATACACACCAGTTCAACAATTTATACATGTACCAGTTAGTGACATTGATTATGTTCTTTGAGCTGTGCAGTCATTCTCACCCTCCCTTTCTAAGTTGTTCCTCCCCACTAGCAAAAATTTACTGTTCTCTAAGGTTCCTATCTAAGCTTCTGAGTTGCTATTATCACTTTGATCCCATATAGGTCGTTCTTAAGAGAGCATAATTCTCAAGGCAGGCAGCATTTTTTTTACCAGTTAAGCTAAACTTTTGTTTGGTCTTAAGAAGACTTCAGGGAATATTTTTGGTATAAAGGTTAAAGATTATATCAGAGAATTAGTTTCAGAAGTTTATCCAGCCTTCATGGCTCAAGGAAGTCAGGAGTCCATGAGAATTTGAAATTGTGTTCTGCATTTACCCCCTTTTGATCAGGATTCGTCTGTGGAGTCTTTCATTAAAATATTCAATAATGGTAGCTGGGCAGCATCCAGTTATTCTGGTCTCCTGGCAAAGGAGGCAGTTGTTCATGGGGGCAGTTAGCCACATATTCCATATCCCCCTCCTACTCCTGATACTCCTTCTTCCTCTCTTTTTCCAAGTTAATAGAAACCAATTTTTGTGCTTTGGATGGTTGCTTGCAAGCTTTTAAGACTCAGGCACTATGCATTGAATTAGGAGGTGGAACAGAAGCACGAAACATATTCTCAGGCCGGTTAATTGGGATGTCCCATGAAACCATGACCCTGCATCTCTAAACCAAGGAGGTTTTTGGTTGTACATAAACAGCCTCAGCAGCCACTCTCACTCTCTTTCTTTCTTTGTGTCACTGTTGTAAATATGTCTATCATACAACTTTAGCCAATTTAACTATTTTTTAAAATTAAATTATTTTTATTTATTTATTTTTACAGTGTTCCTTCCTCTCCCTTTCCCACCCCTGGTAAAAGAAAGTTTCTTTCCATATATAAACCTTCCCTTGACTTTTTACAATAATGAACTAATACAATATTTATCATTCTGTGATTGACTTATTTCACTCAGCATAATGTCTTCCAAGTTCATCCACGTTATGCGATGTTTTGCAGATTCTGTGTTATTCTTTAGTGTTGCGTAGTATTCCATTGTGTATATGTACCGTAGTTTGGATATCCATTTTTCTGTTGATGGGAACCAAGGTTGTTTCCATCTTTTTGCTATTGTAAACAGTGCTGTGATGAACATGGGTGTGCATATATCTGTTCTTGTCCTGGCTCTCACTTCTTTAGGATATATATCTAGTAATGAGATTGCTGGATCAAATGGTATTTCTAATTCCAACTTTTTAAGGAATTGCTATACTGCTTGCCACAGTGCTGTGTGATTTTACAGTCCTACCAACAGTGTATGAGAGTCCCAATCTCCGCACATCCTTGCCAACATTTGTTATTTTCTGTCTTGTTGAACTTTGCTGTTAGTGCAGGGGCCAGATGGTATCTCATTGTTGTTTTGATTTGCGTCTCTCTAATGGCTAATGATCGTGAACATTTCTTCATGTATTTGTTGGCTGCCTGAATATCCTCTTTGGTGAAGTGTCTATTCATGTCTTCCGCTCGTTTTTGAATTGGATTGTTTGTGTTGTTGAGGTGTTGGAGTTTTCTATAAATTTTAGAGATAAATCCCTTGTCAGATATGTTGTGGCCGAATACTTCTTCCCAGTCTGTAGGTTCTTTATTTACTCTTTTGGAGAAGTCTTTTGAAGTAAATTAAAATTTAATTTCCAGAAGGTCCCCTTCATCTAGTTTATCTTAATTTTTTAGTAAAATATTTGATGAGGAGAGTGACTGGAATTTTATAGCAACGAGCCTCAGCCTTAGAGTTTCTGAAGGCAAGATAGAGCATTTTTAAAAGGTAACATTAAAAATCAAAATACAGACTAATTTGCTATCATTAGATACAAATAAATGAATTTGATGACTGTTTCATCATTAAAAATATTTATTATTATTATTATGCATTAGAAATAATTATTCAGCACTTAAAATTGCTATAATTTCCATAGACTTTTTTTTTTTTTTTTAACTGGGTTAAACAAATGAAATTTATGAACTTTGGGCAGCTGTTATTTAGGAGGAAGTCCCACGAGCCAGCTCAGTTAAAGGAATCAAATGACAAGATTGAATCATGAACACAGCATAAAAATCAAATCATGGTATTGTCTGTGGCTTTCCTCCCTTAGCTACTTAAAGGAAGTTATCTCAAATGCTCACAATTTATGGCTATTTGGTTCATAAGTGTGTTATTTACATGTGTGACTAAGATGTTAAGGCTAATGTGTTTTGCCACGTTTAAATAATATACTATTAGTATTATTATGGGATTTGAATTTTCCATAGGTTAGTCTAGGTATAAAGGCAAAATGAAGTTGAAATTTTATCCTTTGTTCATGATAATTAAATGATTATGGGTTTCTGTATGTATTTTCAGACATCACAATTGTAGTTTTTTATAGTGGTATTGGCATATCTAGGTATTATTCTAGATGAAGATTATTTTACGTGTTTGAGTTGATTTCAGCCTTGTGTTACCACAAAACTACGTAGAATAAGAACTGAGAGGTCAGAAGGTTTTCCTACAACTGCTGAAGGTCTACTAAATATTACATAACCATTGAGATATAGCAGAGTTTTTGCCTTCTTTTCTCAGATATTTTTCAATTGATTATTAACTATGCACAGGTATTTTTCCATAAAGGAAGTAATATCTCTTTCTCACTTGATTTAGTTGAAAACAAACTAATTAATGAAAAGGTACAGATTTTTCTCCATGTGGATTTTAATTTAGGTCATTAAGTGTGTATTCCTGCAAAAAGGGAAATTACTTATTTGAATTAAAGAAAAGAAAACAACAACAACAATAAAAACTTTTACTGTCTTCTTAAATAAGTTAACAATAATGTAAAATAGTATGGATATTAGTAATGGAGTAAATGGGAGCTCTGGTAGCGTAGTGCCTAAGGCACTTGACTGCTAACCAGAAAGCTGGTGGTTCAAACCCACCCAGCCACTCCTCGGAAGGAAAGTTAGGCAACTTCTGTAGTGTTACCGCCTTGGAAACCCAAGGAGGGGTTGCTGTAAGTTGGGTCTGACTTAAAGGCACATAACAACAACAAGAACAATGGAGTAAATACCAGTATGTAAACAACAATTATACATTTCTATATGATAAAGGGGCCGACTCGAGGGCATATAACAACAACAACAACAACAATATGATAAAGGAGTCCCTGGCTCCTGTTTATATACTTAGCTGTTAACTGAAAGCGTGGGAGGTTAAGTTCACCCAGAGCTGCCTCAGAAGAAAGGCCTGGTGGTCTACTTGCCATTGAAAACTCTATGCAGCACAGCTTTACTCTGACAAACATGAGATCACCATGAGTCAAAACTGACTCGTGGCAACAAGTTTTTTTTTTTTTTTAAATTCATAACAGTGCATATTACGTTGACTTATGAAAACATACTGATTTAATGGGATTAGAATTTTCTTTTACTTTTAAATGAGCCATTAACTTATCCTCATATCTAATGTGTGTACTGTAGTGAACACACATTGTCTCTAGTATTTCTTTTTTTAAGAGTCAGGCAGCCAAGTTTGATTTTATAGAGTCCTTCCACTGGGTTATAAGGGTGAGGAAATCTGCACTGATTTCATTCCTAGGTGGAGGCAGATTGTAAGAAGGTATGAATAGCTGACTTCACACCACAGCTATAGCAATAGTCTGAAAAGGATAGCCAGGGTGGTTATCTAGTGAATGTGTGTGTCATGTCCTTGCAGCACTTGGTTTATTTGAAGACAAGAGATTGATGATTATATTCTATAGCTGAAAGAGGACTGTGTTAGAAATAATCATTCTGCATTTACTATCTATTTTCTCCTATATGACTTGATGATGTTAATAGGAAAATACTTTTTTCTTATGTATCTTTTGTGAATATGTTTGCATTTGATACAAATAACCCCCAATTTAAAATCCTTTCACTACTTGAATTTAGGTCCAATTGGAAGACTTCAGTATAGACTGTACTCTAATTTCTGATCACATCTTCTCTTTTTTTCTCAGGCTGTCAGTTGTCTTCACGTTATTCCCGACCTGGACTTTTTTTTTTTTTTTTGAAATTTTGTTAGGTAGTTTTTAACTCTATGCTTTTGGTATTTTTTTGTTCATAACCTGTAGTTGGTAGACTGAATTAATAACCAAACCAAACCAAACTCACTGCCATTGAGTCAAATCTAGCTGATAGTGACCCTTCCTTGGGTTTCTGAGGCAGTATCTTTATGGAACTAGCTTGCCCAGTCTTCCTTCTAAGGGGTGGCTGATGGTTTGAACTGCGATCCATCTGATTAGCAGTCAAATGCCTTAGGCACTATGCCACTAGAGCTCCTTTTTAATAACACTGTGATTTTAAATGAGAAAGTTTAGATAGTTATTCAGTTTATAATACCCAAAAGCAAACCCACTGCCAACAAGTCAATTCTGACTCATAGTGATCCTGTAGGATAGAATAGAATGCCCCAATGGGTTTCTAAGGCTGTAAATCTTGACAGAAGCAGACTGCCTCATCTTTCTCCCACGGAGTGTCTGGTGGGTTTGAACAACTGACTTTTTGGCTACCATCCAGATTCCTTTACCACTGTACCACTAGAGTTCCTGCCCAATTTATAACAGTGAAACTAAATTTTTAATGTATTACTGACAATCACATGTTGTTGTTGTTATGTGCCATCGAGTCAGCCCTGACTCGTAGCGACCCCTCCTTGGGTTTCCGAGGTGTATGACTACGGAAGTAGATTGCCCCATCTTCCTTCCGAGGAGTGGCTGGTGAGTTTGAACCGCCAGCCTTCTGGTTAGCAGTCAAGTGCCTTAGGCACTATGCTATCAGAGCTCTTCACAATCACATAGCCAGGGCAATATCTGAATTTATAACTTCATTGGAAAAAATGTATTTACTTTGAAAGTTTACTTACTTTTTAATACTTGGATACTGTATATAATTTATAAAAGTATAAGGATATATGTCACTATTGTTTTTATTTTCTTCCTTCTCATCTTTAATAGCTTAATATACATAGTTTAAAGAAAGGAAGATAAGTATGGAAAGTAATAAAATAATGATTTTTGTGAAAAGTCAGGTAAATGGGAGAGGTAAAAACAGCTTTTAAAACAGTGGAATTATCAATTGTTAATATTAATCATTATATCTAAGGCACTGGGCAAGAAAAAGAAAACAAATCTGTTGAGGTATAAAATAATTCTACTTTATTTTTGTGTGCATAAGTGTAGCCCATCCTTATACTAAGGAACCTTGTAAATTCTGCATTCCCTCTTGTATGCTGCCACAGTTCCATTTAAAAAAAATACCTTTTTTCTTGTAGAATATGCAAACTGCATTACTATAGAGACATTTATCTATGTCACTTCTTTTATTCACTTGTAGCTCTGGTGGCATAGTGCCTAAGGCATATTTGACTGCTAACCAGAAGGCTGGCGATTCAAACCCACCAGCCACTCCTCGGAAGGAAGGTTGGGCAATCTACTGCTGTAGTGAAACTGCCTTGGAAACCCAAAGAGGGGTCGCTATGAGTCAGATCTGACTCCAAGGCAGTGAGTTTAATTTTTTTTCTCTTAATTACATAATTAGGTTTTTAATATTTTATGACCAAACAACCAATGAAGTTTGTCATGTGGTTCAATTTTATTCTTTTGGGATCACGTTAAATAGGGTATGTTTGGTTTGAGGCACTGTTTGTGTATCTTTTGTTAATCTTGTATGATTTTATTTGGTTTATCATCTGACTTTGGAAGTTAGCCACTTCTTTCCTTTCATTCAGCTTCTTCCCCTACATGTTGACATAAAACAGAGAGAGACCATGAGTGAGCAAAATATTCACTGTTTATATTTATTCATGTTTCCAAGTGATTCATGTTCAGTTATCCATTCTGTGAATCACCATTCATCACAAAATGGTTCTTTTTTATTGCTATGTTCTATAGGACTATTCATTTGTGATAATCTTACCATTCTTAGGGTTTCAAGCCTGATTAGTTAGAAAAACGGAAGATTAAATATCTAAAAAAAGCAGATTCTAAGACATTTTTGCATATTGTTGAAAAGATTATAGATTATAAGAAAACAAAGTTTGATGGAATACGATGGAAAACAGTAGTAATGTAAAATTATTTATCTCTCCTGTATTTTTTCTTTTTTCTTTTAATCCTCTAGTGCAGAGGTGTAAAGAGTACTGTGAAGTATTCCAGTATCATCTAGCCTCCCCGTGATAGAGAATTATTTGTCTGGCACAGAGTTTTAAGCAGTTTTCAACTTGTAGGATTTGGAAGTTTTCATGTAACTCTGAATTTTCACAGCTGTTCTACCTTACTTCCTCTGTTCTCCTCTTCCCTCCATATACACATTGATTGACTTTTCCCTCCTTTTCTCACCTTCTCCTCACTCCTCTAAACATTTGAGTTTGCTACCTTTTCTTGGGTGATTAAATGAGATATTTCTTTAATGATTATTTGAATTTGACAAACCACTGAGAAACTGAGGGTCAGTGGCCTGCTGGCCTGTGCAACTGGGCATATATAATCTTTATTAACATGGAGGATGAGGGACAAAGGTCAGCATAATAATGGAATTTGGATTTTATTTGTACATCATACATTTTTCTATGTGCTGAGTTATGGTGAAGAATATTAAATATACCACGGACTGCCAGAAGAACAGACAAATATGTCTTGGGTGAAGTACAGTCAGATGCTTCTTAGAAGTGAGGATGGTTGAGTCTTCATCTCATGTGCTTTTGACATTCTCTCAGGAGTGACCAGTCCCTGGAGAAGGACATCATGCTTGGTAAAGCAGAGAGGGGCTCAGTGAAAAAGAGGAGGCTCCTTAACGAGATGGATTGACACAGTGGCTGCAACAGTGGGCCCAAACATTGCAGTGAGTGTGAGGATGGTGCAGGATTTGGCAGTGTTTCGGTCTGAGTTGGAATCAATGTGATGGCACCTAACAACAACAACAACAAAGTTGTGACTGCTGATTTTCAAAAAAAGCCCATGAAAGAAGTTCAAGAGAATTTTTTTTTCTTTTTTTCACATGTCATTATATCCTTCAGAGATCATTATAGTATTGTTTTAAATTAAATACTTAACAAAAATAAGCAAAACCCAATTCCTAGATTGAAATGAAAAACTTTGAAAATTTAAATGTAATTGTGAACAGTAACGTCTTATTTACTAATCAAGTGCTGGGTCATAAAAAAAAGGTAGAGAAAGAGAAGCATCTCTCTTACAGGAACTTACTGTGTGGACTAAAGTAATATAAAAAGAGAATTATGTTTTATTTGGTATAAATTAAGTATTTATTAGTGAAGATACATTACATTTTTACCTGTTTCAAAATCTATATTTAAGAGTAACATTGCTAATTAGTGTGAGAATCAGTATATTAAAATAATCTTAAGGAAAGATACATTTGAACAGAGACATTTCTTAGTAATTTTTGGGTCATACCAATTTAAGCACTCTCTTTACTATTTTCTGTGTCAACCCAACTGACCTCATTTCCCAATTTGGTAAAGTGAGAAGAGAGATTAGGAGAGTAGAGTTTGCATAGCATATTTAGATTTTAGTTCTACTTGAGGAAGAACTATATGTTACCTTAATGAACAAAATATAAAATACATCTAATGTGGGTTACATAATAAGGAGGTTAAATAGACTTTCACCAGTTTGAACAAAGGAAATGGCAATTTAATGAATGGATTCATCACTGAGGAGAGATGCTTCTTGTGGTGAGCAGGGGACTCTAACGTGTGTGTGTGTGTGTGTGTGTGTGTGTGGTTTGGCATTTTGCCATTAATCTGGGCCAAAACAAACAAAACCCTGGGAAGATGTTGAAGTAGAAATGAAAATTGATAGTGGAAGGTAAGAATCTAGAATTTTAGAAAACGCCTCTCCTTCTACATAAGAAACATATATTGTCCTATTTATTTTTTCTTATATTCTCAGTGCCTATCATATTACCCTCTCTATGAAGAAGGTATTGAAAAATATTTTCGGTTGAATGATTGAATGAGGTATACATGCCCTGACTCGATGGCACATAACAACAACAACAACACACGCAGTAAATAGAACAGCATGGATGCCTAAACTTCACTACTAGAAATTCTGATTTAATTGATCAGGATGGAGTTCAGGCATTAGTGTTTTATAGTGGGTTTCTCTGAGCCCCACTGTCTAAGAGAGCATACCATGACTATAGTGTCAACCATGACAGTTGAGCTTGATGCAAATATTCTTCTCAACAAAGTAGCAGACCCGGTAACTATGGGGAAAGAGGGTCAGGTGGATAGTTATGAGTTAACATCAGTCTAATTTCCATTTTTCTAGATATTCTTAGAAGGTATTATGCATATTTGAAGATTACAGAGCATGCTCTGTAGTCCCAGGAGAATAAAGTCATGAGAGTCAGGAGACCTGTGTTACATTCTCAGATGTTTGGGGCCACCTAATTCCATGACTTTGAGCAGTTATTTATATACTTTTGCCTCCTTTTCCTTTCTGTAAAGTGAAGGATCAGACTAGGCAATAATGAAGTCTCCTTCACCTCTTAAAATATGAAATGCTATGCATATTAGAACACATAAGCATCCACTTGTAGATAAATCTTATTCTTCTGACATAAAAAAATCAAGCCATAAAATAAATAAAAATTAACAAGTTCAGTCATTTATGTATTTTCATCTACACCCTGAATTTTGGGGTGTTTTAAATATAAGACTGTGGCTCAGTGTTATAAATTAAGTCTACACTACTCTAGAAGCATTTTTATAACCATTGGTGAGGGTGAAGCCAGTGGGTGTATATGTATGCTTTTGTAATTCACTTGAAGTGCTTCCATAAAATATACTAACACTGCCTTTGATTGCCTATTTGCAGAAGGATTATTAGTACGACGAGGAGAGGATTAGTGTATACCTCCTTTTTACTAAAGAAAAAAAATAAATTTAATATAGAAACTGTTATATTAAAAACCAGACTTTTCATTCTACCTTAGCTTATGGTCCATATTTAATTCAGTGACTAATGCTTAGCAAAATCATTTTTTGTTATTCTATAGCAAGATAATAACTTTTCTGAATAGTTTATATTTTAATCTTGTGGAAAGATCGCAGTGGTTAGAATGGCTTAATGTAAATAATTTAGAAGAATATATATGTTAATAATACCTGATACTTTATTTTGATATCCTTTTTTTTTGTGGCAATACACATATAGAGACTTTAAGTATTTTTAAAATGAGATACCTAGAAGAAGTATGTGTGAGAAAACTCTTGATGATTTTATAATTAATTTGGGAATTTGCAAAAGCCCAAAGTTAATTAGGTATTCCTGAACTAATATGTAAAGCTGTAGCCAGTGTTTTGCAATGAAGCCATTAGTTCTTTCACAGAAAATAAAATGATAATTTTTTAATTGTAAAGAATTACACTACATCAGAAACTTATAAAAGGTGCTGCCTTTTTGTTTTAAAACCAGAATATTAAAAATATTTGCTGTGTGGTTTCTGCAGATGTTTTAGATGAGATGCAGTTACTTGGGACATATCTCTAAAAATTCTGAAACAGTTATAAGAATCATGGAGCAATAATGTGGCATATATTAAGATAACAGTGTTCTGCTATACATACTAAAGAGTAAAGAAATTCAAATTGTGGCTTCAAATTTAAGGATTCGTTTCCTGTGTGCCCAAACTTAGATGTGTACACTGTGTTTCCTTTAATGGGAGTTTTATAGTACCCCTTTACTGTGACTGAAAATCACAATATGCTATTCTCATTCTTGAAGGACTTAGCCCTGATTTACTATAAGAGAACCTTGGCCCTTCCATTTTAACTTGTTTTAATCTTAGTTAAGTGGCTTAGTGTACCAGACTTCAGATGCATTTTCTCTAAATTGGGACATTAATGGTACTACCTCCAATAGTTTTATGATGATTAAGTAAAACAATACACATAAAATATTTAGCATAAAAAGTGCTATATAGTATTTACTCATTAAAAGCTGTTATTTTGTTCTTGTTTCCATCTAAAAATTTTTTTTTTCCCTTTGCCATTCTGGTGCTTTCTCTGTAAATGTGACATCTCTAAATTTTTTTTTTTTTAAGATCTCATGTATTCCTGGGACAGTGAAATGAATTAAGGTTTATTTTAATGGATCTTCCCTCCTAGCTTATTCCAGGTACGAGTAATCAGAAAGTAGGTGATGATGTTAATTAGAAACAGAAATTAATACATTTAATGAGGATAATTCACTTGAAGATAAGTGAGAAATGATTTTGAGATTGTCAGAGGGAAGTTTATAGAATGAATTACTTCAGGTGGACCGAGGTCATTTCAGGAGAAGAAGAAAATAAAAAAATTGGGCTTATATCCAAGAGAAATAGAAAGCTTCAGTGTGCTGCTGTTATTCATCCTTAGTTAATAATTTGTTTCATTAGGGTCACCTCATATGATTGAAACTTGAAGTGTTTCCATAAAATATACATAACACTATATATATATATATATATATGAGCTCTGGTGGCATAGTGCCTAAGGCATTTGACTGTTAAAACAGAAGGCTGGCAGTTGAAACCCACCAGCCACTCCCCACCAGCCACTCCTGAGAAGGAAGATTGGGCAATCTATTTCCGTAGATTGTAGGTAATAGATCTACTACTGCCTCAGAAACCCAAAGAGGGGTCACTATGAGTTGGAATCGACTTGCCAGCAGTGAGTTTGGTTTTGGTTTATATATATATCTATTCTGTAGTGATACTGCCTTGGAAACCCAAGGAAGGGTTGCTATGAGTTGGGTCTGACTCAATGGCACATAACAACAACAAATATATATATTCCTCGGAAGGAAGGTTGGGCAATCCTACTTCTGTGGTGATACTGCCTCGGAAACCCAAGGAGGGGTCGCTATGAGTCAGGGCTGACTCGATGGCACATAACAACAACAACAACATGTATAAAATGTGTGTGTATGTGTGTGTGTATTTGTCTCTAGTGATGGAAGACCATTTAGGCATTCTAATATGAAGGTTTCTTTGATACAGCTATCATTCTAGAAAGATTTTGAGCAGTCCCATACAAATTGGAATGGTATTAAGAAAGTAAGATTTCCTGGGAAACCAGATATGCTCCTTTGAACAATGATGTTATCATATCATTAAAATTTCTCTTTAGACTTTGCAATTTTTCTTTTTCTTTTTCTTTTCCTTTTCTTTCTTTTTTTTTTGACTGTAAGCTGCTCTGTCAGACCAGAAAGGAAGCCAGCATATTAAGAAAGTTTTAAGTTACTACATTTTTAATATCACATATCCAGGTTCACATATACTCTGCCATCTCAGAATTATCTAAGGGAAAATTTAAATTTATGAAATCCCATAATGCCAAGGTCCTTATTCGTAGTTTTGCACCTTTCTTGTTGGCATGATTTTCTGTGTCTTGAGAAGCCTTTGCAGCTGAGGTTGAGTCATTGAGAGAAACTGGTATCACTAAAACTATATTTTTGCAATAATACTTTCTAAACTGGTCATCTAGCTAAAACTGGCAGAGGCTATAAACAGTTTTTACCTTGAAATGAAGCACTAATTAGTATTAAAATTGGTCAGGAAATCTCCTGTGTTCTGTACCTTGCAGCTGTGAGCATTATATTAGTAAAATATTTGAATTATACTTGAAAGAGGTTGTGTGGAACAAATAGAAGGTTATAGGGACATTAGGCTACCATAAAACTTACTGCCATTGAATCAGTTCTGACTCAAGGCGACCCCCATTGGATTTTCAAGGCTGTTAACTTTTCACAGAAGCAGACCAGCTCATCTTTCTTCCGTGGAGCAGCTGGGTGGTTTCAACTACTGTCCTTTTAGTTAGCAGCTATATACCTTAACCGTGTTACCAGTAGAGCTCCTTTAGGCTAGCATAGTAGTGGTATATACAGAATGCACCAGTCTCAGAGAAGGAAGAGTATAACAGAAAATTCATGTATTTATTTTAATTAACCAGTCTAGATCTACTGCCTACTGGACAAAAAAATAACATTTTTTAGGATGGTGTAGTTGCTTTTTACCTTAGGTATCTAAAATGTCTTTCAGAATCTAAAGTTGTTTTCTACTTAATGATTTCATTATAGCACTTTAAATAAATAAATTTATAAATGAAACAAAACAAACAAAACCCAAAATACTGCTAATCAGGTTCCTTTCACATCATGCCAGATATATTCAAATGTGTATATTTGTTAGGCTAATACTCATATACCACTTATTTATCTCTTAATGTTGTTGTCAATTGTCATTGAGTTGATTCCAACTCATAGTGACCCCATGTGTGCAGAGTACAACTGCTCCATAGGGTTTTCAAGTGTGTGAACTTTCAGAAGCGTATGGCTAGGCCTATCTTTCTAGGCTTCTCTGGGTGGGTTTGAACCGCCATCCTTTCAGGTAGCAGTCAAGTACTTAACTGTTTGTGCCACCCAGGACTCCTCATGGAAGACAATTCTTACCTAATAGAACAAAGGTTGCAGCTACAAGAAAATGATTCCTAGTGTAGTTTATGGGAGTGGAGGGGGATTGAAGTTGCTGGGATTTGTTGACCTTCCTTCCTGGTGTATGGAATCTAGACCATGGATATGGTAGACTGGGATCAGAAGTAAGAGCTTGGCTGACTACTTTTTCTTTCTACTTGGCTAAAAAACAATCTTGTAGCTTAATGTAGTACTCCCTTTACAAACCAAGGAAATAGTATGTGGACATTCAGCCCTCCCTGTAGGTTTGTTGAATACAAGGAGGTTTGTTGAATGAATAATTTCCTACCTGTGCATTAGGAAAGGAAGAATGGAAACATGAAATGGAAAGAAAAAACACGGCATAATAAGATTCATATCAGTTGGGTTCATGACCCATATTCTGACTAGTTTCTAAAATCAAATTTATCTCAAGGACACGTGAGAGGAAATGTGGGGTTGGTGGAGAGCAATGATAGAAGAGTGGGAAAGTACTTGTGTTGTTTTCCTCAGAGGGTAAAGAGAAGAAATTGTTCACAGTAATAAAAACATTTAAATATAAACTGAAGAAAAGCTTTGGTTCCCGTTTTTGGTGGATGGGGAAACCCAAAGCAGAGATTAAGAAGTGTAGTCTAAGCATGGAGTCATCTGAAGATTCAAAAATAGAAACTGAGTCTTCTGACTTTGAGCCATATGCCCCCTGAAGACCTGAGTGAAAATCCCATGTCTTTGGAGTAGTTTGCTGGTTCTCAAGAATTAGTAGTATGCTTGTCTGTTTTTTTTTTTTTATTTCTCAAAGATATTTAATTTCTCAGAGTTGGTGAACTCCTCAGAGAAACTAGTTATCTAAGTGGGAATTGTTTGAAGATGTTGATGCCAAACTGCAGTGGAGGAGCCAAGCTTGCCACTCTTCTTTCTAATTTTATGAAGGTGTAGCTCACTATAACTCTGGGTGGGGCATGAAGAAAGGAGCAGGAAATAGGTGGTCGTAGGGAAGTGGTATAGCTCAACAGTTGGTAAGTAAGAGAAAAAATTTCAAAGGAATAAGAAATTTCTAAGGGAGAGATGTATTTATGGTTTTGTGTCAAAAGTCACACCTTTCTTATCAAAACAGAGCAATTTCGTTTATGTAGCGTCTGTGGTTTCCACGTGGAAAGTTATTGTCAGAAACACTGAGAGATTTCAGGGAGCATACAGATGAATGGAAGACCCACGTGCAAGCGTTGCAGCAGACCTTCTCTCTGGTGCCTTTTTCTCTTGCTTACTTGCTAGTGGTTCATTGTTTCATCAGAAAATCAGGGCAAACTATGACTGTGTAAGTATAGACCAATACAAATTCCTTCGTGTTAGTGACAGTCCATTTGGATAGTTTTGTAAGGATCTCTATGATGTCAGTTTTATTTATTTATGTATTTTTTTTTTTGTGTGTGTGTGTGTGTGTTTATGTGAGAAAGATTTTCCTTAACTAGTACATTCTAGGGAGCTCTGGTAGCATAGTGGCTAAGGCACTTGACTGCTCACCAGATGGCTGGCGGTTCAAACCCATCAGCCGCTGCTCCTCGGAAGGAAGGTTGGGCAATCCTACTTCCGCAGTGATACTGCCTCGGAAACCCAAGGAAGGGTCGCTATGAGTCAGGGCTGACTCGGCAGCACATAACAACAACAACAACAACAGTACATTCTATAGCCGCTTGGGTGGAGTAGTGCCTGAGGCACTTATCTGCTAACCAGAAGGCTGGCAGTTCAAACCCACCAGCCCCTCCTGGGAAGGCAGGTTGGGCAATCTACTTCTGTAGTGATATCACCTCGGAAACCCAAGGAGGGGTCGCTGTGACTGGGATCTGACTTCACGGTTTTGAGTTTAGTGTAGTCACTCCTCGGAAGGAAGGTTGGGCAATCCTACTTCCGTAGTGATACTGCCTCGGAAACCCAAGGAGGGGTCGCTATGAGTCGGGGTTGACTCGAT